>NC_072448.2:11005000-11328750 GCF_028878055.3 Symphalangus syndactylus
TAGTGGCGTGATCTCACCTCACTGCAACCTCTGCTGCCTGGGTTCATGCCATTCTCATGCCTCAGCCTCCCGAGTAGATGGGAATACAGGCGCCCGCCACTATGCCCAGCTACTTTAATTTTTGTAATTTTTTGTATTTTTAGTAGAGACAGAGTTTCACCGTGTTAGCCAGCATGATCTCGATCTCCTGACCTCGTGATCCACCCTCCTTTGCCTCCCAAAGTGCTGGGATTTCAGGCATGGGCCACCACTCTCGGCCCAAGCAGCCCTTTTTTATTCAGGTTACATACAGTTGATTAAATGTGACCTTACTAAGTAGAAGTCAGTGGTGGTGTCCTCAGCAGAAACATCATTGTAGGCTCGCTTACAATCAGTAGACTCATTTGTCAAATGAGAGGGCTGGAGTCACTGTCTGGCTGCCATCTTTTGAAACATAAGTTTTGATTCCAACTTGTTGATGGATGAAAAAGCCTTTATCGATTCTTCTGAACATAAGTGTTCAGGGAATGTAGGTTTAGGATGAAGAACCCTTCTCCTGGGAGAGAATGGGTCATTAGTAATCAAGGTCTAGGTATGAAGCAAAGGTCAGCAGCATAAAGCTGAGGGTCTCAGCAGAGGGTGCAATATTTTTTTTTTTTTTTTTTTTTTTTTTTTTTTTTTTTTTTGAGACGGAGTCTCGCTCTGTCGCCCAGGCTGGAGTGTGGTGGCGCAGTCTCGGCTCACTGCAAGCTCCGCCTCCCGGGTTCACGCCATTCTCCTGCCTCAGCCTCTCCGAGTAGCTGGGACTACAGGCGCCCGCCACCACGCCCGGCTAATTTTTTTTTGTATTTTTAGTAGAGACGGGGTTTCACCGTGGTCTCGATCTCCTGACCTCGTGATCCGCCCGCCTCGGCCTCCCAAAGTGCTGGGATTACAAGCGTGAGCCACCGCGCCCGGCCAATATTTTTAAGAGTAGATTGGCTACACCTAGAGAGAATTGTGTTCTTGGCCAAATTACCTCATCATGACTGTGTGGTTTTTCCATGCTTATTCAAACAATTAGTTTTAACCAAAACCACACTACATGAGTCTAAGCAGTTTACATTATGTATAACAAATACCTTCTTAGGATGCACCCACATGCTGTAAGATTGAAGTACTTTATGCAAGCAAAAAACATTGTTAGTGAGATGGACATATGGGTTGTTACAAAACACCATGTTCTCACATTTGGTGGGAAGTGGCAAGGAGGCCAAAGTGAAAAAATAAACAATGACAGTGACTTGAAGCAACATGGAAAAAAACATACATGAACATATTAAGGCAGAGATTATTAATTGGGCTGCAGGTTGAAGTGTGGTTGAAACCACATAGTATTTGTCCTATGGCTTTAATTTATTTTAGCCACTTTTCTGGATTAATAATGTACCCCTAAATCCGTATATTGATGTCCTTATCCCCAGTATCTCAGAAAGTGGCCTTAATTGGACATAGGGTCATTGAAGATGTGATTAGTTAAGATGAGTCATTCTGGAGGAGGGTGGGCACCTAATCCAATATGACAGGTGTCCTTATACAAAGGGGAAATTTTAACACAGACATCCAGGGATGTGAGGACATGGATGTGAAGGTTGGAATGCTGCCACAAGCCAAAGAACTACCAGAAGCTCAAAGAAAATCATGGAGCCTATCTTCCCCTAGGGCCTTTCAGAGAGAGCATGGTCTTGTGATACTTTTGTGTCGTAATTCAGAGAAATTTTTTGTCTCCAGGACTGAGAGACAATAAGTTTTTGCTGTTTCAGCCCCCTGGATTGTAGTGCTTTGTCATGGCAGCTGTAGGAACTGAAACTAAATTTGAAATTATACTAAAAATAGCACTTAACAGTATTGAATTTTCATTTTCTCCAAGTGGGATTTTGATATGTGAATCTAATTTAGTGTAACCCTGCATTAAACAACTATATGGACTCTATGGTTTACATGGATATTATGCCTTTGCAAAGACTTGAAACAACCATATGTTGTAGAAATTAATTAGGCTGCTCTTATTTATAAGAAACTGGAAACCATTTTATTTATCGTTGCGTCAAAGCTTACTGTGAAATTTTAGAATTCTGACTTCTCCATGGTTAATCCCATGATTAATTGGGATTAATCAACCTCTAGGTGGACCCCAGATCTCTCTGAGGCCTTCTTCTACGTTATTGAAAGTCACTCCTTGTGTTCAAAGCATTCACATCAATGAACTTGGCATCTTGACAGTTAGACTACAGCCTTGACCTTGGATGGTCTTCTTCGTAGACATCTCTGTGATTATCTTGTAAAGACTTTATTCTTCTCATTTGAGAAAAGAAGATATTAATTTTTCTGAGAGCTTGCCACCATGATGGATGAGTAGGAGCCTGGCATGTGAAATAAAATCTTTAAGTAAGGTGTACTTACTATTGAAATATTATTTTTGTTAGAACCAGTAATATTCTGTACATTTTTAGACTTCCTGAGCCCTAATTGACTCATCTACAAAGGGTGACTGTTGAATTTGAATTGCTATTAACTTGGAATTCTCAGATATAGAATTTTCCTCTGACTCTTGTCTTGCCACTATTGCAGATGGCTTTCATATGTTATTCAAATATATGACCACTAAGCTGATGATTCCAGAGAGCCTCAGATGTGGTAATTTTTATGTTTAGTGCCATTTTTGAACACTTAGATTTCTCCTCCAACCTCATTCTTTACTTTTGTTTTTCCCCATACATTAGTGGGAATTCTAAATTCCCCACTGCATGCTCATTTCCATGATGTGGTTTGTGTCATCAACTTGGTCCTGCCCTTGAGTATTATGGAATTTAGCAATATATGTGTGATCTTCCTTCTTCACACTCAGGCAGGATGATCCCTGCATTGTGTTTTTCTCTTCTGGTTTTGATATTTTCCTTTGGCATGGTAAATGTGTTGGAGAGAGTTGATAGAGGAATTAGTTAATTAGAGAATAATATACCAGCAGGCAGAAAATCTGAAAGTTGATCACATGCACCTCCTTACACCTTTGCTCTTGAATGGCTTTAAGAGATTTCACTAGGAATTCAGAATGGAAAAGTCAGTGTGGTCAGGTAGCATGTTACAGGGACACTGTAGCCTCTTTCTCTTGGAAAGTTCTCAGTATTGAGACAATGACATGTCATTAATTAGTTACATTTGTCTGGTTTTCAGCAAGAAGATGGATTGAATGGCCCTCAAAGATCTTCTCTGAGTTGTAATGATATGGTATCATCTGAGTCAGAATGCATTTTGCGTGGGTATTTGGAATCACGTGTTGGGTCCCTTTTCTTATCCTGGTTGTGTTTAGAGAACAGGATTGGTCAGATTCAAATAGATCTTACACTTTGAAAGAGACTGAAATGCCCACTGATGAAAATACTTTGCACAGAAGGACTGCTGCTGAGGTAGAAGTTCTCAGAGAGCTCTGGAATCCTATTTGGCTCATGTGATTAACTGTAAAGTCAGAATTTCAAAAGCCCTCAATAAATATATAACGCAAATAATGGTTGTCAATCATTTGTGCATAAGAGCAGCCATTATGTACTACCTTTCCCAAGGTGAATAAGGTTAAATCCTGATGTTGCTAAGAAATGTTTCAAGTCATGGTTTTAACGTCTGTGCAACTTCGGTTTCTGCTAAGATTTTTCTTGATGAATTTTCAGTTATGTTTACTTATAAAACATCCTATATTAAGAATCCAACAGCTACAACAGTTAAGGAAATAAAAGAACTAAGACTACAAAACTCTTCTAGTCATTACATATCTCTTAAAGTACACTATAGCCAGTTGTAAATTTCCATCATGTCATAGTCTTTGCAGATAACCATGGTGAAGAATGTCCCTGGAGGTGAAGATGGCAAGTAAGCTGTAATCTCACCACTGCACTCCAGCCTTGGCGACAGAGTGAGACCCTGTCTAAAAAAAATTAATAATAACAGTAATGTAATTCAGAGTCATGTAAAATTGTTTTCTTTCTATATTGGTCTTGCATATTTTTTCTTCTTTGAAGATGATTTTCTTTTTTTTGTTTTTCAGACTTTTTGTCTTCATTAGTGGTTGACGGGCTGGGGGAGAGAGGAATGAAAAATGATTGCTAATAGGTATAGGGTTCCTTTTAGGGGTGACAAAAATGTTATAAAGTTAGATAGTGGTAATTATTGCACACGTTGTGAATATATTATAAACCACTGACGTACATATCTTAAAAGAGCATATTTTATGGTATGTGAATTATATCTCAATTTTTTTATTGTACTTTAAGTTTTAAGGTACATCTGCACAACATGCAGGTTAGTTACATATGCATACATGTGCCATGCTGGTGTGCTGCACCCAGTAACTCATCATTTAACATTAGGTATATCTCCAAATGCCTTCCCTCCCCCCTCCTCTCACCCCACAACAGGCCCTGTTGTGTGATTTTCCCCTTCCTATGTCCATGTGTTCTCATTGTTCAATTCCCACCTATGAGTGAGAACATGCGGTGTTTGATTTTTTGTCCTTGCGATAGTTTACTGAGAATGATGGTTTCCAGCTTCATCCATGTCCCTACAAAGGACATGAACTCATCATTTTTTATGGCTGCATAGTATTTCATGGTGTATATGTGCTGCCACGTTTTCTTAATCCAGTATATCATTGTTGGACATTTGGGTTGGTTCCAAGTCTTTGCTATTGTGAATAGTGTTGCAATAAACATACGTGTGCATGTGTCTTTATAGCAGCATGATTTATAATCCTTTGGATATATACCCAGTAATGGAATGGCTGGGTCAAATGGTATTTCTAGTTCTAGATCCCTGAGGAATCACCACACTGACTTCCACAATGGTTGAACTAGTTTACAGTCCCACCAACAGTGTAAAAGTGTTCCTATTTCTCCACATCCTCTCCAGGACCTGTTGTTCCCTGACTTTTTAATGATTGCTATTCCACCTGGTGTGAGATGGTATCTCATTGTGGTTTTGATTTGCAATTCTCTGATGGCCAGTGATGATGAGCTTTTTGCAAGTGTCTTTTGGCTGCATAAATGTCTTCTTCTGAGAAGTGTCTGTTCATATCCTTCGCCTACTTTTTGATGGGGTTGTTGGTTTTTTTCTTGTAAATTTGTTGTAGTTCAGTGTAGATTCTGGATATTAGCCCTTTGTCAGATGAGTAGATTGCAAAAATTTTCTCCCATTATGTAGTGTGCCTGTTCACTCTGATGGTAGTTTTTTTTGCCGTGTGGAAGCTCTTTAGTTTAATTAGATCTCATTTGTCAATTTTAGCTTTTGTTGCCATTGCTTTTGGTGTTTTAGACATGAAGTCCTTGCCCATGCCTATGTCCTGAATGGTATTGCCTAGGTTTTCTTCTAGGATTTTAATGGTTTTAGGTCTAACATTTAAGTCTTTAATCCATCTTGAATTAATTTTTGTATAAGGTGTAAGGAATGGATCCAGTTTCAGCTTTCTACATATGGCTGGCCAGTTTTCCCAGCGCCATTTATTAAATAGGGAATCATTTCCCCATTTCTTGTTTTTGTCAGGTTTGTCAAAGATCAGAATGGTTGTAGATATGTGGCATTATTTCTGAGGGCTCTGTTCTGTTCCATTGATCTATATCTCTGTTTTGGCACCACTACCATGCTGGTTTGGTCACTTTAGCCTTGCAGTATAGTTTGAAGTCAGGTAGCATGATGCCTCCAGCTTTGTTCTTTTGGCTTAGGATTGACATGGCAATGTGGGCTCTTTTTTGGTTGTATATAAACTTTAAAGTAGTTTTTTCCAATTCTGTGAAGAAAGTCATTGGTAGCTTGATAGGGATGGCATTGAATCTATAAATTACCTTGGGCAGTGTGGCCATTTTCACAATATTGATTCTTCCTACCCATGGGCATGCAATGTTCTGCCATTTGTTCATATCCTCTTTTATTTCATTGAGCATTGGTTTGTAGTTCTCCTTGAAGAGGTCCTTCACATCCCTTGTAAGTTGGATTCCTAGGTATTTTATTCTCTTTGAAGCAATTGTGAATGGGAGTTCACTCAGGATCTGACTCTCTGTTCGTCTGTTATTGGTGTGTAAGAATGCTTGTGATTTTTGCACATTGCTTTTGTATCCTGAGACTTTGCTGAAGTTGCCTATCAGCTTACAGAGATTTTGGGCTGAGACGATGGGGTGTTCTAAATATACAATCATGTCATCTGCAAACAGGGACAATTTGACTTCCTCTTTTCCTAATTGAATACCCTTTATTTCCTTCTCCTGCCTGATTGCCCTGGCCAGAACTTCCAACACTATGTTGAATAGGAGTGGTGAGAGAGGGCATCCCTGTCTTGTGTCAGTTTTCAAAGGAATGCTTCCAGTTTTTGCCCATTCAGTATGATATTGGCTGTGGGTTTGTCATAGACAGCTCTTATTATTTTGAGATACGTCCCATCAATACCTAATTTACTGAGAGTTTTTAGCATGAAGGTTGTTGAATTTTGTCAAAGGCCTTTTCTGCATCTATTGAGATAATCATGGGGTTTTTGTCATTTGTTCTGTTTATATGCTGGATTATGTTTATTGATTTGCATATGTTGAACCAGCCTTGCATCCCAGGGATGAAGCACATTTGATCATGATGGATAAGCTTTTTGATGTGCTGCTGGATTGGATTTGCCCGTATTTTATTGAGGATTTTTCATTGATGTTCATCAGGGATATTGGTCTAAATTCTCTTTTTCTCTTGTGTCTTTGCCAGGCTTTGGTATCAGGATGATGCTAGACTCATAAAAGGAAATTAGGAAATATTCCCTCTTTTTCTATTGATTGGAATAGTTTCAGAAGGAATGGTACCAGCTCCTCTTTGTACCTCTGGTGGAATTTGGCTGTGAATCCATCTGGGCCTGGAGTTTTTTTGATTGGTAAGCTATTAATTATTGCCTCAGTTTCAGAGCCTGTTATTGGTCTGTTCAGAGAGTCAACTTCTTCCTGGTTTAGTCTTGGGAGGGTGTATGTGTTAAGGAATTTTTCCATTTCTTCTAGATTTTCTAGTTTATTTGTGTAGAAGTGTTTATAGTATTCTCTGATGGTAGTTTGTATTTCTGTAGGATTGGTGGTGATATCCCCTTTATCATTTTTTATTGCATGTATTTGATTCTTCTCTCTTTTCTTCTTTATTAGTCTTGCTAGTGGTCTATCAATTTTGTTGATCTTTTCAAAAAACCAGCTCCTGGATTCATTGATTTTTTGAAGGGTTTTTGTGTCTCTATTTCCTTCATTTCTGCTCTGATCTTAGTTATTTCTTGCCATCTGCTAGTTTTTAAATGTGTTTACTCTTGCATCTCTATTTCTTTTAATTGTGATGTTAGGGTGTCATTTTTAGATCTTTCCTGCTTTCTTTTGTGAGCATTTCCCTCTACACACTGCTTTGAATGTGTCCCAGAGATTCTGGTATGTTGTGTCTTTGTTCTCATTGGTTTCAAAGAACATCTTTATTTCTGCCTTCATTTCTTTATCTACCCAGTAGTCACTCAGGAGCAGGTTGTTCAGTTTCCATGTAGTTGAGCGGTTTTGAGTGAGTTTCTTAATCTTGAGTTCTAGTTTGATTGCACTGAGGTCTGAGAGACAGTTTGTTATAATTTCTATTCTTTTACATTTGCTGAGGAGAGCTTTATTTTCAACTATGTGGTCAATTTTGGAATCAGTGCGGTGTGTTGCTGAGAAGAATGTATATTCTGTTGATTTGGGGTGTCTATTAGCTCTGCTTGGTGCAGAGCTGAGTTCAATTCCTGGATATCCTTGTTAACTCTCTGTCTCCTTGATCTGTCTCATGTTGACAGTGGGGTGTTAAAGTCTCCCATTGTTATTGTGTGCAAGTCTAAGTCTCTTTGTAGGTCTCTAAGGACTTGCTTTATGAATCTAGGTGCTCCTTTATGGGATGCATATATATTTAGGATAGTTAGCTCTTCTTGTTGAATTGATCCATTTACCATTATGTAATGGCCTTCTTTGTCTCTTTTTATCTTTGTTGGTTTAAAGTCTGCTTTATCAGAGGTCAGGATTGCAACTTCTGCCTTTTTTTGTTTTCTATTTGCTTGGTAGATCTTCCTCCATCCCCTTATTTTGAACCTATGTGTGTCTCTGCATGTAAGATGGGTTTCCTGAATACAGCACACCGATGGGTCTTGACACTTTATCCAATTTGCCAATCTGTGTCTTTTAATTGGAGCATGTAGCCCATTTCCATTTAAGGTTAATATTGTTATGTGTGAATTCGATCCTGTCATTTGATGTTAGCCGGCTATTTTACTCATTAGCTGGTTATTTTGCTGGTTATTTTGCTCATTAGTTGATGCAGTTTCTTCCTAGCCTTGATGGCCTTTACAATTTGGCATGTTTTTGCAGTGGCTGGTACTGGTTTTTCCTTTCCGTGTTTAGTGATTCGTTCAGGAGCTCTTTTAGGGCAGGCTTGGTGGTGACAAAATCTCTCAGCATTTGCTTTTCTGTAAAGGATTTTATGTCTCCTTCATTTATGAAGCTTAGTTTGGCTCGATATGAAATTCTGGGTTTACAATTTTTTTCATTAAGAATGTTGAATATTGGCCCCCAGTCTCTTGTGGCTTGTAGAGTTTCTGCCGAGAGATCAGCTGTTAGTCTGATGGGCTTCCCTTTGTAGGTAACTTGATCTTTCTTTCTGGCTGCCCTTAACATTTTTTCCTTCATTTCAACTTTGGTGAATCTAACAATTATGTGTCTTGGAGGTGCTCTTCTTGAGGTGTATCTTTGTGGCATTCTCTGTATTTCTTGAATTTGAATGTTGGCCCATCTTGCTAGATTGGTGAAGTTCTCCTGTATAATATCCTGCAGAGTGTTTTCCAACTTGGTTCCATTCTCCCCGTCACTTTCAGGTACACCAATCAGACATAGATTTGGTCTTTTCACATAGTCCCAAATTTCTTGGAGTCTGTTCATTTCTTTTTATTCTTTTTTCTCTAAACTTCTCTTCTGGCTTCATTTCATTCATTTGATCTTCCATCACTGATACCCTTTCTTCCAGTTGATTGAATTAGCTACTGAGGCTTGTGCCTTCATCACGTAGTTTTCGTGACTTGGCTTTCAGCTCCATCAGGTCCTTTAAAGACTTCTCTGCATTGGTTGTTCTAGTTAGCCATTCATCTAATTTTTCTTCAAGGTTTTTAACTTCTTTGCCTTGGGTTTGAACTTCCTCCTTTAGCTCAGAGTAGTTTGATAGTCTGTAGCCTTCTTCTCTCAACTCGTCAATGTCATTCTCTGTCCAGCTTTGTTCTGTTGCTAGTGAGGAGCTGCGTTCCTTTGGAGGAGGAGAGGCACTCTGATTTTTAGAGTTTCCAGTTTTTCTGCTCCGTTTTTTCCCCATCTTTGTGGTTTTATCTACGTTTCATCTTTGATGATGGTGACGTACAGATGGGGTTTTAGTGTGGATGTCCTTTGTGTTTGTTAGTTTTCCTTCTAACAGGACCCTCAGCTGCAGGTCTGTTGGAGTTTGCTGGAGGTCCACTCCAGACCCTGTTTGCCTGGGTATCAACAGTGGAGGCTGCAGAAGAGCGGATACTGGTGAACAGCAAATGTTGCTGCCTGATCGTTCCTCTGGAAATTTTGTCTCAGAGGAGTACCCAGCTGTGTGAGGTGTCAGTCTGCCCCTACTTGGAGGTGCCTTCCAGTTAGGCTACTTGGGGGTCAGTGACCCACTTGAGGAGGCAGTCTGTCCATTTTCAGATCTCCAGCTGCATGCTGGGAGAACTACTACTCTCTTCCAAGCTGTCAGACAGGGACATTTAAGTCTGCAGATGATTCTGCTGCCTCTTTTTGGCAATGCCCTGCCTCCAGAGGTGGAGTCTACAGAGGCAGGCAGGCCTCCTTGAGCTGCAGTGGGCTCCACCCAGTTTGAACTTTGGTGCTGCTTTGTTTACCTACTCAAGCCTGGGCAATGGCGGGTGCCCCACCCCCAGCCTCGCTGCCACCTTGCAGTTTGATGTCAGATTGCTGTGCTAGCAATGAGTGAGGCTCCATGGGCATAGGACCCTCTGAGCCAGGCACGGGATATAATCTCCTGGTGTCCCATTTGCTAAGACTGTTGGAAAAGTGCAGTATTAGGGTGGGAGTGACCCGATTTTCCAGGCGCCATCTGTCACCCCTTTGTTTGACTAGGAAAGGGAATTCCCTGACCCCTTGTGCTTCCTGGGTGAGGCAATGCCTTGTCCTGCTTTGGCTCATGATCAGTGCCCTGCAGCCACTGTCCTGCATGCAATTTCTGACATTCCCCAGTGAAATGAACCCGGTACCTCAGCTGGAAATGGGAAAATCACTCGTCTTCTGCATTGCTCAGGCTCAGGGAGCTGTAGACTGGAGTTGTGCCTTTTCAGCCATCTTGGCTCCACCACCTTTGATGATGATTTTCATTCTTCACAAGAAGTTTGAAACGGAGTTGACTTTTTTTTAAGACATTTCTGTTGTTTCTTTCAACTCTCTGCCACTCAGCTTAGCACTAAAGTTATTTTTAAACTCAGCTTAGCACTAAAGTTACAGGTGAAAAATAACTGCTGGTTACATTGAAACAACAGTATGTTCTTCTTGGATGAATATCTTTGAAAAATACAATTCTGTTATTTTCAGGAAAAGTACATCAACCTGTTATTTTCAGGAAAAGTACATCAACCCGGACTGAAGTTACAATGCACCTTAAGGGTTCTAGGACCTGCCTTTCCCACCTCACAGATACCAAAATCTGAAGATTCTCAAGTTCTTGAAATAAAATGATATGGTATTTGCATATAACCTGCAAATATCCTCTTATATATTTTAAATTATTTATACATTACTTATAATATCTAATACAATGCAAATGCTATGTAAATAGCATTATTTAGGGAATGATGATAAAAGTCTGGCATTTGTTTTTCTATAAATTTTCTTTAGGTGGCTTTATCTGCACTGTACAAAAATATAATTAGTATTAGTATTTCTTAAATAATGTGTATTTGATCCAAAATGCAAGCTTTTTTCAGTTTTTGGTGTTATCATGCCAAATCTTTTGGATATTTATTTCATAGGAAACAAAATAAGCTTCTAAAAGCTCTACCCAGAGAACTGGAAACATTTCATTAGCTCAATCTATTTATGTCACTCTTTCCAGCTCTTCAGGACCTAAACGCTAAAGTGTAAATTCCTTTTATGACTCTCTGTTCCATTCACTTATGTCTTTGATCAGTGCCATTTGTGAAAACCATTTGCTCTGTGACAGGCACACTGCCACTTGCCAGGGAGCCAATGACAAGCACATGTTAGAGATAGACACTGCTTCCAAAGCTTTTGCAGGCTGGGCGACAGTTGATCATTACTATTAAAACAACACACACAATTTGTACTTGTCCACTGTGTGACGGAGTGCCTGGGAGATGTGCAAGATGCTATAAGAGCAAGCAACAGAGATATCTGTGGTAGTCAGAGTGATGGGATCAGGGAAGTCTTTTTGGACAAAGTGGCATTTTCTTTGAAGAAAGGACTCTACAGGAAGTCTGGTTGTCTAGAGACAAGTATATTTCTATATGGTCAAATATTTTTTTCCTATAGAATTCTATTAAATGAGAAATATTTATACAACACAGAGAGACTTTTTTTCTTCTCTTTTTTGAGACAAAGTTTCGCTCCTGTCATCCCAGCTGGAGTGCAGTGGCGTGATGTTGGTTCACTGCAACCTCCACCTCCCAGGTTCAAGCAATTCTCTTGCCTCACCCTTCCAAAGTACTGGGATGACAGCATGAGCCACCATGCCCAGCCGAGACTTTTTTCACTGGTTAATGAAAAGACTTTTTACTGAGGATATTCCATAACATTTGGAAGAAATCTTATGAACAACAAATATATAAAGAAAGCCTTCCCCCTGAACGTTTTAAATAGACTTTTTATTTTTTTAGCAGTTTTAGGTTCACAGCAATTGAGCAGAAAGTACAGAGAGTATTCGCAAACTCTGCCCCCACCATGCACAGCTTCTCCCATTACCAACATCCGCCACCAGAGTGGGACGTTTGTGACAATAGATGAACCTACATTGACACATCATCATCATCAGGGCCCATAGTTTACATACGCTTCACTCTTGGTGTTGTATGGTCTATGGGTTTGGACAAATATATAATGACTTGTATCCATAGTTCCGTATATCCCTAGTTCCATGTATTGCTTTAAAAGAACTTAAACCAAGCATGGACACAAAATTGTCCATTCAGTGTTACAGGTTATTATTTGTAGTGTCAAAGCATTGATTGGTAAAGTTAAGGTCTATGATGGGTTTCCTGACTGGTTTCAATTTCAAATGTTCTGTTCCATTGTTAGACACTAGTTTGGTGTGTATTTTGGAAACTGAAGACTGATTAGTCCTTTAGCTGTTCCATGCCAATACCTGGCTATGTTGAAGGAAATACGTGGGATCTGTCCCTAACTCTGTTTTCTCTTTTCATATGGCTGAATCTAGAGAACTAGTTTTCATTTATTTTTATTCTTCCCATGTGGGTTGTCTTTGTGTGAATGATGTGTTTGCTTTACTGGAAGCTTTTGAATAATTATCTTTCTTTAAGGAAAAATCAAAAGGCTAGAAATGAAAAGACTTTGAAAATGTCATTGAAATAATGGCTGGGTGCAGTTGATTGAACTTATATAAACTCTTTGAAAGTCGGATTGACTAGCATTCGTGTTTGATCTAGTTAAACCAATAAAATACAGGATGTAATCTTTATATAATAACAAAACTCCCACTGTCTAATCCTACCTGGAGGTTATAATGATGGTTCTAGAGGCAAACGTGTTTCTAGCCTAATGTACTTTGACTCTTTATTTTTGTTGACTTTAAGCCAGAGCAAAACGGTATTGCAAATACTGTATATACTGTATTTTATTTTTGTTGTCAAGCAGCTTAACTGGTGAAGGCTATTGTAATCTGAAGAAGGACTTTCCCTGGGGCAGTGTGTTGAAATGTATTAGATTCTTGCATTTTTTGACTGCTTTTCTGCTCAAAGAGCACCATTATGTAAGCAACGTAGGTGGATTGTGGTGGAATAATGTCATGCACACCTGGACTAAACAAAGTGGCCAGCATTTATCAGGGGCTTACTGTCATCCCTGATGCTAGTGGGCAGGGTTCTTGGAAGTTCTTAGTGGAGATAAATAGTATAGCACCTGATGATTGATATAGGTAAAAGCACAGAATGGCTTCAGAACATTGGCATGAAGGCAATTATTTTAAGAAAAACAGGAAACTCAAAATCCAAAAAGGAACTAGGGATGCATTTTGAGGGAAAATATGTAAGTTCATGCATGGCTATGTATGTCTCTCTGTGTGTATGCATATAAAATCTCCTTGTGGAAAAACGTCATGAATAAATGCAAAAGATGAATGAAATGCTGGAGAATTTTTGCAATAGACAAATGATCATTTAACTTAAGTGGTACTAATAGTTGCTAAAGTTGATTTTAAAATGTTGAACAATCCACAATAGATATAGTAAAAGAGACAGACTATAGATGACAAAGGAAAACAAATGCCCAGTCAAATAAAATTAAAGCAAAAATGCTAATACGACTGCCCATTCATCATGTTGGCAAATGTTGAAAAATTGCTACCACTCAAGGAAAAAACAGGATGGAAAGGCATTTCCTTTTTTATTGCAAATTTTAATTGTATTTTAGTTTTTGCTCAACTACTGTATGTTAGTATTTTCTTTTTTTTTTTGGAGACAGAGTTTCGCTCTTGTTGTCCAGGCTGGAGTACAATGGCCCGATCTCGGCTCACTGCAACCTCCTCTTCCTGGGTTCAAGCAATTCTCCTGCCTCAGCCTCCCTAGTAGCTGGGAATACAGGCATGTACTACCATGCCTGGCTAATTTTGTATTTTTAGTAGAGATGGTGTTTCTCCATGTTGGTCAGGCTGGTCTCAAACTCTCGACTTCAAGTGGTCCGCCTGCCTCGGCCTCCCTAAGTGCTGGGATTACAGGCATGAGCCACCACACCCGGCCAGTATTTTCAATACTAAATACTTTCAGTATTTTATTTATTTTATTATTAATCTCACTAATAAGACTCAATCAGTTACTCTAGGGTATTATCCATTGTGAGTTGGGAGATATTAAGTCTGGGATTACTCCACAATGGCTAAAGACAATGCTAATATCAAATGATAACACAATCAGATGGTTTCTGCTAGCTTTGCCCACTATTCCAGCCTAGCATAACCTGACTTAAAAGATCTCAACCAGAGAAAAAAAATGACCAAAATCTTAGTTATGTGGAATGCAGAAATTCTAATGTTCAAGATAATGAATCATAGCCCAAAAATTTGTTATGTCACATCAGTAATAACTAAGGATTTAAAAAAATCCTGTGCTAAACATTTTGATAAGTACTTTACATGGATTATCTTTTTAATCATTCCAAGCAGCCTATGACATGCTGTCGTCACTAATTTTAAAAAATCATTCCAATCATAATAATCATTCATGCTTGCTTGCCAGTGCCCCAAATATTTCTTTGTAATGACATAGTTTTTCATTTTTTGGATTAGTAGAAAATTTTACTTGAATGAAAATGTCTTGGTCAAGGCAATGCACTGATATGAATTCCCAATTTAAAATATTGGTTTCCTTCTGATTTTGATGGGTGTGTATAGGTCAATGGTTTGTGGAGCACTGAATTCCATGAAAGAAGGAAAGTCCATGTGGGGCCTGGCAGGGGGGTTTACATTTGAAGGGGAGGTTGGGCAGCTGAAGACAATCTCTGCTGCATCCTTTGTGCTTTTGTTGAAGTTTGGCCATTCAACCTACACAGTAGAAGGGAAAGAAAGAAAGCTAATCAAGGTGTGTATTAGTCTCTTCTCACACTGCTGATAAAGACATACCTGAAACTGGGTAATTTATAAGGGAAAAGAGGTTTCATGGACTCACAGTTCTATGTGGCTAAGGAGGCCTCACAATCATGGTGGAAGGTGAAAAAGGAGCAAAGGCATGTCTTACATGATGGCAGGCAAGAGAGTGTGTGGGGGGGAACTGCCCTTTATAAAACTATCAGATCTCGTGAGACTTATTCACTATCACAAGAACAGCATGGGACAAACCCACCCCCATGATTCAGTTGTCTCCCACAGGGTCCTTCCCACATCACATGGCAATTGTGGGAACTACAGTTCCAGATGAAATTTGGGTGGGGACACAGCCAAACCATAACAAGGTGTGTCCTGCACAGGGCTTCGCAGGACTCTCTTGTTTTAATTAACTCTCTAATATTTGATAATTTAAAAAATTATTTCCAGAGATAACATCTTCTGTAATGAAAATCCTGCAAACTACTTTCCGTCCATTTACCTGATCTCGTCTCCTATTATTTACTCCACCCCATCCATCTGAACTGCTGCTTCCCCAACATAGAGTATTTAGGACTGTTGGACCAATCTTCATCTCTCCTTTCAAGGTTATAAATCTGGAAATTCCTTCAAAATTGAGTGTGCATCTTGCTGCTTTCTTCACCTGTGGCTTTACCTGTTGGGTTGTTTACCACTGAGGTTAATCACTGGCTTTGTCACTCTGCATATTTTACTTGGTTTCCCTAACTACAGGTTTGTTAATTGTAAAATGAACAAATGAAACATATGTCATTTTGTGGGATGATTACATAGGGTGAGTGTAAAATATCAAGGCACACATCTGCCACATGGATTTGGTCACAATAATATAATAATAATAATAATAATAATAATAATAATAATAGTCAAAGGTATATTGCTGCATTAGTGATATTTTTGTCAACCTATTGACAACAGTTGCCATGCCTACTTTTGGAACTCCAGGCAACAGTTGCCGTGTCTACTTTGGGAACCCCAGTCATCCTTCCATGCCCTCAGAAATGTGCCTTCTGTATGAAGACAAAGTGCTGCACTCCCTTGCTAATGTGATACAGACAGGTAAAGAGGAAAAATAGAGTGTTGTCCCCAGGAAACAGTCTAGTTGATCAATGAAGACACAGACAAAAATAAAGTATATCATTCAGCAGGAGAGGGTGTGATAAGACCCCAAAGAGGAAGACAGTAAGTGCAGAGATAGCTGAGGGTCCCCTGATCTCATCCAGAGATAAGGTCCTGCTCTTCTGCCTAGGAAAAGAAACATCTGGAAGGGAAGGAGGTCTCACCTGTGCCCATGTCAAGGATTCTAGACCAAGGAGCAGGACCCCACTGACCTGAGTCAAGAAGACTCAAAGCCTTCAAACCAAGATGGTGCTGAAAAAGACCTTCAGGAACTGGCTTTGACCTAGTCTCCAAGGTCTAAGCCTGTCCACTTCAGCCCTGAGTCTCTTTAGAAGGTGCCTCATTGCTTCCCATCACTGGGTGGAGAGGAGCTTGGAACACTCAAGTTGAGTCCAGGATGTGCTCAGACAGGTGTGGTCCTTGGAAGTCCTGGCGGGAGCCAACCCTGCACAGGGGAAGTTTTAACTATGAAACCCCTCTAGCATATAGCCCTAATATTTACTTCTTCTCAGCCTTAACTCCCAATAATTCCTTCACACACCTAGGATTTTAGCCAGTCATATGAACCTACACACTGGGCAACAAGCCGAGAGTGGCCATCACGTAGGAAGTTCTGCAGAGCTGCCCTGCCCCTGCCCTCAGCATCCACATGCTGTGCTGCTCAATGCCCAACCCCTTCTTTTTGCAGTTGTCACCCTGTTTATGACCATGCACCAGTTGGCCTGGCCAACTGGTTACCAAGCCAATGGCTCCCTTTATAAAACCTCAATTTTATAAAAGGGCATATTATGCCCTCTTAAATATGTTCTCCTAACACCTCATTTTCCAATAATCAAAATGTGCCCACCATTTGTCCAGCACTAGCCTCTGCCCAGTTGAATTATTTCTCTCATGTAATCCCTGCCAAAAATTGTAGCGAACTCCACCCCAGGCTGTTTGTAATGCATCTCCAGCTTCAGTCCTTGCTTGTTTCGATGGTGGGCGTGGATGTGGGGGAAGAGATGAAGGTCCAGGTGTGGACATACACAACTCAGTAGGTGGTGTGTAGGTTCTTAGGAGACTGGCTAAAATCTTGAGAATATGTAGGAATTATTGGGAGTTAAGGCGGAGAAGGAGTAAAAGGTAGGGCTATATGCTCGAGGGGTTTCATACTTAAAACATTCATATGAGGCTGAGATCTTTTAAGCCAGTAATCTTCACATTGAAGAAGAAGATTGCCAATTCTATAGAGTTGAGACTTATTTAGTGGTTTGGGGGATCCTATAATTCAACCATTATTGAGAAGGGACACATTCAGATATATTATTGGCAGTGGATGGGCACAATGTGATATATTCATATAGTTGAATCTGACGGTCAAAAAAGATGAAGTACTAATATATACCACAATGTACATGAAGCAAGATTGCTATAGCATCTAGCATCAAGAAGGCAACACATATTGTATAATTTCATTTATATAAAATGTCCAGAATAGGCAAATAGATAAAGACAGAAAGTAGATTAGTGTTTGCCAGGGAAAGGCAAATAATGGGAAGACAGAATGGGAGTGACTACAAATAGGTCCAGGTTTCTTTTTGGGCTGATGAAAATGTTCTACAATTAGATAGTGGTGATGGTTGTATAGCTTTCTGAATATACTCAAATTGTACAGTTTGAATGAGTGCATTTTGTGAATTGTATCTCAATAAACTTGTTATAAAAGTATTTTCTAAAAGATTTTTTGGTACAATTTTCTTTTCTCATAACTACAAACACATGTCATCTTGCTCTGTCGATACTGGTGTCCTTCATATTAAAAGTTTAGACGTTCAAACATAGGAAATGAGTGATTTTATCTCATTTCCACCTTGAACTTCAGAGCACTAGAGGTCATGACATCTTAGCTATTGGGTGATGCTTTCTGCTAGTTTTGCCACCTATTCCAGCGTAGCATAACCTGACTTAAAAGATCCCAACCAGAGAAAAATGCATGACCAACATCTTAGTTATGTGGAATGCAGAAATTCTAATGTTCAAGATAATGAATTACAGTACAAAAATTTGTTACATACTGAGTGGATCTGTTGTTTCATTTAGTTATCCCAGTGACTTGATGTATGAGATATTGCTGATATGCTTGCTTTATACATGAACAAACTGAGGCTTGGGGATGTGAAGTCCCTTATCTGTGATTATATGTTTGATGAAAGAGTAAGGGAAGGTTTTTCATGTGAGATTTGATGTGGTTTGGATTTGTGTCCCTGCCCAAATCTCATGTTGAATTGGAAGGATGGGAGGTAATTGGATCATGGGGGCAGATTTCCTCCTTGCTGTTCTCATGATAGTGAGTGAGTTCTCATAAGATCTGTTGGCTTAAAAGTGCATGGTACTTCCCTTTCCACTCTCTCTCTCTCTCCTATACTGCCATGGTAAGATGTGCTTGCATCTCCTTTGCTTTCTGCATGATTGTAAATATCCTGAGCCTTCTCGGCCACACTTCCTGTTAAGCATGCAGAACTGTGAGTTAATTATAATCTCTTTTCTTCATAAAATACCCAGTTTTAGGTAGTTCTTTATAGCAGTGTAAGAACAGACTAATACAGGATCTTTCTCCCAATCCCAAACTCTTATTTCTGTAAATTGGTTGAGATCAAAAACATCCACAGTGCGTAAGTTGTAAATTTCCCAAAGTGCTGACTGTTGGCAGACTGTCTAGTGTTCACTTTCCTGCTTCACTGCACAAAACACCACCAAAGTTGCCTCAGACCCTTTTTCATCTCAGAGAGCTTGGAATCCTTACTATTTTATGTGTCTTTGTTTACAGAATGAAATCAGTGACAAAATGAGACTTACATTACAAACACATTTTCTATCACTGGAAGTGAGGGACATCAGGTTTTACAAGATTGGGCATTTGTTAAAATGCAAATATTCAAAAATTATATGCATATATTATAATTTTAAATTAGAAATCTGTGTATCTGTAGCTTTCTATTAGAAAAGTATATAATGGGTCAACATTTTTTCTTTTTCTTTTTGCAGAACAATGGTTCCCTGCTTTGGTGCCAGAATCACAAGCAATGTTCTAAGGTAGATTTCCTATACCTGTATGAATGGTGCAAAAAACTTCTAATTTGGGAATAATTATAGTTTCACAGGAAGTCACAAAGAAAGCACAAAGAAATCATGTATATCCAGTTTCCACCAATGGTTACACTTTAAGTAGTTGTAAACAATATTGAAAGCACAAAATTGACATGCATGCAATGTACGTATAGAATTTTGTGACATTTTATCACATGTAAGATTTGATTTGGTCAAAACCACAATGAGATACCATCTCACACCAGGTAGAATGGCCATCATTAAAAAGTCAGGAAACAACAGGTGCTGGAGAGGATGTGGAGAAATAGGAACACTTTTACACTGTTGGTAGGATTGTAAAGGAGTTCAACCATTGTGGAAGTCAGTGTGGCGATTCCTCAGGGATCTGGAACTAGAAATACCATTTGACGCAGCCATCCCATTACTGGGTATATACCCAAAGGACTACAAATCATGCTGCTATAAAGACACATGCACATGTATGTTTATTGCGGCACTATTAACAATAGCAAAGAGTTGGAACAAACCCAAATGTCCAACAACGATAGACTGGATTAAGAAAATGTGGCACATATACACCATGGAATACTATGCAGCCATAAAAAATGATGAGTTCATGTCCTTTGTAGGGACATGGATGAAACTGGAAAATATCATTCTTAGTAAACTATCGCAAGGACAAAAAACCAAACACCGCATGTTCTCACTCATAGGTGGGAATTGAACAATGAGAACTCATGGACACAGGAAGGGGAACATCACACTCCAGGGACTGTTGTGGGGTGGGGGGAGGGGGGAGGGATAGCATTAGGAGATATACCTAATGCTAAATGATGAGTTAATGGGTGCAGCACACCAACATGGCACATGGATACATATGTAACAAACCTGCACATTGTGCACATGTACCCTAAAACCTAAAGTATAATAATAAAATAAAAAATAATAATAAAAAAGGATTTGATTTGGGTAGTTACCACTGCCATCAATCTACAAGTGTCAATGGTTCTATATACTACTTTATTTTATGTTTTGTTTGTGATTTTCTGTTAAAAAGCATTAAGGAGAAAATGCCATCTGGTTGGGCCAGAGAGGATTTCATATATTCCATTTACACTTATGTAATTTTGTATACATTTTCATTTCTTTGTAGGAATTGGTGGTTAAATAATTTGTTGCATTTTTTTGTTTTTTGAGATGGAATCTCCCTCTGTCACCCAGGCTGGAATGCAGTGGCGTGATGTCAGCTCACTGAAACCTCCACCTCCGGGGTTCAAATGATTCTCCTGCCTCAGCCTCCCAAGTAGCTGGGACTGCAGGCTCTCACCACCACACGTGTTTAATTTTTGTATTTTTAGCAGAGATGGGGTTTCACCATATTTGCCAGGCTGGTCTCGAACTCCTGACCTTGTGATCTGCCCACAGTGACCTCCCAAAGTGCTGGGATTATAGGCGTGAGCCACTGCGCCTGGCCAATAATTTGCTTTCTAAAATTAAACAGCCTCTTTTCCATTTTTGAGTATTCTTTGCTATACACTAAAGAACGTGATACACTTTCTTATCTTACTTATTTATATGTTTGATATAATACATTTCTTACCTCAATCCCAATACACCAAAATTTTTCCTTTTTTAATATTTATATGATGATGCTCCATCTCCAGTCTGAAGTACAATAAGATTGTATTAATGAGTAAAGTTTACAAAGTTTGCTAAAAATTTTGCAGCAACTTTGGGATCATAATAATGTTTGATAAAATTTATTTCATGGGGCTGGGCATGGTGGCTCATGCCTGTAATCCCAGCACTTTGGGAGGTCGAGGTGGGTGGATCATAAGGTCAGGAGATCGAGACCATGCTGGCTAACACAGAGAAAATTTACCTCTAATAAAAATATAAAAAATTAGCCAGGCGTGGTGGTGGGTGCCTGTTGTCCCAGCTACTTGGGAGGCTGAGGCAGGAGAATGGTATGAACCTGGGAGGCGGAGCTTGCAGTGAGCTGAGATCGTGCCACTGCACTCCAGCCTGGGTGACAGAGAGAGACTCCGTCTCAAAAAAAAACATAATATATATATGTATGTGTGTGTATGCACACGTGTATATATGTATATATGTATATATGTATGTATGTATATAAGTGGCATCACACTGCTGTCTACCTTAAACCTAATGATGCATTTCCTTCTCACTCAGATGAATCCGAAGCTCTATGCTTATACTCACTGGTTCTCTGGTCTGCCTGTGCTCTGCCCCCAACTTTGTTGTTGTTGTTGTTGTTTGTTTGTTTTTTGAAATGGAGTCGTGTTCTGTGACCCAGGCTGGAGTGCAGTGAAATGATCTCACCTCACTGCAACCTCTGTCTCCTGAGTTCAAGTGATTCTCACACCTCAGCCTCCGGAGTAGCTGGGATTAAAGGCACCTGCCAAAACGCCCAGCCAACTTTTGTATTTTTTAGTAGAAACGGGGTTTCACTATGTTGGCCACGCTGGTTTTGAATTCCTGACCTCAAATGATCTACCCACCTCAGCCTCCCAAAGTGCTGGGGTTACAGTGTGAGCCACCATGCCCAGCCTCTGTCCCCAACTTAATCACCTTCTACTCTACCGCTTCATGACTGCTTTCCCCTCCACTCAGAATGTCCCTTCCCTTGCCTCACGAACTGTCTTCATTCAGGTCGTGGCAAAAAAGCCAATTTCTTAGCTATGCCTTCCCAGGTCACCATCCAACATACTTAGAAGCTTTGTTGTCCATATGGTGCCCAGATGTGATGTTATGGAGTTACTCCTTTATCTGCTTAAAATCTGCCTCCTTCACCAGAAAAAAGCTTCATGGGGACATGCAGACCATCCTCATTGTTCAGTGTGGTGTCCCCAAAGCATAAACTGGTATTTGGCACATAGTAGCTGCTCAGCAAACATTTTTGATGAGTGAGGAATGAAACAAACACTTATATTTCATCACCGTACCCTATGTTTTTACTGTATTACATTCAGAAAAAAAGTACCATGTCATCCATTCTCAGTGTGCATGACTTACTATGTTATTTAGGGAAAGTTTGCTGTTATTTTTCTTGTTGCAAAAGTTGATCATATAAATTGAGTCATTTTTGTCATACTCAACTAAGTCAAGGGGCCAGGGGGAGAAAACACAGGGCATGTAACATTTCAAGAAGGTAATTCTCTGCAAGCCTGGCTACTCAAGCTGCCGGCCATAACCTGAAACTGGTTTTATCTATAGCTACTGAAACAAGCTGTTGCAACTCTAAGACTGATTTTTCCTACTGTTGTTACTCATCAATCAGAACTTATGAGCTCCCTAAAATTTTATTCCTGCCAGTGAACTATCTTTCAAAACAACACATAACATCTCTTCTTTTGGTATAACGTCTTTGTTCTTTGGACCTACTGAAGACCACCTGGTCTGTCTGTATGCCTCGAATTGAAATTCTTGCTTCCTAAATTAAACATTTTAACTGTAGAGATTTGTCTCTGTGCTTCATCAGACTTCAAGAGTGTGCTGGGCTTGACATAATGGAATCAGCACTGTGAGATCAAGGGTCTTTAGCCCCTGCACCACTCAACCCTAGATAATATAGAGGAGACCTTATTGCCCAGCACGGGTCTAGGCCAGTGGTTCTCAACTGAGGGCGATTTACTCCCCTAGGAACAATTGGCAATGGGTGGAAATATTTTCGGTTGTCAAAGTTGGGAATGGGGAGTTATTGACATCCAGTGGGTCAAAACCAGGGATGCTAATATAGAACCTATACTGCACAGAAAGGCCCTCCCTCAGCAAAAATTATCTGGCTCCAAATATCGGTAATGCTGAGATTGACAAACCCTGGCCTACACATTTGGGGAGTTAGTTTTAATTTATTATATAAAGAAAATAAATGTGTAGTTTACTGAGCACAAGGTATGTGCCAAGTACCATTTTAGGGGCTCATTATGTCTAGGAATACTGATTGCCATCAAGTACTCTCTAATACTGGTGAGGGAGGTTGCTGTTTGCCTCCTAATCCAGTTTCTCCTCTTCTCTGCTAATGGAAACCTCATTCTTCACCTGAGCTCATTGTCACCTTGGGTTAAACATCTTTATTTCCCCAAGCTCCTTTGCTTCTAAATTTGGCCACTAACTAATTTATTACCCATGTGGAATCATTGTGAAGAACTTTCAAAATGTCTTTTTAAGAAGGGAACTGATTTAGCTAGAATATGTACTGGTTTGTTCTTTCCCCCTTGCTCTCTGCTGCTTGTTAGAGGGCATACCAATGGCAAGGGCCCCTGCAGCTATCTTGGGCCATGAGGTACTTTTGAGGGTGGAGTCCAGGCTGAGAATACTGACAAGAAAGATAGGAGGAACCTGGGTCTTTGAAACTATTAAGTCCCCATACCATCCTTGCACGTGAAAAGGAAATAACTTTCTATTTTGCTTAAGTTACTGTTATTTTATGTTTCGTTTTCCCTATGAAGATGGAATTGTGTGTGGGAAAACTTAATCTTAGCTTAATCTTGGAATGGCCACCTTCATGTCACAGATGCTTAGGAAGGGTAGGTGACTTTCTTACAAATTCACTTATCTAGTAAGTACCAGTAAATCCCCGACACAGGATTTAAACTGTGTTCTGTTGGAATTAAAAGCCAGTGATTTTCTCATTGGGTACCTCACACATATGAAGTCTTATAAAATAACTTTTTTAAACTGATGAAAAGTCTCTTGCTTAGTTTGTGGTTGCTTCTCTTGATGTGCTAAGTTTTTTCCTGAGTCACCCTTATAGCTACTGTGAATAGTGTAATGTCCTGGCAAAACTGTGGCCCAATTGTAGCAAATGAGCCATATTTTCTCTTTCTTGCTTTTACACCCCGGTTGTCCAGTGGGAAGTCAGAAAGATACAGCCTGAAGATGGCCTACTCTTCTAATTCAGCTTCATTTAGGAATACACAGTAGATTCCTGGAGAAATAGATTCCTTAGAAATTTCTTTAGTAGGGTAATTTTTTTTTTTCATGTTGAGAGAATAGTTAACCCATAAGAATGCAGTTTGCTCTTGGCCATTCCAAAATAAACTGTTTGCAAAATTGACATCTAAACACAGTTTCAGTCTTGCATGATTAAGGGCAAACCATTCATACATTCATTCATTCATTCATTCGTTCATTCATTCATTCATATTTTTTAGATGGAGTCTCATTCTGTTGCCCAGACTGGAGTGCAGTGAACTGCAACTTATATCTCTCGGGTTCAAGTGACTCTTGTGCTTCAGCCTCCCAAATAACTGGGACTATAGGCATGCATCACCATGCTCGGCCTCCCAAAGTGCTGGGATTACAGGTGTGAGCCATCATACCTGATCAAACCTTTTAAAATATATCCAATATATCCTAAAATGATGTCTTTACAATAACTTATTTTTAGTACTTCAATTTTAGTAGTAAGTAAATAACAGTATAATCTCTCTCTCTCTTTTTTTTTTTTTTTGAGATGGGGTCTTGCTCTGTTGCCCAGTCTGGAGTGCAGTGATGCACTCTTGGCTCACTGCAACCTCCGCCTCCAGGGTTCAAGTGATTCTCCTGCCTCAGTGTCCCGAGTAGCTGGGACTACAGGCACCCACCACTATGCCCAGCTAATTTTTGTATTTTTAGTAGAGATGGAGTTTTGTCATGGTGGCCAGACTGGTCTCAAACTCATGACCTCAGGTGATCCACCTGCCTTGGCCTCCCAAAGTGCTGGGATTACAGGCCTGAGCCACTGCATCTGGCCAAGGTTATCTGTCTCTAATCAAGAAATAACTATATACCTTTGGTTTAAAAATATATATATGTGTTTAAAGTTGTATCTAAATAATCTTTGCAATCAATTTTTAATCTTAGTTTCATTTTTTTAGTCCAAGCCACCCTAAGAACTTTTTGGAATGAAATATTACTATAATACTGTAAAACATGCTGATAAGATGGGATATATTTCCATTGTAATGATATTTTTAAGTTGGTCCAATCAAGAACCTGTTTTCTTTCTTTCTTTCAAATAACAAATTGCTCCATGCCAAATATAATGTGAATCAGATCCTATTTTTTTGTATAGGATATATTATATACCATATATTATAATGTGGTGGCTGTTCAGCCCTTTCATTTGTGTTTCTAGTTTAACATTTTCTTTAAATACATTTCATTTGCTTATTCCAATACAGTCTGATTAATTCTGTTTTAGTAGATATTCACTGATTATCTACTATGTCCTAGGCCCTAGTGATAAAGTGATACTAAATGTGAACTTGGTCTTTGCATTAATTTTTGCTCACTGAGAAAATTCCAAGCTATTATTGCTTCACCCCTTCTTAAAAATTCATGTAATATTCCTCTGAGTCCCCACTACTCGAGGACTTATATAACCACCTTCTACCCCTTACTTTGCCCATTAGAGCATTTGTGTACCTTTAGAATCCATTTCTGCTTTTCTTTTTGCTAATCTCTCAATTCTAACTCTTTTCCAATGTTCTAAGTTTCCTGTATATTCACCCATTAATGGGTAATGTGTGAATGACTTAGTTTCTAACAGGCTCTGTTTATGGTCTCCTGGCTCAATTCTCATGTTCATTACTTATTTGTTACTCTGGGATGGAAATATTTGATAAAGAATGAGAAAACTATTTGAATGGGCCACAGACACATGGATCCTAGGACTGACTATGTTGTGTTAGACGGCTTCTCTCAGTAACGGAATATGGGTGATACAGACCACTGAGATCATTGTTTGCATGAACGATGGAGAGAAGAATTCTAAAAGTAGAGAGAATATTTTGGAATATTCCAGTGCAATTCTTTCATTGTGCTCTTCAGGAACCTGAGGCCTAAAGCAATGATATATCAAGCCAAAAACAGCCTCCAGCTCAGAGGAAATGGTTTGTCTTAGATTCTATTTTTCATTGTACATAATTTCTCTAAAGGCTCACTTAGGAATGATTCGGAACATTTGACCGGAGATTTGGATAGATGGGCAAGAAGCCCTTGTATTTAGTTATAGTACAGAGTCAAAATATTTAAATGTCAAAATATTTTAATGAGCTGTGTTAACATCTGTGTTTCCTAGTAGCTTTTTCTGGTAGAGAGGACAAATATTCTTCTCTCTACCTATCCAGTGTTGATGACTTAAGTACTTATAACAAAAGAT
This sequence comes from Symphalangus syndactylus, assembly GCF_028878055.3. Classification (NCBI taxonomy): domain Eukaryota; kingdom Metazoa; phylum Chordata; class Mammalia; order Primates; family Hylobatidae; genus Symphalangus; species Symphalangus syndactylus. The sequence goes on from NC_072448.2 coordinate 11,031,285, forward strand.
AGATTACAATGAGAAAAACATACAAATTTATTTAGTAAGTTTTACATGATATGGAAGGAAATGATTAATTCCATATATTTTTATGGTAGCTTTGACGAAGAGTGGACACTGATGGAAAAATATGGTAGAACAAAAAGGGTGTGATCTAGTGTAGATAAACTGGAGAATTTAGCAAGGCCTGTTTGTTCAGGTTCTTCTCTGTGACCCTTCGTCTTCAGAGATGAGCATGTTCCTTTGTTCCAGGAATCAGGAGGCCCTCACATGAGTGTCTTCTGACCTGCTTCTTGGTAATGTTGGAAAACCTTTCCTAAGCTGTATGCCCTGCATTGGGGAGAAGCATATGTGTGGGTGAGGAGGGGAGGTCAGAGAGACTTTCCTACTTCTGTTTTCTTAATGTGCCAAGATGCCATGTTTTGAGTAGTGTGTCCTGAATTCCATCATCCTTTTCAATGCAACTTTTCATTAAACGCAGTATTCTAGGATAGCAGTTAGCAAATGACTTCTATAAAAACACCAGATAGTAACCATCTTTGTCTTGGCAGCCAATATGGTCCCTGCTGTGGCACAAAAGCAGTAGTACAGAATACATAGACCAAGAAGAGTGACTGTTTCAATAAAACATTATTTGTAGATACTAAATTTGTAGATACTAAAATTTGAATATCCCGTAATTTTTACACATTATAATATTTTACTTATTTTTTTCCAGCCATTGAAAATAAAAATAACTTAGCTCACTCGTTCAACAAAAACAGGTGACAATCTGGATTTGGCCTGTTGCTGTAGTTTCTAAACCCCTGTTCTATGATATTACAGTCACACAGACAAAACAAAACTTAAACAAAATAAGAAAAATTCATTTTTCTGACAATACAAAGACATATCTTTTTTTTTTTTTTTTCCTGAGACAGTGTTTTGCTCTTGCTGCCCAGGCTGGAGTTCAGTGGTGCAATCTCGGTTCACTGCAACCTCTGCCTTCCAACTTCAAGTGATTCTCCTGCCTCAGCCTCCCAAGTAGCTGGGATTACCTGTGCCCGCCACCACACCTGGCTAATTTTTGTATTCTTGGTAGAGATGGGGTTTCAGCATGTTGGCCAGTTTGCCTCAAACTCCTGACCTTGTGATCCACCTGCCTCGGCCTTCCAAAGTGCGGGTATTATAGGCATGAGCCAGCCCACCCAGCCAGACATATATTAAAATATTCAAAGTCAAACAAAATGGACAGTTTCTGACATCGCTTATAGAACATCGTTTATCAAACTGCAGGAATTTGAAGTAATGAATAGTAAAAAAAAAAAATTCAAATAAATCACAGTTAACTTTTGAAAATCCAACGTTAAAATGTGATGATCAGAGTCAAGAAAAATTGTGAAAGACTTGAAAATTGGCAAAAGTAAAGATTATTTTTCTCTCTATTGCACTTTTCCAAGTTCTGTGCAGTGTTCACTGTCTTTGAACTATTTTCCCTGTCTGCAAATGGTAGAAAATTGATAATGCAGATAACTCTTGTCCATGAAAATGCAAATAAATTGTGTCTAGTGGAATACACTTGATACTTCCTCCAGTAATACAACATTTTGCACATATTTGTGAATCCATTCCACCACCAGCATTCCTTATTGACCCTATTCATCCATCAATCCATCCATCCATCTTAATCTATCATTTATCTATCTGTCTACTGAATTTTTCCTTTGAATCAAATATAACATATGACTATTTCTTGTATTAAATAAAATCTGTGGTACATTTTCATTTTATATTTGTGTGAGAGTCATTACCTCACTTTTTAAAAGATTTCTCCTTTAACCTTCAGCTCAGAGTTATATTTCAAAACCTTGACTCTAACAGTGGCATGTCCCTTAGTAACCACCACCTATCTGTGGGAAGCCTACATGCTTATCTTTCTGCCTTTGGGTGCCAGAACTCACTGGCTTGATATGGGTGCTACAACTCCAAACTGTTAGAAATTTTCCAGCTTTATTCAGAACCAATATGAGAGGTGAGGAAGACTGGTTTTGCTTGTATTAAAATCTGTATGGCTTTATTTGCCATCTGTGAAATTTATCAGATGAGGACCCAACTTCTGAAACACATCTGAATGTGACTATTGAAATTTTTGTTTTGTATTAGATGCTTTCTGTGATTAATGTGAATATGACAGTAAATCCATAGCACCCAAGGAAGACATTTCTCAGGAGCAAAATGAAAACTCAGACATACATGAAAATACACTGTGCCCAAGTATCTAAGAACCAAAGGTGAATTTTTTTTTATCTGATTGCAATTCTAATAGGCAGTGGATCAAGATTTTAAATGTTTAGATACTTTAGACTTGCTACAGTACTTACTGATGCTCATACAGTATTTCCTGACTTTATAGATGTTACATTTCAAGAATAATGTTGCTGTTCACCAAGCATCTGTTGTGCAACTTATTGATGTCCTTTGGAGTAAACAATGATTTCACAGCCAAATCACGTTTGACAATAACTTCAGGAGAAGTGCAGGCTTGTGTAATTCGAAGAGAGAGATTTGTGCAGGAAACGTCTCAAGTTGGGTATAATTAGTTCCCCTTCATTTTGGATATTAATGTTATTATTTCAACAAGTACATGTCTTTACTTCCATGAGATCATGTCTTTGTCAGGAGAAAATAAATACGATGAGATAATTAACATTAGAAGAGATAAGAGAGATATTCTATTATTTCCTTAAACCAACATATTTGACTTAACATTTGTGAAGAATGCATGCGAAAAGAAATTGTCAGTGTGTGTGAGGTTTCAACTAATGTTCTTTTGAAAAAGCCACCTGTATGAACAATATTATATTAGCATGATTAATATAAACCATTGGATGTAAATTTCTCCAACTGTCCTACAGCATGATGCCAAAAGATGATTATAAGTAGACTTGGCCTTTTATGCTTAGTAAGACATGATGTCTCTCTTTCTTTCTGTCTCTCTCTCTTATTTTTTATTTATTTATTTTTTGAGACAGGATCTCACTCTCTTGACCAAGTTGGACTACAGTGGTACCACCATGGCTCAGTGCAGCCTTCACTTCCAGGGCTCAAGTAATCCTCCTGCCTTAGCCTCCTGAGTAGATGGGACTACAGGCATGTGCCACTATGGCTGGCTAATTTATTATTATTGTTTTGTAGAGATGAGGTCTCACTATGTTGCCCAGGCTGGTCTTGAATTCCTGGGCTCAAGCCATTTGCCTGTGTTAGCCTTTCCAAAGTGCTAGAATTACAGGCATGAGCCACCATGCCCAGCCTGAAGTTTCTCTTAAGTGAGTTGACGCAGTTGAAAATGAACTTAGGGCTGCATATGTGGCATGACTTACAAGTTATTTATGCAGTATTGCACCATAGGGACATTAAAGTAGCTATAATCTCTGATGTAAAGGCAGAAATGGAAAGAAAACATAGAAAAACGTGAGAGCACGGGAAACAGATAAACAACAACAAAAAAGAAAACTCACAAGTAGCTACATAAACAACTAACTTCAAAACACCATTTCTTAACTGGCCAGGGTATAGTCCTGAGATTTTCCAGAAACCACTGAAGGCTTCCAGCAGGGTCCCTTCTAGTGATAATGCAGGTGGATGGATCAGTTAATGATTTAAACAATTAGAGATTTGCTGCAAAATTCCATCTGTCACTGTCCCCTGGAATGCAGACTCACAGTTCCAATTGGAGCCTCCAATATTGAAGGCGGCATGAGTTGGTGTCACTGATTTGCTTCCCCTGACCACTGTCATTCTCATGTTAAGCGTTTTCTGCCCTCATGCTGAGAGCTTTTATCAAACATATTAGTGTGCATTTGAGTGATCATTAGTGGGTGGTAGCTAAAACGTTCTAGGTTATTTTCGCCTAGAAACTAGCCTGTCTGCTGAAAGAACATGCAAAGCTTCCTGCTAAGCTGGTGCACAATCAAAATATAAGGGAAAGAATGGGCTCCTATTTAGATTTAAATCCAATATGTGACAAGGTAATAGCTCAGTGTGTTTCTGCTTTTCCATGTCAATTTTACGGATGTGAAAGACTCTTCTACGTGCTATAAACTTCAAAGGAAAGTCAGGCGGAAGGGGAAATGCACCTCTGTGTAAGTCTTTTCCTAATCTCTTATGATTAATTTCTTCTTCCATCTGAGAAAGAAAATGCACACAAAATCTCTTATTTGGTTCACAATTGAAGACGAGTTCCATAAAGCTGCCCTTAGAAAGGGAATCCATTTTGAACATATGAAAAACATCTGAGTCAAGATGTATTACACGGTGATTACAGTCTGACAGATGTTTTGAAGTTGTAATGTGTTCATCAGAAAGCACCAGTTAGAATGGCTGTCATTAAAAAGTCAGGAAACAACAGGTGCTGGAGAGGATGTGGAGAAATAGGAACACTTTTACACTGTTGGTGGGACTGTAAACTAGTTCAACCATTGTGGAAGTCAGTGTGGCGATTCCTCAGGGATCTAGAACTACAAATATCATTTGACCCAGCCATCCCATTACTGGGTATATACCCAAAGGACTATAAATCATGCTGCTATAAACACACATGCACATGTGTGTTTATTGCAGCACTATTCACAATAACAAAGACTTGGAACCAACCCAAATGTCCAACAATGATAGACTGGATGAAGAAAATGTGGCACATATACACCATGGAATACTATTCAGCCATAAAAAATGATGAGTTCATGTCCTTTGTAGGGACATGGATGAAACTGGAAACCATCATTCTCAGCAAACTATCCCAAGGACAAAAAAACAAACACCGCATGTTCTCACTCATAGGTGGGAAATGAACAATGAGAACACATGGACACAGGAAGGGGAACATCACACTCCAAGGACTGTTGTGGGGTGGGGGGAGAGGGGTGGGTAGTATTAGGAGATACACCTAATGCTAAATGATGAGTTAATGGGTGCAGCACACCAACATGGCATATGTATACATAGGTAACAAACCTGCACATTGTGCACATGTACCCTAAAACTTATAGTAATAATAATTAAAAAAAAAAAAGAAAGCACACAGAGCAGGGATGAGTGCTGATTGTTTGAAGATGTTGAGGTTTATTCTGGCAAATGGAAAAACGCACCAATGCTGATGGAAGTTTGGGGACCCTGTGTTTCAGAAAACAGACAAGATTGGATTTCAGTCACTGGTAGATCAAAATTTGTGGGCATTGAATATGAGATTGTATCATATCATGTTGCTTTTTCTCTGCCGTGAGAGTCACTGGCAAAATATTCTCTACTGGGGTAGAGCACTCTCAGTTGAATTTAAGGGGGTCCACATTTGCTTTTCTATGTTCATAATTTTGACTCCACGTTATAGGTAACCTGTGGAATGAGATTCAAGTCTAGGTGTCTCCTGAATGACATACAAGAGTTCCTCTTAGGAAACCTAATTTGTGTTGTGTGTAGTCTACTTTGGAAACTTTTCATTTCTCTGTGTTTCTAAAAGAGCATTGTAGGAAAATAAATGGAGGTTTTAAATTTAGCTCTATTTTTACCACCTGGGTGAATATAGACAGCCTTGCTGAGAGACAGGACTAGCTGGATTTCCTAGGCTAAGAATTCCTAAGCCTAGCTAGGAAGGTGACCACATCCACCTTTAAACATGGGGCTTGCAACTTAGCTCACACCTGACCAATCAGGCAGTAAAGAGACCTCATTAAAATGCTAATTAGGCAAAAAAAGGAGGTAAAGAAAGAGGCAATCATCTATCACCTGAGAGCACAGTGGGAGGGACAATGATCTGATCGGTTATAAAACCAGGCATTAGAGCTGGCAACAGCTACCCTCTTTGGGTCCCCTCCCTTCGTATGGGAGCTCTGTTTCCACTCTATTAAATCTTTCAAGTGCACTCTTCTGGTCCATGCTTGTTATTGCTTCAGCTGAGCTTTCACTGACTGTCTACCACTGCTGTTTGCTGCTGCTGCAGACCCTCCACTGACTTCTACCCCTCCAGATCCAGCAGGGTGTCCACTGTGTTCATGATCCAGTGACCACCTATTGCTGCTCACTATGTGGCTAAAGGCTTGCCATTGTTCATGCATGACTAAGTGCCTGGATTCGTCCTAATCGAGCTGAACACTAGTCACCATGTTCCACAGTTCTCTTCTGTGACCCACTGTTTCTAATAGAGCTGTAACACTCACCATGTGGCCCAAGATTCAATTCCTTGGAATCTGTGAGGGCAAGAACCCCAGGTCAGAGAACAAGAGGCTTGCCGCTGTCTTGGAAGTGGCCTGCTACCATCTTGGGAACTCTGGGAGCAAGGACGCAAGGACACTTTAACAAGTGTGCTGAATATAGACTAAATTATTTCAAACTAAAACAATTTGCCTTTCTCAAGAGTTCTGTTATCTGTTCAATGGGGAAGAACCTGCCATTCTCCATAAATAATGACATTCAACCACCTTGGCATATTTATTTTGCAACTAGTTTAGGTCTAGGAATGTCATTGTAAGATTCATTGCTCAAAGCATGATGTTCTTTGGGTAATCAGTGTGTGTGTGTGTGTGTGTGTGTGTGTGTGTGTGTGTGTGTGTGTGTGTTTACTGGATTGCACCATCTGTTTTCTTCTGGGTTGGAAAACAAAATCGCTTTTTCTGAGGAGAGTTTTTGTCAGTTTCTCCCTTCTCCCTGTTTGATGCATATCTATGCAGGAAGTGGGTTGGTTTTTTTTTTTTGGACAAATATCTGTTAGGACCTTAAATTTCACAGTGAATATTAGAGCTAATGAAAGTTCTGCTAGCTATGAAGTGACAATGAAGTATAAGCAAACTCACTAGGCATCTGGAACTTTCCAAGGAGTAGAATATGAAACTCATTGTATCCTGGTGGTACCAAAAGCCACTGGAGAGAGACAGTATTTATACCTTGCTGATGGTTGTATCACTTCCAGGTGCTCCAGAATCTATGCCTTGATTACATGACTAAACTATGTCTTTGCCATTTCAAAACCTTTGTTTTACGAATGGCTTTTGCTGCATGGTATGTTGTTGCAGTGCAATGTGGATGATGACCTCAGAAATTGTCCTACAAACCTAGTCGTTGGGGCTGCTCTAAGGAAGTTGTTGACATCAGTCTGTTATATCATGCCATTTTGGGGAGGAAACTTGGAGAGACTTTTTTTTTTTTTTTTTTTGAGATGGAGTCTAGCTCTGTCCCCTAGGCTGGAATGCAGTGGCATGATCTTGGCTCACTGCAACCTATGCTTCCTGGATTCAAGCATTTCTCCTGCCTTAGCTTGTGTACCACCACACCCGGCTAATTTTTTCTACTTGTGTGCCACCACACCCAGCAATTTTTTGTATTTTTTTTTAGTAGAAGGGTGTTTTTCTATGTTGGCCAGGCTGGTCTGAAACTCCTGACCTCAGTTGATCCACCCACCTTGGCCTCCCAAAGTGTTGAGATTGCAGACCTGAGCTACTTCACCCAGCCAAGAGACATTCATTCTGATTGCATTATCAGTACTTATTGTGCCTCTTTGAGAAATGGGTAGATACTTTTAGCCTATGGATGCTGTGAATTTTGCAGTCAATAGTGTTTTCCTCTTACAATTGGTCGCTAGAAAGCTAAAACTTAAATAAAACAGCCTGTCTTTAAAAAGTGTGCTGAAATTGATCACATGTATTTAGGAAACTTGCATTATCCCTGACAGTATTTATTTATTTCTCCTCATTTTAATTTCTTTTATCTCACTTTTTTTCCACTAACTTAAGATGTATTTTCCAGCTGTAATCATAAGGAGCTTTGTAATTTGTCTTGAATTATTTTGAGAGTGAAAAAGGGGCCAGGTGTGGTGACTCAAGCCTGTAATCCCAGCACTTTGAGAGGCTGAGGGTGGATCATGAGATCAGGAGTTCCAGACCATCCTGGTCAAGATGGGGAAACCCCTTCTCTACTGAAATACTAAAAATTACCTGGGCACAGTGGCAGCTGCCCATCCCAGCTACTTGGGAGGCTGAGGCAGGAGAATTGGTTGAACCCAAGAGGTGGAGGTTGCAGTAAGCCGAGATCATACCACTGAACTCTAGTCTGGGCTACAGAACAAGACTCTGTCCCTGCCCCCCAAAAAAGAATGAAAAAGGCCATAGATAAATGCATACATCCATAAAATAATAAATCCTCAGTAGAAGGATATCATATTTTGGCTGTGCATGTTGCCTGATGAGTTGTTTAGTTTCTTGAACCCTTTTATTCAGAATTTCTTGATTAAACAAGATGAAGTGAAAAGACACCTATATTCATAACAAAATTCTTTCAGCTGGGAAGTGATGATTATGGGATCACAACTTTGTTGGAAAAGAGCAATGAGAGCCTCTTGTAAATTAGGTAATTGCTGTAACTGGGCAAAAAGAAATAGGAGAACACAACATAAATTATGAAAACAAGGAGTGTGGTAGAAATGTGTCCTGATGAGAAATGTGGTAGTGGAACAAAGGTGGGGCACTTTTGTTTGTGTGGGCCATGGGAGCCAGAGGGGTTTGGCCTTGTCCCCACAGATCTCAAGTCATAAATAGCAGAGGTCAAATAATCGTCTTTAAAACTACACAATAAAGAAAGGACTTCTCTCAACCGAGTCTTTTCAGAGCAAGCTACCAATGTGGGTAAGTTCTTTTTCCATTTGTGTGGGGGGAGAAATGAATTCAAGCATGCACTTTTTAAATCTTACTGTCGGGCTCTCTCTCTCTCCTCTCTCCCTCACTCCCTCCTTCCCTCTCTCCCTCACTTCCTTCCTTCCCTCCCTTCCTCCCTTCCTCCCTTCTTTCCTTCCTTCCTTCCTTTCCTTCTTTCTTCCCTTCGTCCTTCTCTCCCTTTCCACCCTTCCCTCCCTTCTCTTCCCTCCCTCCCTCCCTTCCTTCCTTCTTCCCCTCCCTCCCTCCCTTATCCTCTTTGTCTTCTTTCTTTTTCCTTCCTTCCTTCATTTTCTTTCTTTCTTTCTTTCTTTCTTTCTTTCTTTCTTTCTTTCTTTCTTTCTTTCTTTCTTTCTTTCTTTCTTTCTTTCTTCTTTCCTGCCTTCCTTCCTGACTTCTTTCTTCCCTCCCTTCCCACTCTTCCCTCCATTTCCTTCCTTCCTTCCTTCCTTCCTTCCTTCCTTCCTTCCTTCCTGCCTCTTTCTTTCTTTCTTTCCTTCCTTCCTTCCTTCTTTCTCTCTCTCTTTTCCCTCCCTCCCCTTCCTTCCTTCCCTCCCTTTCCTTCCTTTCTTCCTTATTCCTTCCTTCCTTTCCTTCTTCCCTCCCTCCTTTCTTCCTTCCTTCCTTCCTTCTTTGTTCCCTTCTTTCTTCCTTCCCTCTCTTCCCTCCATTCCCCCCTTCCCTCCCTTCCCTTCCCTTTCCTTTCCTTCCCTGCCTCCTTCCCTCCCTTCCTTCCATCTTCCCTCCCTCCTCCCTCCCACCCTTCCTTTCTTTTTGATTTCATTCTTTCCCTTCCCTCCCTCCCTCCATCTCAGTCTCTTTTTCTCTCTATTCTTTTTTATCTTAAGGATTTTTTTATTACTATACTTTAAGTTCTGGGGTACATATGCAGAATGTGCAGTTTTATTACATAGGTATATGCATGCCATGGTAGTTTGCTGCACCCGTCAACCCATCATCTACATTAGGTATTTCTGCTAAGTATATCCCTCCCCTAGCCTGCCAACCCCTTAAAGGCCTCAGTGTGTGATATTCCCCTCCTTGTGTCCATGTGTTCTCATTGTTCAACTGCCACCTATGAGTGAGAACATGTGGCGTTTGCTTTGCTGTTCTTGTGATATTTTGCTGAGAATAATGGTTTCCAGCTTCATCCATGTCCCTGCAAAGGGCATGAACTCATCCTTTTTTATGGCTGCATAGTATTCCATGGGGTATATGTGCCACATTTTCTTTATCCAGACTATCATTGATGGACATTTGGGTTGGTTCCAAATCTTTGCTATTGTGAATAGTGCCACAATAAACATACATGTGCATGTGTCTTTATAGTAGGATGATTATAACCTTTTGGGTATATGCCCAGTAATGGGATTGCTGGGTCAAATGGTATTTCTGGTTCTAGATTCTTGAGGAATTGCCACACTGTCTTCCACATTGATTGAACTAACTTACACTCCCACTGACAGTGGAAAGGCATTCGTATTTCTCCACATCCTCTCCAGCATCTGTTATTTCCTGACTTTTTAATGATTTCCATTCTAACTGGTGTGAGATGCTATCTAATTGTGGTTTTGATTTGCATTTCTTTAATGACTAGTGATCATGAGCTTTTTTTCATATGTTTGTTGGCTGCCTAAATGTCTCTTTTGAGAAGTGTCTGTTTATATACTTCACCCACTTTTTGATGGTTTTTTTTTCTTGTAAATTTGTTTAAGTTGTTTTTAGATTCTGGATGTTAAACCTTCGTCGGATGTGTTAGGTAACATGGAGTACCTTAAAATGGCTCCGTACCTTAAGATGGAGCCAGTTCCAGGTTTTTCTCCCCTCCTTGACCGGCCACTGTCTGAACCCGCCAAAGGAGGGCCAATCAGAAAGAAGCATCTCCCACCTTCCCTCTGGCCTGCCCCTAGCCCAATCCACATATGCCCAAGGGATATAAAATCCAGCACACCAGCAGCCCTCTCTTTCTTCTCTTCCTTCTGTTCTGTGGTCCTGCTCGATACCTCCAATAAAGATCTCTTGACCATGACTGGTGTAGTTTGGTCTCCACCCTGCCCCTTTCATTGGTGCCATGACTTGGGTCAGGACTCCCCACCCCCCTCGGTGGGACCCCGATCCCTTTTGGGCTCAGTCCAGACCCTGGCTGGTCTTTGCTCATTTTCCTGTTCGCCGACCTCTATGCCCAACACCTGCCTCATCTTGGTAAGTCTCCCCTTCCGGTGTCCGACATCAGTCGACCGACTCCTGCCTCGGCTGCACACACGGCTGCCATAAATCCTATTTTAGACTCGGCCTCTAGGGAGCAGGGTTCCCTCCTTTTCCTCCTCACTTGCCAGGCCTGGGCCCCTCCCCTTTCTCACTCTGAAAATCCTGGTACCAGGTGGCCCACGGCCCTCAGCCTCCTAGAGGCCCTCAGTCCTTTCATTTCTGTGACGACCGACTCGAAGGGTCTGACTCACAGCATGGTCATCGGCTGGTAGAGGATGCCCTGCCCAGCCCTTTGCCATATATTTCTGTAAACCCCCTCTTCTCATAATGGGAGCCTCTGCATCCCTGCTGGCCGACTCTCCCTTACAAAGCCTTTTAAATAACTTATCAGCCCTTGGTTTGGCTGCTGATCTCAAACCTACATGCCTCATTAAATTGTGCACTCAAAACTGGCCCACCTACCCCCTAGACAACCAAAACAGATGGCCAACTTATGGGTCCTTTGATCCCAACCTTCTCTGGGATCTCTACAACTATTGTGAGTGAACAGGAAAATGGGCAGAGATCCCCTATGTTCATGGCTTCTTTCTTCTATGGGACAAACCCAACCTCTGCCTCCCTTGCAAGCCACAACAACTTATCGCTGCTCTCAAGCTACCAACCTCTCCTTCCGCTCCCAACTTTGATGTAGCAGATGAACCCCACCCATACCACCACCCTCCACCTCATCTTCTGGTTGCCACTCAACCGGTAGCTGCCCAACCCCCCACGCCCCTGCCCCCTCTTCCAGTACCTCCCACCCGCCATTGCCTTCGCCCTCAACCTCTTCCTCTCCATCTTTTAGGCCTCCTACTACCCATTCCAGGTCACACCTTCCCGTCCTTGCCCTCCTCAGGGAGGTTGCGGGGCCGGAGGGCATTGTCCATGTCCATGTTCATGTTCCTTTCTCTATGGCCATTTTGTCTCAAAATGAAAAACGCTTAGGCTCTTATACCTCTAACCCCACCTCCTACATAAAAGAGTTTCAATATCTCCTACAAGTTTAGTCTCACTTTCCACAATATCTACATGATCCTCTCTAACACCTTTCTCCCTGAAGACCGCTGGTAGGTCTGGGAGCAGGCCCTCACCTATGCAGATGAGGTCCATCAGACAACCGCCGCCCTACCACTAGGTGCACAGGCAGTCCCCGAACAAGAGCCTAATTGGAACTATAACACCCCAAATAGCATTGCCACCAGAGAACACTTCACCACCTGCCTAGTAACTGGACTGCACAAGACAGCCCAAAAGGCTGCTAATTTTTGAAAACTCCATGAAATAGTACAAGAAGAACATGAAAACTTGTCTGCCTTCCTTGACCGCCTTACCCGGGCCCTCCAACAATACACCAACATAGACCCAGAGGCCCCTGATGGCAGGCAGCTCCTCATGTCTCATTTTTTTGCACAGAACTTTCCTGACATCAGGGCCAAACTTAAAATGTTAGACAGAGGCCCCTTCACTCCACAGACCGAGATCTTAGCAATGGCATTCAAGGTTTATCACAACCGAGGTGAGAAGGCCAGGAGGCAAAAGTACCAAATGTTGGCCCAAGATCTCCAAGCCTCTCCTCGGTCCACCACAGGGTCACACAGCCGTAAATCGCCCTCCGCCCACCCTCAACGTCAGCCACCTGGGCGCTGTTTTAAATGTGGTAAGGGAGTACATTGGGTCCGAGAATGCCCAAATCCCAGGCCCCCTAGCCGGCCCTGTCCAAAATGCCTCCAGCCTGGCTATTGGGCCATGGATTGCCCTGGTCCCCGAAGGGGGGCCAGGTCCACCCTCAGCGCAAAGCCTGATCTTCTAGGACTGGCCATTGAAGACTGACGGGGCCTTGGGACTCCTTTCCTGACCCAGATCATCCCTTCACAGGAGCCCAGGGTCTCTCTAATGGTGGATAGGCATCCCGTCATCTTCCTCCTTGATACCGGGGCTACTTTCTCAGTCTTGTGAGAGTTTTGGGGTGCCACTTCCCTTTTTGGATCTCCTATAGTTGGGGTTGGAGGTCAAGCCATTCACCCCAGAGCCACTCCTCTCTTATCTCGCCCCCTCTCAGGCAACATTTTTTCTCACAGTTTCCTTGTCATGCCTCAATGCCCCCTCCCATTATTGGGAAGGGACATCCTCTCCAAGTGCAAAACCTCAATCACATTCCACCCTATAACCTCCTCAAACTCCACATCCCTCATTGCTCTGGTAGCTAGTTCCATCTACCAGACTTCTACTCCCATTCCACCTCCACTCCCACTATGCATCAACCCCTCAGTTTGGGATACCACTACCCCCTCATTGGCAAAATGTACTCCCATACAAATCCTCCTCAAAAACCTCAACCACTTCCCCTGCCAGCCTCAATACCCTCTTCCTGCCTCCAGCCTATGAGGAGTACAACCCATAATCTCAGATCTTTTAAGGAAGGGCTTCCTCAGGCCAACCCACTGTCCATTTAATACCCCTATTCTAGCTGTTAAGAAACCTAATGGCAAGTTCCATCTTGTCCAAGACCTTAGACTTATTAATGAGGCTGTAAAGCCGATCCATCCTTTAGTCCCTAACCCCTACACTCTCCTCTCCTCTATTCCACCTGATGCTACCCATTTTCTGGTTGTAGACCTTAAAGATGCCTTTTGCACCATTCCCCTTTCCCCTCAATCACAAGACCTCTTTGCCTTCACTTGGACAGACCCGGATACTCAACAATCACAGCAACTAATGTAGACAGTCCTCCCGCAGGGGTTTCGAGACAGCCCCCATATCTTTGGTCAAACCCTTGCCTCAGATCTAAAACAGCTCCACTTTCCCCGTCCACCCTTTTACAATATGTAGATGATCTTCTCCTGTGCAGCCCTTCTCTGGCTGTCTCCCAAACCGACACTGCTTCCTTTCTCAAATTCCTTGAGGATAAAAGGTACCGAGTGTCCTCCCTTAAAGTCCAGCTCTCCTCAACACAGGTTACCTATTTAGGAGTCCTCCTCTCCCACAACTCAAAGGCCACCACCTTAGACTGAAAGTGCTTTATCTGAAGCCTCCCCATCCCCAAAACCAAACAAGAACTTCTTTCATTCTTAAGGCTTGCAAGTTATTTCAGAACGTGGATTCCCAATTACTCCCTCCTAGTGAGACCATTTTATGAGCTCTCCTGGGGAGCCCCATCTGAGCCCCTAGGCACCACCATCCAACAACACTTTCATGCACTCCAACGAGCCCTACTGAAGGCTCTGGCTCTACACCTGCCAAACCTTCAAAAACCTTTCATCCTCTACATTCATGAACAACATGGCCTAGCTCTAGGAGTCCTGGGACAAATGCAGGGACCCACGTTTGCTGCAATAGCATACTTATCCAAACAACTAGACCCTACTGTGTGGGGATGGGCTCCTTGCCTCCAGGCCTTAGCAGCAGTTTACCTCTTACTACTGGAATCAAAAAAACTCACTTCTGGGGCAAACATTGCCATCATCTCTCCCCATCAACTTAAAGACCTCCTCACATATAAGAGCCTGCAGACCCTTCCCCCCTGCCGCATACTGTCACTCTTAGTCTCATTTCTACATGACCCCACAATCTCCTTTCAATCATGCGCTCCTCTCAACCCTGCTACTCTCTTGCCAATCACTCATCATCCCCCTCAACACAATTGTATTGAAATCCTGGAATCCCTCCTGCCCTGTCTGACCCACATCACTGAAGGATGCTTAGATTGCCCTGACCATACATGGTTTATAGATGGTAGCTCTTTTATATTACAAGGACAGCGCCTCGCAGGCTATGCAATAGTCTCCCTAACCCAAACCACAGAAGCAAAATCCCTACTGCCTAATACCACAAATCAACAGGCAGAACTCATAGCAGCCACCTGGGCTTTCGGGCTAGCAGCAGACCCTTCACTTACACTTTACACAGACTCCAAATATGTTTTCCACATCCTCCTTTCTCACTCAGCTATCTGGAAAGAAAGGGGACTACTGACAACAAAGGGGACTTCTATCACCAATGCTACTGTCATTACCCACCTCCTCCAAGCCTCTTTTCTTCCCACCAGGATTGGGGTCACTCACTGCAAGTCCCACCAACTTAACTCCTCTCTAATAGTGCAGGACAAAAACAAGGCAGACCAAGAGGCCAGACAAGCAGCACTGTCAACTATGCCTCTCACTATAATGCTTGCTTCTAAAGAGTCACCAAACTCCTCACAGCACCCCCAGCCACCACCCATACAACCGTCTGATCCATCAAGACATGCTCTTTTCATGTACCTCCACTCCATCTTCCATACCAGCCCTCAAGCACTAAAAACGTTCCTCAGTTCCTTCTTCACTCTAAGCTCCTCTGACATACACTTTCTCCAGCAACTCACAGCCACATATGCCATCTGTCAGCATACAAATCCACAAACCCCTTTTAGGCCAGGGCCCTTCTCAACTCACCAGGCTAGGGGTCACAGCCAGAGAGCAATTGGCAACTTGACTTCACTCATATGCCCTCGGTCAAGAAACTCAACTACCTTCTAGTCCTAGTTGACACCTTTTCCAGATGGGTTGAAGCCTTCCCAACTACCAACAAGAGGGCAAGTACAGTTGCTTCCATCCTACTATCTGAAATTATCCCATGGTTCGGAATCCACTCTTCCCTCCAAACTGACAATGGCCCCAAGTTCACCTCCCAAATCTCTCAAAACAGCAACTGCCCTCAACATTCTTGGCACTTCCACATCACCTACCACCCTCAATCCTCTGGAAAAGTTGAGTGGACTAACCATACCCTTAAATAAACCCTAACCAAACTCACCCTAGAATTACACCTAGATTGGGTAAAATTACTACCTACAGCCCTGTTCAAATTCCGGGTGCTCCCAAAAAAGCCCACCCTTCTGTCTCCCTTCGAGATCATGTATGGCCGACCTGCACTCCCACCAGGTATCAGTTTTACCTCTTGGATGCCCCCCACACACATTAGCTATCCCCTCCTGTCCTTCATTCAGTGTGAGCTGTGGAAGAGACAGGAGTGCCTGTTGCCCAATACTATGTGCATTCACCAGTCCTTTCCCCTTAAACCAGGGGAGTGGGTGTTTTACTCCCCACCCAGCCCTACTACATCTGTCTCCCTAGCCCCTAAGTGGAAAGTGCCTCCCCAAATTATACTCTGCACTCCCATGGCTGCTAGACTCCAAGAATCACAAGGACCTCTAACTCCTTGACTTCACATTTCCAGGTTGAAACTGGCTACCAACCCGGACCACACGAAGAACCAAACTGCTTACGCCCCGCTCTCATGCATCTCCTAAGTCCTCTTCTCTGGCTTTCCGCCTCTCACATCTTTACACTTTCCTCTGCCGGTGGGCCCTCTTCCCAGCCCTATTTTCTCTTCACAGTTAAAGAGTCATACAACATTCACAGGAGGACACACACCAACTACATCATCCCCACAGTGGATCTTCCCCTTCCCAGGCTCACTATGATAGAAAAGGGCTGGGACCCTCTCTTCCACATGTTCCACTTCTCCATCTGGCTCCGACATCAACAAACACACCCCCTTCCTATATTATACCACTAAAAATAATGCCTCCTCCCGAGCCATACATATTGACAACCCTGCTGACCTGGTCTGGGGCCAGTCAGTTACAGGAGGCATATATCCCAGCAATGCCTGGGCATATCCAACTCAAACCATAACTATTTCCCATTCCCTCAAAACTCAGTCCGTCTCTAACCAAACCTTTAACCAGCTTCTCCTCAGAAACTACCAGCTCCTAGTGACTTGTGAAGACACGGCAGACTCCAGAGACAGTCTCACACCCTGCTGACCTCTTAAACGGCCAACGATCAGCAACAGATACCCAGGATTGTGGGGGGGGGGAGGGCGTAGGCCTGCCTTAGCACCCTAAATTAACTACCATCTTCTTTTCTCTTTGGGCAGACCAAACTCTACCCCTAGTACCCCAGATGGCTACAGCAAGCCGATTCTACCAATTCTTAAACACCCTTCACTCAGACAGCTGGCTCATCACCAACCCATCCCTGCCCCTCCACTGGCTCATGGCACTGGAGGATCTATACCTACAAGGAACATTCATGGACTTCACGTCTAACAAAGTCTTCATGTATAGCACCCTATTGCTTGGCCTCATGCTCATACTGTACCCCATGCCCAACCCTGACAGTTCTCCCTGTGCCCCCTCCCCACAGCACCCCCACTCAGCAGGAAGAAGCCAGATGAACCACGATGCCCATTTTCCCCCATTTAAGAAAATAAAAAGGGAGGAATATTAGGTAACATGGGGTACCTTAAAATGGCACTGTACCTTAAGATGGGGCCGGTTCCGGGTTCTCCCCTCCTTGACTGGGCACTGTCTGAACCCACCAAAGGAGGGCCAATCAGAAAGAAGCATCTCCTGCCTTCCCTTGGGCCCACCCCTAGCCCAATCCACTTAGGCCCAAGGGATATAAAACCCAGCACACCAGCAGCCCTCTCTCTCTTCTCTTCCTTCTCTTCCGTGGTGCCACTCAATACCTCCAATAAAGATCTCTTGACCATGACTGGTGTAGTTTGGTCTTTGCCCGGCCCCTTTCAAGATGGATAGCTTGGAAAAATTTTCTTCCATTCTATACATTGCCTGTTCATGCTGATGACAGTTTATTTTGTTGTGCAGAAGCTGTTTAGTTTAATTAGATCCCACTAGTCAATTTTGGCTTTTGTTGCCATGGCTTTTGGTATTTTGGACATGAAGTCTTTGCCCATGCCTATATCCTGAATGGTATTGCCTAGGTTTTCTTCAAGGACTTTTATGATTTTAGGACTTACATTTAAGTCTTATATCCATCTTGATTAATTTTTGTATAAGGTGTAAGGAAGGGGTCCAGTTTCAGTTTTCTGCATATGGCCAGCCACTTTTCCCAACACCATTAATTAAATAAGAAATCTTCACCCCATGGCTTGATTGTATCAGGTTTGTCAAAGATCAGATGGTTGTAGATGTGTGATATTGTTTCTGAGGCCTCTGATCTGTTCCATTGGTCTGTATATCTGTTTTGGTACCAGTGCCATGCTGTTTTGGTTACTGTAGCCTTGTAGTATAGTTTGAAGTCAGGTAGCATGATGCCTCCAGCTTTGTTCTGTTTGCTTAGGATTGTCTTATCTATGCAGACTCTTTTTTGGTTCCATATGAAATTTAAAGTAGTTTTTTTTTTTCCAATTCTTTGAAGAATGTCAATTGTAGCTTGATGAGAATAGCATTGATTCTATAAATTACTTTGGCAGTATGGCCTTTTTCACAATATTGATTCTTCCTATCCATGAACATGGAATGTTTTTCCATTTGTTTGTGTCCTCCCTATTTCCTGGAGCAGTGATTTTTAGTACTCCTTGAAGAGGTCCTTCATAGACCTTGTAAGTTATATTCCTAGGTATTTTATTCTCTCCTTGTAGCAGTTGTGAATGGGAGGTCACTCATTATTTGGTGCTCTGTCTGTTATTGTTGTGTAGGAGAGCTTGTGATTTTTTGCACATTGACTTTGTACCCTGAGACTTTGCTAAAGGTGATTATCAGTTTAAGGAGAGTTTGGGCTGAGACGATGGAGTTTTCTAAATATACAATGATGTCATCTGTAAACAGAGACAATTTGACTTCCTCTCTTCCTAATTGAATACCCTTTATTTCTTTCACTTGCCTGATCACCCTGGCCAGAATTTCCTATACTATGTTGAATAGGAGTGGTGAGAGAGGGCGTCCTTGTCTTGTGCTGGTTTTCAAAGGGAATGCCTTCAGTTTTTGCCCATTCAGTATGATATTGTCTTTGGGTTTGTCATAAAAAGCTCTTATTATTTTGAGATATGTTCAACTGATACCTAGTTTATTGAGAATTTTTAGCATGAAGGGTTTTGAGTTTTGTCAAAGGCCTTTTCTGCATCTATTGAGATAATCATGTCTTTTTTTCATTGGTTTTGTTTATGTGATGGATTACATTTATGGATTTGTATATGTTGAACCAGCTTGCAACTCAGGTATGATTCCAAGTTGGTCATGGTGGATAAGCTTTTTGATGTGCTGCTGGATATGGTTTTCCAGTATTTTATTGAGGATTTTGCATTGATGTTCATCAGGGTTATTGGCTTGAAATTTCCTTTTTTGTTGTGTCTCTGCCAGGTTTTCATATTAGGGTGATGCTGGCCTCATAAAATGAGTTAGGGAGGATTCCTTCTTCTATTGTTTGGAATAGTTTCAGAAGGAATGGTATCAGCTCCTCTTTGTATTTTGGTAGAATCTGTGAATCCATCTGGTCCTGGCCTTTTTTGGTTTGTAGGCTATTAATTACTGCTGCAATTTGAGAACTTGTTATTGGTCTATTCAGGGATTTGACTTCTTCCTGGCTTAGAGCTGGGAGAGCATATGTTTCCAAGAATTTATCCATTTCTTCTAGATTTTCTAGTTTATTTGCATAGAGTTGTTTATAGTATTCGCTGATGGTAGTTTGTATATCTGTGGGATGGATGGTGATATCCCTTTATCATTGTTTTATTGTGTCTATTTGATTCTTCTCTCTTTTCTTCTTTATTTATCTGGCTTAGCAGTCTACCTATTTTATTGACCTTTTCAAAAAACCAGTACCTGGATTCATTGATTTTCTGAAGGGTTTTTCGTGTCCCTATCTCCTTCAGTTCTGCTCTGATCTTAGTTATTTCTTGTCTTCTGCTAGCTTTTGAATTTGCTTGCTGTTGCTTCTCTAGTTCTTTCAATTTTGATGTTAGGTTGTCAATTTTAGATCTTTCCTGCCTTTTCTTGTGGCCATTTAGTGATATAAATTTCCCGCTGCACACTGCTTTAAATGCGCCCCAGAGATTCTGGTATGTTGCGTCTTTATTCTCATGGGTTTCAAAGGACATCTTTATTTCTGCCTTCATTTCGTTATGTACCCAGTAGTCATTCAGGAGCAGGTTGTTCAGTTTCCATGTAGTTGAGCGGTTTTGAGTGAGGTTTCTTAATCCTGAGTTCGAATTTGTTTACACTGTGGTCTAAGAGACTGACTGTTATGATTTCCATTCTTTTGCATTTGCAGAGGAGTGTTTTACTTCCGGTTTTGTGGTCAATTTTAGACTAAGTGTGATGTAGTGCTGAGAAAGAATGTATATTCTGTTGATTTAGGGTGGAGAGTTCTGTAGATGCCTGTTATGTCTGGTTGGTCCAGAGCTGAGTTCAAGCCTTGAAAATCCTTGTTCATTTTCTGTCTTGTTGATCTGTCTAATACTGACAGTTGGGTGTTAAAGTCTCCAACTATAATTGTGAGGGAGTCTAAGTCTCTTTGTAGGTCTCTAAGTACTTGCTTTATGAATCTGGGTGCTCCTATTCAGGCTAATCATCCAACTGTGTTGGGTGCATATATATTTAGGATTGTTAGCTCTTCTTGTTTCATTAGTCCCTTTTCCATTATGTAATGCCGTTAATTTTCTCTTTAGATCTTTGTTGACTTAAAGTCTGTTTTATCAGAGATTAGGATTGAAACTCCTGCTTTTTGATTTGTTTGCTTTCCATTTCCTTGGTAAATATTTGTGCATTCCTTCATTTTGAACCTGTGTGTGTTTTGCATGTGAGATGGGTCTCCTGAATGCAGCACACCAATGGGTCTTGATTCTTTATCTAATTTGTCATCTGTGTCTTTTAATTGGGGCATTTAGCCTGTTGACATTTAAGGTTAATATTGTTATGTGTAAATTTGATCTTGTCATTCTGATGCTTGCTGGTTATTTTGCCCATTAGTTGATTCAGTTTCTTTATAGTGTAGATGGTCTTTACAATTTGGTAGGTTTTTGTAGTGGTTAGTACCAGTTGCTCCTTTCCATGTTTAGTGCTTCCTTCAGGAGCTCTTGTAAGGGAGATCTGATGGTGGCAAAATCTCGAAACATTTGCTTGTTTTTAAAGGATTTTATTTCTCTTTTGTTTATGAAGCTTAGTTTGGCTGGGTATGAAATTCAGAGCTGAAAATTATTTTGTTTAAGAATATTGGATATTGGCCCCCACTCTCCTCTGGCTTATAGGGTTTCTGCAGACAGATTGCTGTTAGCCTGATGGGCTTCCCTTTGTGGGTAAGCCAACCTTTCTCTCTGGCTGCCTTTAACATGTTTTCCTTCATTTCAACCTTGGTGAATCTGATGATTATGTGTCTTGGGGTTGCTCTTCTTGAGAAGTATTTTTGTGGTGTTCACTGTATATCCTGAATTTGAATGTTGGCCTGTCTTGCTAGGTTGGGGAAGTTCTCCTGGATAATATACTGAAGAGTGTTTTTCAACTTGATTCCATTCTCCTTGTCACTTTCAGGTACACCAATCAAATGTAGAGTTGGTCTTTTCACATGCTCTCGCATTTCTGGGAGGCTTTGTTTGTTTCTTCTTATTCTTTTTTTCTCTAACCTTGTCTTCTCACTTTATTTCATTAAGTTAACCTTCCATTTCTTTTATCGTTTCTTCTGCTTGATTGACTTGGCTGTTGATACTTGTATATGCTTCACGAAGTTCTCGTGCTGTGTTTTTCAGCTCCATCAGGTCATTTATGTTCTTCTCTAAACTGATTATTCTAGTTAGCAATTCGTCTAACCTTTTTCAAGGTTCTTAGCTTCCTTGCATTGGGTTAGAAAATGCCCCCTTTAGCTCACAGGAGTTTATTACCCACTTTCTGAAGCCTACTCCTGTCAGTTCATCAAACTTATTCTCTATCCAGTTTTGTTCTCTTGCTGATGAGGATTTGAGATCCTTTGTAAGAGAAGAGGTGTTCTGGTTTTTGGAATTTTCAGCATTTTAGGGCTAGTTTCTCCCACTCTTTGTGGATTTATTTACCTTTGGTCTTTGATGTTGGTGACCTTTGGATGGGGTCTTTGAGTGGACGTGTTATTCTTTAGTAAGTTTTCCTTCTAACATTCAGGCCCTTCTGCTGCAGGTCTGCTGGAGTTTGCTGGAGGTCTGCTCCACACCCTGTTTGCCAGGGAGTCACCTGCTGAAGCTGCAGAACAGCAAAGATTGCTGCCTGTTCTTTCCTCTGGAATTTTTGTCCCAGAGGGGCACCTGCCAGATTCCAGCCAGGGCTGACCTGTATGAGGTGTCTGTTGTCACCTACTGAGAGTTGTCTCCCAATCAGGATACACAGGGTCAGAGATCTGCCTGAGGAGGCAGTCTGAGCCTTAGCATAGTTAGACTGCTTTCCCAGGTAGTCTGCTGCTCTCTTCAGGGCCATGAGGCAGGGATATTTAGGTCTGCTGAAGCTGTGCCCACAGCCACCCCTTCCCCCAGGTGCTCTTTCCCAGGGAGATGGGGTTTTTATCTATATGTCCCTGACTGGGGCTGCTGCCTTTTTTTCAGAGATGCCCTGCTCAGAGAGGGGAAACCTGGAAGTCTGGCAATAGTGGCCGTGCTGAGCTGCAGTGGGCTCTGCCCAGTTAGCTGGTGGCTTTCTTTACACTGTGAGAATGAAACTGCCTACTCAAGCCTCAGCAATGGTGGACACCCCTGAATTTCTCCTATTTAAACCTTGCATTTTCTCCAACCTGTTATCACACAGGAATATACACATTGACACCAACTGAGCTATTGCTATTAATACAAAGAACACAGCATTGACAGAGTGACCCTTCCATTATCATTAAATAGGCCAGAAGCCATTCGTTGTACCTGTCTGTGCTTAAAATTTTCAGCTGGGGCTCCCATAATTTAAGGCAGAGAGAAAGTCTGTCATGGAAATCAACATAAACATTTACTGCCCAGAAGAATGGAGAAAAATTTGCTGTTTGTTAGAAAATTGAGCTCACTTCAAACTGTCTAACTAAATGATACTCATTTTAACTCACTGCAAATGACTAATTCTGCATCAAATTCCACATAAGGAGAACTGTTTGCAGGGAGAACTTGGAGAGCCTCAGGGGCCAGGACAAGCCCTGAATTGTGCAAGGAGAGATCATTTAAGAGTTCAGCTGTCCATTCAGAGATTCATCTTCTTCCTGGTTTAGTCTTGGAAGGGTGTATTTGTCAAGGAATTTATCCATTTCTTCTAGATTTTCTAGTTTATTTGCATAGAGCTGTTTATAGTATTCTCTGATGGTAGTTTATATTTCTGTGGGATCGGTGGTGATATCCCCTTTATCATTTTTTATTGTGTCTATTTGATTCTTCTGTCTTTTCTTCTTTATTAGTCTTGCTAGTGGTCTGTCAATTTTGTTGATCTTTTCAAAAAACCATCTCCTGGATTCATTGATTTTTTGAAGGGTTTTTTGTGTCTATATTTCCTTCAGTTCTGCTCTGATCTTAGTTATTTCTTGCCTACTGCTAGCTTTTGAATGTGTTTGCTCTTGCTTCTCTAGTTCTTTTAATTGTGATGTTAGGGTGTCGATTTTAGATCTTTCCTGCTTTCTCTTGTGGGCATTTAGTGCTATAAATTTCCCTCTACACACTGCTTTGAATATGTCCCAGAGAATTTGGTATGTTGTGTCATTGTTCTCATTGGTTTCAAAGGACATCTTTATTTCTGCCTTCATTTCATTATGTACCCAGTAGTCACTCAGGAGCAGGTTGTTCAGTTTCCATGTAGTTGAGCGGTTTTGAGTGAGTTTCTTAATCCTGAGTTCTAGTTTGATTGCACTGTGGTCTGAGAGACAGTTTGTTATAATTTGAGGGGGGAGAGATATCATTAGTAGATATACCTAATGTTAAATTGTTATATAAATAGTTAATGGGTGCAGCACACCAACATGGCACATGTATACATATATAACAAACCTGCACGTTGCGCACATGTACCCTAAAACTTAAAGTATAATTAAAATAAAAAAGAAAGAGTTCAGCTGCCTGCAGATGCACCCAGATTCAGCCTTCTGCAGACTTCTCTTATGGGGCTGGAATGGGTCCTTGTGGAGAGGAGAAGCGAATTCCGAGATCAGCTTGGGGACGCAGCTCCTTTGGCTTCCACTTGCTGAGGAAGGTGGGTCTTTTGATGGCTGCAAGTCTCCGAGTTCTCACAGCTGAATGGTTGAAGTTGGTCAGTCGAAGACTAATGAACAGCATTTCCCAAGAGAAACTTCATAATGGCTTTGGGACTATTAAGCTGTGAAGATTCATGCTTTCGTGTTTGGGAGTGTGTGTTTGGCAACTGTTCCTCGGGGGGGCTGTGGTGGGGGGCGCAGGCGTTCGAGGTTGGCTTTTACATCCAACTGTGTGCACATTTTCCCTTTTTGTATCAGGAAATAATGCCTGCCCTAAGGATAACTCTCTTCTCCTCCTAAATCCTTCCACAAAAAGTTACTTATTAAGGCCGGCATTCTGAAGAACCAAATGCTTCTTTAACTTTACTTTATCTGCTTCATTGAGCACAGTGTACCAACTCTGGGGAATTCACATTACGGCTGGCAAGCAGCCTTTTCTATTCTCTAGGGGCTCTTTGGGCACAGAAATAATGCCTTCCTAGAATCTTTTGAAAAAGCAACTGAACTATGCAGGCTAATCAACTGTAAATCTTAGCCGTCTTGGATGAAGTAGCACCGAAAAGTCCCCTGATGACCAGGAAGCCCTTTTGCAGAGGCCCTTCAAGGACAGCAGTTCCAAGACCCAAGTCAAATTTGCCTCAAGTGCAATTGTCTGCTGTGTTTTCACGTTTCTGAATGTTGCCCTATTCCCCACATGTGTCCTGTGGATCCTTTGTCTGTCTCCCTATTTTGTTTTGAGGCAGAAAGGCAATAACCTTCTTTAGAACTTTTGCTTTCTGGTTGGTAATGGCCATGTTATAAGCAGACATGAGCTCAGATAGAATATGTACATGGGGAGGATTTTCTATATTTCTTCTGAGTCATTTTCTGTGCACTCCTAGCATAGTATTTGTCAGGAAAAAGTAGCATAGATCAGAAGGTTGACATCTCCTAGCCTTTGTGTGCACCACGCTGAAACCTCCAGTGTTATAACATTAGCTGTCACTGTGCTGAGAGGTTACCTCCTGATCTGGACAAAGGCAAGACTAGTTTGCCAGCATTCTGCTTGAACTTGCAGGATAATGTCAGTCATGCATTCACAGCAGCAGCATAAATCAAGCCCTAACATGATTCAAAGAATAGAATTGAAGCCTCTCTTTCACAATCACCATAACCTAAAGGAAATAAGGGCAATGCCATTGCTCCCTGATACTTGGAAGGCAGAGCAATAATTCTATTTTTGGCCAAGGAAATACCTCTTCTTTACTTGCTTTGTTTCTGTAACACACGTAGACTGTTGCAGTATTCCTGTCCTGACTTCTAGATTCAACTTTTTACTGGCTATTTCTGTTTTAAGATCCTATCTAAATCCTTGACATTGATGTGTCCTGATTTAATCAGAAATCTTCTACCGTTTGAATGAGAAGCACAATAGAGTTTGGTCTTTGGGCACCAGTGTTGAAGACTGAAGGGATTCACTAGCTCTGTCTCCTTGGCCAAGTTACTTATTAGTGCTCCCCAAACCTGTATTTCTCTCTGGAATTATTAATATTAATTAAAAGATTAATATATCTCAAGCACCCAAGCTAAAAAACTCAAAATCCTCCTTCATTGCTCCTCGTCCTTTACCTATCTAGCTGTCTGCAAAGTCCTTCTGATAAATCTCTCAGATAGTTTTGCTAGCCCCTCTGATATCAATGAAGCATTTACTGTCCCTAAAATGTGGTAATCGCATAGCCCAGTTTTTCTTCCTGCTTTTGCTCTTCATAGCTCCCAAGGTCATAGAGGCTTTGCTTCTCGAACTTTAGCATACTCAAGAATCTCCTGGTGGGCTTGCTCACATGCAGATTCCCAGGCCATACCTCCATATATTCTGATGTGTTGTGTCTGGGCTGGGGCCTGAGAGACTGCATTTCTAAGAGGATACCAGTAGATACTGGTCCATGGTAGCCCTAAACTACAGGATCACATGTAATTTTCCAGCATCCTTCATATTGAGTCTCCATCTAACTTTCCAGATGACTCTGCTGTTTTCTTTCGGTATATTTTCTCAGGGTTCATTTTTTCATTCTCATTAGACAATTTTCCCAGACTCCTCAGCATGCCATATTCTTCCGTACCTCTTTGCGTTTGCTTTTAGTAATTTGGAGAGGTAATATAGCATGGGAATGAAGAGCAAGTGGCAAGCCTGTGACTACTAAAGTAGTTCAGAAAATAATCAACACATTGTGGCCTCTCTCCTTAGGGGCTGTGTGATCTTGGCCAAGTGATTTTGCTTTGTATGCCTCAATTTTTATATCTGAAGAAAAATGGGGCAGATTATAATAGGGGCTACCATGTAGATTCTTGTGATGATTAGACGGCTTAGGGCATCCTCCAGGTCTTGAATAGCCATACAGCATGTGTTAACTCTCTTTGTTGTCTTCTTTACACTTATTGCTTTATGTGTTACTCTAGACCTATGTATATATATATTTTTAACTTTCATTTATTTATTTATTTTTTGCTGTGAAATTCTCCTTCTCCGACAAAGGCTAGATTTCTTTTTTTCTCTGCAGATCTCTCTGACATTTACCATTCTTTAGTCTCAGGACCAATTGATGAATCCCTCCTGCCTGTTTGCAAGATGCCATGTTGATGCTTGCATTCATTGTCTTGTAGTTTTTGGCTTACGTATTTTTTGCAGGTAGAGCCTGAAATTCTTGAGTCTTGGAAACTCATTACCCTGATTCCTCTTTCTTAGCTCACTTTTCATTTGTTAGGTTTTTAAATAGATGTCATCCACATGCCTGACCCTGTGCTTGAGAAGAGTTCATTTGGGTGATGGAGTGTTGTGTGGGTAGTGGATTGGATATAAATTCAGTCATCTAAATCAGAAATCTTAAGTTCTATGCTCTCAGAAGTATACCTCTTGATCAATGTGATTCTGTCACTTCCTTATGTTACATTAGAAGTAATTTGACATTTTTATTACTTCTGGATTACTTTCCAAGTACACTGATAGTAACTGGCTTGATCTTAGGTCATTATCTTAATATCTTACATTTGGTTAGGATTTATAGTTTGCAAAGTATTGTCACATAAATGAATACCTTTTGCTTTTAAAGCATCTTTCTGAGATGGGAATGGAAAGTATTCACTTTCCTTGATTATTATGCAAAATGCTAGATAGAGTGACCCTCTCAAAGTACTACAGCTGATAAGATGTGGGGACCGTAGAATGGGCCTTGATGTCCTTGGAGACTTTGAAAGAAGAGTCTTAGGAAAGCCTGGAAGACAGGGGGCAGACTGCATATTACTTGAGGAAAGTGTGGAAAGGGAGAAATTTTATTCCAGGTATGGTTCTCCTTTCTTTTGGTAGTGTGGCCATGAAGAAGAGAAAAAAGAGGGAAATCAGGTTTTGAGAGGTTGGGCAATCTCTCAAACAATAGATGTAGCTGTATTCTCTTGAAAGCACATAAATATTCATCTTCACATTTTACTCATTTGTATTGATACTAATTTTCTTTGTCCTATATAAAATTGCTAGGTAATATACACTATATTATTATTAATATTAATATACACTATACACTAGTATAGTGATGGAAAAACTTTCCCTTTACCCTCATAGGGTTCTGTTATTAAGGCCTATAAATTTAATGCACAAAAGACATATTAACAGGAAAACAAGGCAAACAAAGCTTATTTGATGATAATATTTTCACATGCACAGGGATTTCACAGAAAAGAAATAAAAACTCAAAGAAGTGGTTAGACCTAGAAGTTTATATACCATTTTACTGAAGGGCAATACATTGTGGAGAACAGAATAGAAAAAGAAAAGGAGGTTTGGGGCTCCAGGCAGTAAACTGTGGGAAAGTGACCTAGAAATGTATGGTAGATAAGGCTTATTTACTAAGGCTTGTTATGCAGATAAGAGTTATTTTTCTCCTCCTGGTATGGGAGAAGGGAATCTTTTTACAAATGGAAACTTATATTATATTTACAAAGAGAAATTTATGCCTGCTTCTAGGCAGAAATGCAGAAGGCAGAGAGTTCTTCCTGCATCTACTCTTTCTCAGTTGCCCTCAGCTCAAAATAATCCTTATGCCAAAGTAGCATACTTTGGGTTGGCATATTCTGATACTCTTCACTAGGGAATCTGGACCATATATAACCTGATCACATATTATGAGAGTTGATTAGTGCTCAGTGCTAGAGTGAAAGAATGACGGGAAGGAGATTACTGGACATGAGCTGAGGGCAATGTTCTCAGTGTGGAAGGTGAAATGAGCAGGTGCCTCCATGTCACTTAAGTTGTATAAAATAGGAGAAATAAGCACAGTTCATTAGATTGCCTTATGTCTTCCTGGGATATCATCTAACTGACAACTCTAAGACTTTTCCTCACCAACAAAAACACCCTGGTTCAAAATTTTTATTATAGTTATCTATTTGGAAATTTAATTTAAAGAAATATCGTTGAAGTATGTTGAAGAAAATTAGTGTTTTATGACTACAACTTTCTAATAAACAGCTTTTCTTTTCTTATAAAAGTAACATTTTTATTTTTTATTGTAGTAAAAAAAACCACACACACACACAACATAAAGAGCTATAATCACATGATTGTACACCATCCTGGGTGAGAGTGAGTCCCTGTCTCTAAAAATAATTAAATAAATAATTTAAAAATTAAAAATTTACTATGAGAGCCAGTTTTGAGTGTACAGTTAAGTAGCACTACATATATTCCAATTGTTGTGGAACAGATCTCCAGAACTTTTTCATCTTACCAAACTAAAGCACTATCCTCATGAAATAACAACTTCTCATTTCCCTCTCTCAGCCTCTGGCAACCACCAGTCGGCTTTCTTCTTTTATGAATTTGACTATAGAAATAACCTTTTTGAAGTATAAGATTTTTTTTTTGCAAAAATACCTGAAGATGGATATTATAAGCATAAATAATTTATAAGTTTGAGGCCAGCACTTGGGAGGCCGACGTAGGTGGGTCACCTGAGGTCAGGAGTTCAAGACCAGCCTCACCAACACAGTGAAACCCCATCTCTACTAAAATTACAAAAATTAGCTGGGTATGGTGGCAGGTGCCTGTAATCTGAGCTACTCGAGAGGCTGAGGCAGGAGAATTGCTTGAACCCAGGAAGCAGAGGTTACAGTGAGCCAATATTGTGCCATTGTACTTCAGCCTGGTGGCAGAGCAAGACTCCACCTCAAAAAAAAAGAAAAAAAAGTGTGAAACATTTGACTGTATGTTTCCAGAGGCCTAAGGATCTCAATATGCCTACTTATAGGGACTCTTGTAAAGAAAGTCAATATAATTTTTCTTACCTTTACCTTTGTAGTATATGCTAATATTATTTTGTTTCTTAAAGTAGCAATTTAGAAACCAAATAAATGTCTGTAACTGTTTACTTTGTTTACTATTATTATGCATATCAGTAAGCCTTTGCTAAGTAATGCTATGGTAATAAACAGTCCCCAAACTTCACTTTATTTTACTTTTTCTCATGTGCATATCAGGTCTAATTTATGCTAATTTTTATGGTGAGGGAAGAAAAATGGCAGAACTTTGGGAAACCTCTTAAAAATTCTGCTGAAATGTGGCACTTGCCGCTTCTCACATTCCATCAGTCAAGCAAGTCACAGAGCCAAGAGTGACATCAGTGAGACAAAGAAGTATATGTAGTAAAGGTCATAGATATAGCCTCTTCCAAGTAAGGCAGAAAATATTTGGGATTCACACATGCAATTTACCTTACTAGGCAGATCACTTGTAATGGTGAAATACTAATTTTAATCATGAGCATTTTCATAGGTCTGCAAATAATGGCAGCAATAGGAAATGCTTCAATTCATTTATGTACTGAGAATCTAAAATGAAAATCAACACACAGGAAGAATGATTTTTGCATCCTATCTAAGCCATCACTTTTTTAAGATTTTTAAAACAATAATTTTTTGCACTAATGTGAGCATAGTACTCCCTAATTTAGAACTGGTAAGTGCAACCTAACTGGATAAAATGGTGTCCATTCATTGTGTGAAAATTCACATAGTGTTTATTTGCATATATTATGTGCATCACAATCTGCTGTAAATTTTTTTCTGTACTTAAACTTTTGAATTACTTTAATATTACTCTGCTTAATGTCTTGGCTTTATTGATTGCTTCAGCCAATCAACTCTATGACTTTATCTATATCTCCTCCCTTATTTTCCACTTGTTTTCTCAGTCAGGGAATTTTATAGAGGTTTATATGTGTGAGATTCATGCTTTAGATGAGTAATTTAAAATCTGCCCCAAAATATTTGCCATTTTTAACTGTTTTTGCTATTATAGACCACAAATTAATGGTGCCAGGCCACACAACATGATATGATGCACCTGTGTGCTGAGACCTGCATTTGATGGGTCACTAACCTGGACCAAATTTCTTCGAACCTTAAAGTGCATCACCTAGAGATCTTGTTCAAATGAGGATTCTAATTCAGCCATCTGTGTGAGTCTGAAGGCATTGAATTCCCAACAAAGTCCCAGGTAATCTGAGGCTGCAGGGTCCATGAACCACACTTTGAGTAGCAAGAGTCTAACCAACGAAATTGTGAATACTGAAGCTCATGGGTGTGGCACCTTATCTACAACTACGTTACTAATTAGTGGTGAAGGTCCTCCTGACACATGGCTGAGTGAAGGTTCCATCCTACTGTGTGTAACCACTGTTGTTTATTTAGTTTTGTTCCTAATGGAAATTATTCTGTGCCTCAAGCCAGGAGTTTATTTGATTTCACCACAAGCTAAAGTTCCTTCAGATAAGCTGGGTTCCAGGATCTTAAAATTAAAGGAGAAAACATGTCCAGCACAGGAAGTTATTTATGTTGCGGGGGATAAGTCTCTGGATTGGTAGCAGTCTGTTCATCTATCAGAAAAGTCCCTTGGATGTGGCGATAAGAGAAATAGAATGTTTTACACTATAGCAGGTGGGCACAGGAGCAGGGAGGGAATGTCTGCTCTCAAAATCCTGACCTCAGGTGATCCACCTGCCTCAGCATCCCAAAGAGCTGGGATTACAAATGTGAGCCACTGCACTTGGATGTATTCTCAGCTTCTATGAGATCAACTATTTTAGATTCCACTTATGAGGAAGATAATGAGTTTTTCTTTTTCTTTTTTTTTCTGTGCTTGGCTTATCTTACTGTTAAGGTCTTCCAGGTTCAAATTCATTGGATGTGCATAAGCATACCACATTTTCTTTAACCATTTACCCACTGATGGACACTTAGGATGATTCCATATCTTGGCCATTGTGAATAATATGGCAATGAGCATAAAAGTACAGATATCTCTGCAAATACTGATTTTACTTCCTTTGAATATGCACTTAGTAGTGGGTTTACAGAAGTCATATGACAGTTTTCATTATTAGCTCGAAAAATTTTAGTTATGGAAAATAGTAGCGAGTTTTTTTGCTACTATTTTCTATAATAAATATGTTGGGTTTCTAAAAACTAGGTAATTGAGTCTCTGTACTAATCCATTTAGGGATTGGGGAGTTTCATATTTTTCTTTGAGCTTTACAAAATTAATTCAAAAGGCAGAGAGTATGAAAAGAAGATTGCAATTGCAACCGACTCTTACCCCAGCATAGTTCAGTTAAGTTTATTAGGATCATATAGTCACACAGCCTAAGAAAAATGTCATTAAAGAAAAGAGGACCAGAATACATAGTGATGCTGATAGAAAAGCAATGCTGTAAATTTCACCATGATGACTGAATACAATGGAACAGCAAAATAATCCCAGAAACAAATAAATATTAAATTGTAAGACTATAATTGCCAGCAATTGCAGGACCTCTTTTAACATGATATTGACAAAAGGAGGTCTAATGTCCATATGGCAAAACTCTAACAAAGTAACCCAAGAATCCAGTCCAGTTGCCTTTTGTTTTGTAGTTCAGGTGTCAGCATTTTCTTTTCTTTTTTTTTAATTAATTTTTATTCCAATAGTTTTTGGGGTACAAATGGTTTTTGGTTGCATGGATGAATTATATAGTAGTGAAGTCTGAGATTTTAGTGCCCCTGTCACCAGAGCAGTACACTGTGCCCACTGTGTAGTCTTTTATTCCTAACTCCCTGCCAACCTCTTTGCTGAGTCCCCAAAGTCCATCACATTCCTCTGTATGTTTTCAGATCCTCAAAGCTTAGCTCCCATCTATAAGAGAGAACATAGGTATTTGGCCTTCCATTCCTGAATTACTTCACTTATAATAGTGGCCTCCACCTCCATCCCAATTGCTGCAAAAGACATCATTTCATTTCTCTTTATGACTGAATAGTATTTCCGAGTGCATATACACATTTTATTTAACCTCTCATTGGTCAATGGGTGCTTAGGATGCTTCCATA
The DNA here is from genome assembly GCF_028878055.3 of Symphalangus syndactylus. Taxonomy (NCBI): domain Eukaryota; kingdom Metazoa; phylum Chordata; class Mammalia; order Primates; family Hylobatidae; genus Symphalangus; species Symphalangus syndactylus. Next base: position 11,063,548 of record NC_072448.2, read on the forward strand.
TATTTAAAGTTGCAAATTGTGCTGCAATAAATATGTACCTACATGTGCCTTTTTCATATAATGATGTTTTTCTTTGAGGAGATGCTCAGTAGTGGGATTGCTAAATCAAATGACAGATCTACTTTTAGTTCTTTAAGGAATCGCCATACTATTTTCCATAGTGGTTGCAGTAGTTTGCTAATTTAGATTCCCACCAGCAGTATAAAAGTGTGTGTGCCCTTTTTCACTATATCCATACCAACATCTATTTTTTTAAAAAAAAATTTTAACTATGGCCATTATTGTAGGAGTACAGTGGTATCTCACTGTGGTTTGGATTTGCATTTCCCTGATAACTAGTGATACTGAGCATTTTTCATATGTTTATAGTTCTTTTGTGTATCTTCTTTTGAGTAATGTTTATGTATGTCCTTTGCCCACTTTATTATGGGATTGTTTTCTTATTACTGATTTGTTTGAGTTCCTTTTAGATTCTAGATATTAGTCCTTTGTCAGATGTATAGTTTGTGAAAATTTTCTCCTATTCTGTAGGTTCTCTATTTATTTTCTTGATTATTTCTTTTTCTCTGCAGAAGATTTTTAGTTTAATTAGGTCCCATGTATTTATTTTTGTATTTCTTGCCTTTGCTTTGGGGGTCTTGGTCATGAATTCTTTGCCTAAGCCAATGTCCAGGAGAGATTTTTCAGTTTTATATTATACAATTCTCATGGCTTCAGGCCAAAGTTTAAGTTTTTGGTTCATCTTGACTTAGTTTTTGTATAAGGTGAGAGATGGAGAAACAGTTTCATTGTTTCAACATGTGGCTTCCCATTTTCCCAGCACTATTTATTGAATGGGGTGTTCTGTTCCCAATTTATATATTTTTGTATGTTCAGTCAAAGATCAGTTGGCTGTAAGTATCTGGCTTTATTCTCTTTGAAGCAATTGTGAATGGGAGTTCACTCATGATTTGGCTCACTGAAACAATCTGTGATTGGTGTACAAGAATGCTTGTGATTTTTGTACATTGACTTTGTATCCTGAGACTTTGCTGAAGTTGCAAATCAGCTTAAGGAGATTTGGGGCTGAGACAATGGGGTTTTCTAGATATACAATCAGGTCATCTGCAAACAGGGACAATTTGACTTCCTCTTTTCATAATTCAATACCCTTTGTTTCATTCTCCTGCCTGATTGCCCTGGACAGAACTTCCAGCATTACGTTGAATAGGAGTAGTGAGAGAGGGCATCCCTGTCTTGTGTCAGTTTTCAAAGGGAATGCTTCCAGTTTTTGCCCATTCAGTATGATATTGGCTGTGGGTTTGTCATAGATAGCTCTTATTATTTTGAGATACGTGCCATCAATACCTAATTTATTGAGAGTTTTTAGCATGAAGGTTGTTGAATTTTGTCAAAGGCCTTTTCTGCATCTATTGAGATAATCATGTGGTTTTTGTCTTTGGTTCTGTTTATATGCTGGATTACATTTATTGATTTGTGTATGTTGAACGAGCCATCCATCCCCGGGATGAAGCCCACTTGATCATGGTGTATAAGCTTTTTGATGTCCTGCTGGATTCGGTTTGCCAGTTTTTATTGAGGATTTTTGGATCAATGTTCATCAAGAATATTGGTCTGAAATTCTCTTCTTTGGTTCTGTCTCTGCCAGGCTTTGGTATCAGGACGATGTTGGCTTCATAAAATGTGTTAGGGAGGATTCCCTCTTCTTCTATCAATTGGAATAATTTCAGAAGGAATGGTACCAGTTCCTCCTTGTACCTCTGTTAGAATTCGGCTGTGAATCCATCAGGTCCTGGACTCTTTTTGGTTGGTAAGTTATTGATTATTGCCACAATTTCAGAGCCTGTTATTGGTCTGTTCAGAGATTCAACTTCTTCCTGGTTTAGTCTTGGGAGGGTGTATTTGTCGAGGAATTTATCCATTACTTCTAGATTTTCTAGTTTATTTGCGTAGAGGTGTTTGTAGTATTCTCTGATGCTAGATTTTATTTCTGTGGGATTGGTGGTGATATCCCCTTTTTCATTTTTTATTGCATCTATTTGATTCTTCTTTCTTTTCTTCTTTATTAGTCTTGCTAGCAGTCTATCAATTTTGTTGATCTTTTCTAAAAACCAGCTCCTGGATTCATTAATTTTTTGAAGGGCTTTTTTGTGTCTCTATTTCCTTCAGTTCTGCTCTGATTTTAGTTATTTCTTGCCTTCTGCTAGCTTTTGAATGTGTTTGCTCTTGCTTTTCTAGTTCTTTTAATTGTGATATTAGGGTGTCAATTGTGAATCTTTCCTGCTTTCTCTTGTGGGCATTTAGTGCTATAAATTTCCCTCTACACACTGCTTCGAATGTGTCCCAGAGATTCTGGTATGTTGTGTCTTTGTTCTCCTTGGTTTCAAAGAACACCTTTATTTCTGCCTTCATTTCATTATCTACCCAGTAGTCATTCAGGAGCAGGTTGTTCAGTTTCCATGTAGTTGAGTGGTTTTGAGTGAGTTTCTTAATCCTGAGTTCTAGTTTGATTGCACTGTTGTCTGGGAGACAGTTTGTTATAATTTCTGTTCTTTTACATTTGCTGAGGAGAGCTTTACTTCCAACTATGTGGTCAATTTTGGAATAGGTGTGGTATGGTGCTGAAAAAAATGTATATTCTGTTGATTTGGGGTGGAGAGTTCTGTAGATGTCTATTAGGTCCACTTTGTGCAGAGCTGAGTTCAATTCCTGGATATCCTTATTAACTTTCTGTCTCATTGATCTGTCTAATGTTGACAGTGGGGTGTTAAAATCTCCCATTATTACTGTGTAGGAGTTGAAGTCCCTTTGTAGGTCACTCAGGACTTGCTTTATGAATCTGGGTGCTCCTGTGTTGGGTGCATATATGTTTAAGACAGTTAGCTCTTCTTGTTGAATTGATCCCTTTACCATTATGTAATGGTCTTGGAATCCAACTTACAATGGATGTGAAGGAACTCTTCAAGGAGATCTACAAACCACTGCTAAAGGAAATAAAAGAGGATACAAACAAATGGAAGAACATTCCATGCTCATGGGTTGGAAGAATCAATATTGTGAAAATGGTGACACTGCCCAAGGTAATTTATAGATTCAATGCCATCACCATCAAGCTACCAGTGACTTTCTTCACAGAATTGGATAAAACTACTTTAAAGTTCATATGGAACCAAAAAAGAGCCTGCATCACCAAATAAATCCTAAGCCAAAAGAACAAAGCTGGAGGCATCACGCTACCTGACTTCAAACTATACAACAAGGCTACAGTAACCAAAACAGCATGGTACTGGTACCACAGCAGAGACATAGATCAATGGAACAGAACAGAGCCCTCAGAAATAATGCCGCATATCTACAACTATCTGATCTTTGACAAACCTGATAAGAACAAGAAATGGGGAAAGGATTCCCTATTTAATAAATGGTGCTGAGAAAACTGGCTATTCGTATGTAGAAAGCTGAAACTGGATCCCTTCCTTACATCTTATACATAAATTAATTCAAGATGGATTAAAGACTTACATGTTAGACCTAAAACCATAAAAACCCTAGAAGAAAACCTAGGCAATACCATTCAGGACATAGGCGTGGGCAAGGACTTCATGTCGAAAACACCAAAAGCAATGGCAACAAAAGCCAAAATTGACAAATGGGATTTAATTAAACTAAAGAGCTTCTGCACAGCAAAAGAAACTACCATCAGAGTGAACAGGCAACCTACAAATTGGGAGAAAATTTTCACAAACTGCTCATCTGACAAAGGGCTAATATTGAGAATCTACAATGAACTCAAACAAATTTACAAGAAAAAAACAAACAACCACATCAAAAAGTGGGCAAAGGACATGAACAGACACTTCTCAAAAGAAGGCATTTATGCAGCCAGAAAACACATGCAAAAATGCTGATCATCACTGGCCATCAGAGAAATGCAAATCAAAACCGCAATGAGATACCATCTCACACCACTTAGAAAGGCCATCATTAAAAAGTCAGGAAACAACAGGTGCTGGAGAGGATGTGGAGAAATAGGAACACTTTTACACTGTTGGTGGGACTGTAAACTAGTTCAACCATTGTGGAAGTCAGTGTGGCGATTCCTCAGGGATCTAGAACTAGAAATACCATTTGACCCAGCCATCCCATTACTGGGTATATACCCAAAGGACGATAAATCATGCTGCTATAAAGACACATTCACAGGTATGTTTATTGTGGCACTATTCACAATAGCAAAGACTTGGAACCAACCCAAATGTCCAACAATGTTAGAATGGATTAAGAAAATGTGGCACATATACACCATGGAATACTATGCAGCCATAAAAAATGATGAGTTCATGTCCTTTGTAGGGACATGGATGAAACTGGAAACCATCATTCTCAGTAAACTGTCGCAAGGACAAAAAACCAAACACCTCATGTTGTCACTCATAGGTGGGAACTGAACAATGAGAACTCATGGACACAGGAAGGGGAACATCACACTCCGGGGACTGTTGTGGGGTGGGGGGAGGGGGGAGGGACAGCATTAGGAGATATACCTAATGCTAAATGATGAGTTAATGGGTGCAGCAAACCAAGATGGCACATGGATACATATGTAACAAAGCTGCACATTGTGCACATGTACCCTGAAACCTAAAATATAATAATAATAATAACAATAAAAAGTATCTGGCTTTTTTTCTGGGCTCTCCAGTCTGTTCAATTAATCAAAGTGCATAGTTTTATACCAGTATCTTGCTGTTTTCGCTACCAGAACCTTGTAATATAATTTGAAGTCTGGTAATGTGATGCCTCCAGATCTACTCTTTTTGCTTAGTATTGTTTTGCCTATACAGGCTCTTTTATGAATCCATATGAATTTTATGATTTTTTTCCAGTTCTGTGAAAAATGGTAATGGCATTTTGATGGAAATTAAATAGAATGTATGGACTGCTTTAGGCACTATGTTCATGTTTACAAATTGATTCTTCCCATCCACAAGCATGGGATGTGTTTCCCTGTGTTTGTGTCATCTGCGATTTCTTTTAGCAGTGTTTTGTACTTTTCCTTGTAGAAATCTTTCACCTCTTTGATTAGTAAATTCCTAGGTTTTTTTTTTTTCTGCAGTTGTTGTAAAGGGGACTGAGTTCTTAATTTGATTCTCAACTTGGTCATTGTTGGTGTATAGGAGTGCTACTAATTTGTATACATTGATTTTGTATCCTGACACTTTACCAAATTAGTTTATCAGATCTATGAGCTTTCTGGATGTGTCCTTAGGGTTTTCTATGTATACAATTATATTATTGGTGAACAGCAAGTCTTAGGTCCTCTTTACCGATTGGGATGTCCTCTATTTCTTTCTGTTGCCTGATTATTCTGGCTAGAACTTCCAGTAATATGTTGAATAGAAGTGATGAAAGTAGGCATCCTTGTCTTGCTATAGTTCTCAGGGGGGGATTCTTTCAACTTTTGTCTATTCAGTATAATGCTGTCTGTGGGCTTGTCACATATGGCTTTTATTACTTTGATGCAAGTCCCATCTATGCCTATTATGTTGACAGTTTTTTTTTTTTTTTTTTTTTTTTTTGAGACAGAGTCTCGCTCTGTCACCCAGGCTGGAGTGCAGTGGTGCAATCTCCCCTCACTGCAAGCTCTGCCTCCCAGGTTCACATCATTCACCTGCCTCAGCCTCCCGAGTAGTTGGGACTACAGGGGCCCGCAACCACGCCCCGTTAATTATTTGTATTTTTTAGTAGAGACGGGGTTTCACCACGTTAGCCAGGATGGCCTCGATCTCCTGACCTTGTGATCCGCCTGCCTCGGCCTCCCGAAGTGCTGGGATTACAAGTGTGAGCCACCGCGCCCAACAGTTTTAAATCATGAAAGGAGGCTGGATTTTATAAAATAATTTTTTGCCTCTATTTAGATGATCATGTAGTTTTTGTTTTTAATTCTGTTTGTGTGATGTATCAGCTTTATTTACTTGCATATGTTAAACCATCCCTGCATCCCTGGATGAAACCCAGTTGATCATGGTGTATTGTCTTTTCAATGTTCTGTTGCATTTGCTATTATCGTTTAATGTTCTGTTGTATGTTATATTATCCTTTTGATATTCTATTGCATTAGTATTTTATTGAAGATTTTTTCAACTTTGTTCATCCAGGATATTGGTCTGTAGTGGCTTCTAAATTTTATCTTATTTGTTGCTGTTTTGTCCTTTCATGATGTTGGTATTAGGATGACACTTTTTTTTTTAATAGTTTATGGAGGATTCCTTCTTTATCTATCTTTTGGAATAATTTTAGTAGGACCGGTGTGAATTCTTCTTGGAGTGTGTCTAATAGAATTAATCTGTGAATCCAAGTGACCCTGGACTTTTTTGTTGGCAATTTTAAAAATTACATTAAAAATGTCACTGCTTGTTACTAGTCTATTCAAGGTTTCTATTTCTTCCTGATTTAATCCAGGAGGGTTGTATGTTTCCAGGAATTCATACATCTCCTCTAGGTTTTCTAGTTTGTGTAAGTGAAGGTGTTCATAGCATTGAATGTTCTTTTTTACTTCTGTGGTGTTCATTGTACTAGCTCTCATTTCATTTCTAATTAAACTATTTGAATTCTCTCTCTTCTTGGTTAATCTCACTAATGGTCTATCGATTTTATTTATATTTTCAAAGAAGCAGCATTTTGTCTCATTTATATTTTGTATTTTTTCTTGCAATTTCATTTAGTTTTCTTCTAATCTTTGTTATTTATTTCAATCTGCTGACGTAGGTTTGATTTTTTCTTGTTTATCTAGTTCCTTGAGACTGTCACTTTGTCCTCTTTAAGACCTCCTGATGTCATCATTTAACACTCTGAACTTTTCTGTTGTCATTACTTTTACTCTGTCCCGGAGGTTTCAATAAATTTAGTCAATATTATCATTCATTTCAAAAAATTCTCTAAATTTTCATCTTGGTTTTATTGTTAACCCCAAAATTAGTCAGAAGCAGGTTATTTAATTTCCATGTATTTCTGTAGTTTTTAGGGTTCCCTTTGAAGTTGTTTCAGTTTTATCCCACTACAGTCTGAGAAAATACTTAATATATATTTTGATTTTCTTAAATTTATAGAGACTTGTTTTGTGGCCCATTGTATCACCTATCTTGGAGAATGTTCCATGTGCTGATGAGAAGAATATATATTTTGCAGTTGTTGTGAAGAATGTTCTGTAAATATCTGCTAAGTCAATTTCTTCTAGGATATAATTTAATTCTATTTTTTCTAGATTGATTTCCTATCTTAATGACCTGTGTAGTGGTGACCGTGGAGGATGAAATCCCCCACTATTATTGTGTTGGTATCTTATTTCTTAGGTCTAGTAGAAATTATTTTATGAATCTCAGAACTCCAGTGTTAGGATTATAATATCTTCTTGTTACACCGATTCTTTTACCATTACTAATGTCGTTCTTTGTCCTTTTTAACTGTTATTACTTTACAGTGTGGTTTGTTTGATGTAAGAATAAATACCGTGGTCACTTTTGTTTTCCATTTGTATGGAATGCTAGTTTCCACTCCCTTATTTGGAGTTTACATAAATTATTATTAGTTATGTGAGCTTGCTGAAAACAACAGGTATATGGTTGATGGTTTAATCCATTCTGCCATTCTGTATCTTTTAAACATAGCATTTAAGCCATTTACATTCAACATTAATGCTGAGATGTGAGGTACTGTTTTACGCATCAGTTTAGTCATTAATTATTATGTAGAACCTTTGTTTTCTTCACTGTTATTTTTATAGGGCTTGTGAGTTTTATGCTTTCAGGGGTTATATTTTGGTGCATATCAAGCTTTTGTTTCAACATTTAGAACTTTTTTTTGTTGTTTTTGTTTGTTTTTGCATTTCTTGTAGTCCTGGCTTGGTAATGGCAAATTTCCTCAGCATTTGTCTGAAAAAGAGTGTATTTCTACTTCATTTATGAAACTTGGTTTTGCTGGACATAAAATTCTTGGTTGATGATTACTCCGGTTAAAAAGGTTAAAAATAGAGGCTGGGTGTGGTGGCTTATGCCTGTAATCCCAGCACTCTGGGAGGCTGAGACAGGCGGATCACGAGGTCAGGAAATCGACACCAACCTGGCTAACACAGTGAAACCCCGTCTCCAGTAAAAATACAAAAAAATTAGCCAGGCGTGGTGGCAGGTGTCTGTACTCCCAGCTACTCGAGAGCTGAGGCAGGAACCCGGTAGGCTAGGCTTGCAGTGCTCCGAGATTGCACCACTGCACTCCAGCCTGGGCAACTGAGTGAGACTATGTCTCAAAAAAGAAAAAGAGAGGTTAAAAATAGAACCCCAATGCTTTCTAACTTGTATTTCTGCTCTGAAGTCTGCTGTTAGTCTGACAGCTTTTTATTTATAGGTTACTTGATGCTTTTGTTTCACAGCACTTAGAATTCCTTCCTTCATGTTGACTTTATATAGCCTGATGACTACATGTCTTGATAATGATATTTTTGCAATGGATCTCCCAGCAGTTTTTTTGGGCTTCTTATATTTGAATATCTAAATCTCTAGCAAAGCCATGTAATAATTAGTTCCTCAAATAAGTTTTCCAAACTTTTGCCCTTCTCTTCTCCCCCAGGAACACCAATTATTCTCAGGTTTGCCCACTTTATATTAACCATATTTGTTGAAATCTTTGTTCACTTCTTTTGATTCTTTTTCCTTTATTTTTTGTCTGATTAGTTTAATTTGGAAGCCTTGTCTTTGAGCTCTGAAATTCTTTCTTCTATGGGTTGCAGTCTATTCCTGAAACTTTCCACTGCATTTTTGTTTCCCTAAGGGCCTTTTATTTCCAGAAATTTTGATCGGTTTTAATGGTAACTATCTCTGGAAAAACTTTTTTCACATCCTGACTTCATTTTAAATTTTCTTTAAGTTTGTTTTTACCTGCCTCTGATGTCTTCTTGAGTAGCTAAAGAATCAACTCTTTGAATTCTTTATCTGACATTTCAAAGATGTCTTCTTGGCCTGAATCCATTGTTGAGAGCTAGTGTGATATTTTGGGGGTGTTGTGGAACCCTGTTTTGTTACATTACCAGAATTGCTTTACTATTTTCTTTTCATTTGAGTAGATTATTTCTTCACATTGTTCTTGAATTTATTTTTAATTTGACTTTTTAACTTCTTTTTTTCCATCTCAAGAATATAACTTTAATGTTTATAGTTTGTTATAGCCTAATTTGACAATTTCAGGGGTAACGATTCCATGTAAGTTTCTTGATTATAGAGTGTATTTGTGTGCTGGCTTCCTCAGATACTGGTTGTAGTATTTATGTACTTACTCGGTGTGTGGGCCAGTTTGCTGTATTCTATGAAGTTGGAATGGCAAGTGTTTCTTGAAGCTTATCTCATTCCCCTGTTGTATGCACTTTTTTAGTTATTCAATTTTTCTCTATTATTTTTCTTACTGAGTTGATGATTCAGGCTTCAGGCCAGAAAGGGAGGTACACCTTGGCAGGAACCAACTGTAGCTAAAGCAGGTTGGTAGACACAATACTGAATGCTGTGCAGAGGTCCCAGGCTTGACGAAGGTGGCTGTGGGAGTTCTCAATTAGTTGCACTAAGTTTTATCAAGCTGTAGGGTAGAAGTTACTTCAGCTCCCTCACTATACCAGTAGGAAACTTACTCACCTCTCAGCTTCACCTCTGTCCCAGTGTTCTGGCTATTCACATCAGACAATAACCTCTTTTTATTTGTAGGGATGTTGATGTTTCAAATAGAGGGGAATTGTGACTCTGCATCTTGTGGAAGCTTGAATCTGGAGAGTGCTCCTCCTGTGGACATGCAATCACCTGTATTGTTCCTAGATGGCTGCCTGTAAGTGCAGCCATGCTGACTTCTCATGGGAGAATACCCAGCTGTGTCTGCAGTGATGGACAAGAGGGGAACAAAGACTCCTTGTCTAAGACCCTTCACAAGCATGAAGGCTGTCTGCCTGTTAGGGTAGAGGAGCAGAGTTTCCATTCTGCTCCCAGACCTGAAATTGTGTCTCTGCTGTGAGAAACTTCCATCAGCAGAAAGATCTGAGAATCAAGTCCTGCCATCCAGATTCTTTTGTCTCATGGGGTGTTCCCTTGATGTGGAGCTCTCCTCCTGACCCTAAAACTAGAAATTCCTGAAAGCCAGGCTACAGTGATTATTATTACTCAGAAGAGAAATAGCATAGGCACTAGGCACTACAGTGGTGCTGGGAATGTGTTCAAGGGATTTATTGGTTTGGCCTATCTTCGAGTCTCCCAGCACCAGCTTTGATGGAGTGGCAGGGGAGTGAAGCCGACTCTGACTCGTTGGTTGTAGATAGGCTTACTCTGTTGGCTTTCTCAAATGCTGGTTATAATGGTAGTGAACTGGTCACATGGGCAGACTCAGGACCACTGGTTAGCCAGGGCACTGTAGAAGGTGGTGATAGCTGAGGTCGCATACCTATTTTTTTCTTTTTGGATGCAGTGTTGTTCTACTTGGAGATCGTGTAATAGACTGTTGGTTGGCCTCCAGCTAGAAGGTGGTATTTGCAAAAGAGCATCTATTGCAGTAGCAGCCATGGGACTTGAGCTTGCCCCAAGTTGCCTAAGGGAAGTAATCCAGCTTCTGAGACAATGGGTGGAGTTACAAAGCTCCCAAAAGTGTATGTTCTTTTATTCTTTGTTAAGCTACTAGCATGGGTAAACAGGTATAGTGAGGTGGAGGCAGGGTAATGTAGGTCTGTGTTCTGAGTCTCCTTAAGTGGGGTGAGCCTCAGTTCCTGTGAGAATAAGGGAGTGGTTCTCAGGCTGCTGGTGTAATGTTCCAGTAGGAGCATAACTGCCTCTGCTGTACAGATTTGGCAATGGCAGTGGAGAAAAGCAAGTGGCAGCAAACTTCACCCAGCTTCCATGCATTTGGCAAGGCCACTATCATTCCCACAGTGCCAGTAGCACCAGATATAGATCCAGGCAGCTTACACACAGAACTCAGCCCTGCTCCAGGCCATTAGCTTTCCTTGCAGAGACAACAGCTGCAGCATACAGGCCACGCTCCTCTCTGTCTGCCTGCAAGACCAGGTGTCCAGCTTCTGCATTTGTGCCCACAGGGCACTTCCCAATAACCCTCTGGGTTCCAGCCAAGGAAATTTGTCATCAGTCAAGATTATATTGTGAAATTCTGTCTAAGCTACTTAGCTGACTTCTCTGAGGTCCCCTGTGAGATATATTCAAGAATGCCTTCCCTGAGTCCACACTGGATACTGGGAATGTCTGCAAGGCACTTCCCACTGCTATTTCTGACTATATTTTTATTGCTGCTCCCTGAATCAGTTCCAGCTCTGGCTAGGGTTAAAGCCTTCTCCTGTGGCCTGGATTTCTGGATTTTCAGATTCTCCAGTGGAAATGAGTATTCTGGAGGCAGTCTCTCCCCTTCTAACACTCTGGGGATTTAGTTTTTCACCTGTCTCAGAGTAGGCTGCAGCCTGCCATGTCTTTCAGAGGATCTGTGGATTCTTTCAGTTTTTAAGTTCCTATGTTGCTTCTGTGAAAAAAAGTTCACAGTGTGAATCTCTACACACTATTCTTTTCTTAAAAGTAAGAGAGGCAAACAAATCCTGCCTCCAATGTGCCATCTTGTGGAAACAAGATTTATATGTTAATTTACATTTCTACCAACAGTGTGCAAGTGTTTTTTTCTCCATATCTTCATCAATATTTTTTTTTTATAATTGCCATTCAAATTGGTGTGATGTGATATCTCACTACAGTCTTAATTTGCAGTTCTGTAATGATTAATGATACATAGAATGTTTTTATATATCTGTTAATCATTTATGTCTTTTTTTGGTGAAACAGTGAATAAAGATAGTATTAATTTTCCTGTTGGAGTCTGGATGTTTTTTACTCACTTTTTATTATACTAGCTGGAATATCCAGTTTGATGCTGAACAGGAGTAGTAACAGTAGGCATCTGTGTCTTCTTCCTGATAATTTGGGGCAGGGTATTCAGCCTTTCACCATTAAGCATAATGTTGGTTTCAGATGTTTGTATATAGCTTCTTAAAATCTGTTTGAGAAATTGTCATTGTGTATTAGAATGGATGTTGGGTTTTGTCAAATGTTTTAATATACTCGTCTAGATAACTAACACTAGCTCTTTCTCTATTTCTGTATTCCTGTAATAATACCCTTGGCAATAGTATAATAGTATAATATATTTTACATCTCTACATTTGGTTTACTAAAGTTTTTAGGACATAGGCATCACATTGACTGAAGATATTTTCTGTAATTATCTAATTTTCTTTGCTTGTAATGCTTTACCTGTTGTATCTAGTTTTTTTTTTGTTGTTGTTGTTGTTTGATTTTTTTGTGGTTTTTTGTGTGTTTTTTTGAGATGGAGTTTCACTCTTGTTGCCCAGGATGGAGTGCAATGGTGCAGCCTCAGGTAACTGCAACCTCCGTCTCCCGGGTTCAAGCGATTCTCCTTCCTTAGACTTGCAAGTAGCTGGGACTTGCGAGGCACCTGCCACCACGCCTGGCTAATTTTTTGTATTTTTAGTAGAGATGGGGTTTTGCCATGTTGGGCAGGCTGGTCTTGAACTTCTGACCTGAGGTGATCTGCCCACCTTGGCCTACCAAAGTGCTGGGATTACAGGAGTGAGACACTGCATCTGGCTTATCTTTTTTTTTTTTCATATAAGAATAATGCTAGTTTCACAGAATGGGTTGAAAAGTACTTCCTTTTTTGTTGGTTTTGTTTTGTTTTGTTATGGAGTTTCACTCGTGTTGTCCAGGCTGGAGCACAATGTCACAGTCTCAGGTCACTGCAACCTCTGCCTCCTGGATTCAAGCGATTCTCCTGCCTCAGCCTCCCAAGTGACTGGGATTACAGGCACCTGCCACCACACTCAGTTAATTTTTTCTGTATTTTCAGTAGAGACTGGGTTTCATCACGTTGGCCAGGCTGGTCTCAAACTCCTGACCTCAGGTGATCCACCTGCCTCAGCCTCGCAAAGTGCTGGAGTTACAGGTGTTGCCATGCCCAGTAAAGTACTTCCTCTTGTTTATTGTTTGTTTGCAAGTATTTGAATTACTATTATTTTCCTTTCCAAAAAAAGTTAACTCTACCATTTAGATTATCCATTTCTTATAAGTGAACTTATTTGTTTATAGCTTTCAAAAATGTGTCCACTTAATCTAAATTGCTAGATTTGTTAACATAAAGTAGTTTAGAATTTCTATAATTTAAATATTTGTCCCTCCCAAAACTCAGGTTGAATTTAATACTTAAATGTGGCAGTATTAACAAATGGGGTCCGCAAGAGGTAACTAGGTCAGAATGGTTCTGCCCTCATGAATAGGTTGGGTTATCACAGGTGTGGGATTGGTAACTTTCTATGAGAAGTAAAGAGATACATGAGCTAGCACACTCAGCCCCCTCAACATATGACATCCTACATCCTCCAGATTCTGCAGAGTTCCCACCAGCAAGAAGGCTCTCACTAGATGTGGCCTATCCATACCTGTAAAAAAAAAAAAAAAAAAAAAAAAACTTTTAAAAAATAAATTACCCCACGTCAAGTATGATGTTACTAGCATCAGAAAACAGATTAAGGCATAAAATTAACACCAGAAGGGGAGGCTTGATGAAAACAAATGCCTGAAAATGTGGAAACAGATTTGAAACTAGGTAATGAGCAGAGGTGGGAAGAATTTGGAGGATTAGGGTTTGATTCTGGTGAAATCTTAGGAGACAAGAAAAGTAGGAAGAGATTGAAACTCTTTAGAGATTAAGTGATCTTGACTAGAATGCTGATAAAAATAGGAACAGTAAAGGCATTCTGAAAAGGTAGATGGAACTGAGGAATAAAGTATTAGAAACTGTAATAAATTGGCAAAAAAACTTGACTAACCTATGTCCAAGTCCACAGTCTTTGTGGAAGGCCAAACTTGAGAGTGATGAAAATGGGTATCTGGCAGAAGAAAGTTCTCAACAAAATATTTAGAAGCTGTATGGTTCCTTTTGGCTGTTATGCTGAGATTCAATATTCAAAAAAAGAAAAAGAAGAAGAAGATTAAAAGTAGAATTACAGTTAAGAAGAAAACAGAGTGAAAAGATTTGCAAACCTCAGCTTAGCCAAATATTGTGCAAAAAAAAAAAAACAAAAAAAAAACACGTTTGAGAAGTAACCAAGGGAGTAGCTCTGCAAGCTTTTATTATGGTAATTAGTACAGAGAGGAGAAATAATCAAGAAAAAGGAAATAGTTTCTGAAAAGATTTCAGAGATCTTCCCAGCTGCACTTCCCACCACAGCTCAAAAGGCCAGAATAGCAGAATGATTAGAGGATGCAGACCTACAGTACCCTCCACAGAACCCCAAAGGGTTCCCCTCAGATCTCTGCTCCCTGCATCCCAAGACTGTGCCTTTTTGCCACCACAGCTGTCATTCAAGTGGTCCAAAGTGTAACCCAACTTGCCACTCCAATATGGACAAGTTGAAAATACTTGGTAGCATTCATACGGTATCAATTACACAGGCCGAGAGTACAAAAGGTATGGTGGTATGTTCCAGCAATATTTTAAAGAATGTTTCCACTTATATTTTAAAGGACGTTGTCAAAAGTGTAGGGGGATCAGAAAAAGACTTGTCACAAAGGTGTAGTATCCAGAGATCCTCTACCAGAGTAAGGCCAAGCAGAAATGTGGGGTCAGAGTTTCTAGAGAGTCTCCACCAGGGTGATACCTAGTGGAGCCCTGCAAGTGAGTCCACTATAGAGTCCCCACTAAGGCAACAGTGGGACTACTATAGGGACCCTAGAACTGTGGAGTCATTTGCGGCATGTAACACCTGCCTGGGAAAACTTCAGGCACTGAACTCTAACCCTCTGAGTAGCCACATAGGCTGCACCCAGCAAAGCCTCCATAGAAGCAGGGCTTCCTACAACCTTTGGGATGTATTCCTCACACCAGGGTGTCCACAAGGCAGCAAATGGAGTCAAAAGTTATTTCTCCAGCTTAAAATTTAATGTCTGCTGGGTTGGGTTTCAGATTTGCTTGGAGCCTGTTACTTCTTTCTTTTGGAATAGAAATACCTACCTTATGCCTTTACCACTACTGCATCTTGGAAATAAATACATTATTTAGATTTCACATTTGAGACTAGGAACTCTGGGCTTTTGAACTGATGCTGGAACAAGTTAAGGTGTTGGGACGACGGCGCTGGAATAAATATTTGTGTGTGAGAAGACATTGCTTCTCACATGCAAGTGGGGAGGACCAAGAATAAAATGCCATGGTTAAATATTTGTCCTCTTGAAAACTCATGTTTATACTTTATCCCTAGCCTAGGTACTGAGAGGTCATGAGGGCTCTCTCCTCACGAATGAATTAATCTGTTTATGGATTAGTAGATTAGTGGGTTAGCAGATCATGGGTTTGCAACTCTTGGCTTTATTTTCATTTTTTTGAGATGGAGTCTCACCCTGTCACCCAGACTGGAGTGCAATGGCGCGATCTCAGCTACTGCAAGCTCCAACTCCCGAGTTCAAATGATTCTCCTGCCTTAGCCTCCCAAAGTACTGGAATTACAGGCATGACAACTGTTGGCTTTATAAGAAGAGGACAAGAGACCTAAGAAAGCACTCTCAGCTTTCTCACTATGTGATGCCCTGAACCACCTCAAGAGTCTGCAGAGAGTTTCCACTAGCAAGAATGCTGCTCACACCCATAATCCCAGCAGTGGCTCACACCCATAGTCCCAGCACTCAGAGGGGCTGCGGCAGGTGGATCACTTGAGGTTAGGAGTTTGAGGCCAACCTGGTCAACATGGTGAAATCTGTCTCTACTAAAAATACAAAAATTAGCTGGGTGTGGTGGTGTATACCTGTAATCCCAGCTACTCAGGAAGCTGAGGCAGGAGAATCACTTGAACCCAGGAGACGAAGGTTACAGAGAGCCAAGATTGTGCCACCGCACTCTTTCTTGGGCAACACAGCAAGACTCCAACTCAAAATAAAGAAGGCCCCCACCAGATGCATTCCCTCAACCTTGTACTTCTCAGCCTCCACAACTTTCAGAAACAATTTTTTTTTAATAAATCATTCAGCTTCAGGCATTCTAAGAAAAATAAAATGGACTAAAACAAGAATATTTTATTGCTGTCCTTTTAATATCCTTATCAATACCACTTGTTTAATTTTTAATCTTTGCATTTTCTCTTTTATCATCCTTATCAGCCTAATTAGAGGATTATAAACATTATTGATATTTTCAGAGTAAGCTTTTGGTTTTATTGTTGATTCTCTATTTTTAAATGTCCAATTTCCTTGGTTTATATGTCTGATCGCATTGATTTCCACTGAATATTTATTATTTGCTTTCTTATAATTATTTTGTATAAATTGCTCTCCCTCTTCCAGCTTCTTAACAAGAAAGTTGAGATTGTTGATTTTATACATTTTTCTTTCTAATATAGCCATTGATCCTATAAAATTCTGAAGGATTATTTTGATAATATGCTATAACTTCAGATATATTCTATTTTCACTTTATCAAACATGGGACAATAATTTCTTTTGCGATTCTTTTGTGACACATTGAGTGTTTAATGACATGTTTAATTTCCGTATTTAGTGAATTTCCTAAAAATTCACTAAGTAATTTCAAAAATATTTTAAAATTTTCCTGCATTGTGATTGGACAACGTGTTTTGTACAATTTCAATCCTTTTGAAGTTGAGGCCTGCATGTGGGCTAGCACACAGTACATCCCACTATGTTCCTTATGCTCTACATATATTTTAAAAGAATATACACTGTTTTGTTATTAGGCAAAATATTTTTCTTCTTTGTTTTTGTTTTTCAGACAGGGTCTTGCTATGTCATAGAGGCTGGAATGCAGTGCCATGATCCTAGCTCACTGTAGCCTTGAAATCCTTGGCTCAAGAGATTCTGCCACCTCAGCCTCTTGAGTATCCAAAACTACAGGTGCATACCTCCATGCCTGGCTAATTAAAAAAAAAAAAACCAACATTTTTTTTGGTAGAGACAGTGTCTTGGTTAGTCAGACTGCTCTTGCACACCCCAGCCTTAAATGCTCCTCTGACTTGAACTTCATGAAGTGTTGAGATTACAGGCATGAGTCGCCATACCCAGCAAAGGTAAAGTGTTTTACGTATGTCTCTTAGCGCTAGTTTGTTTGTTTGTTTGTTTGTTTGTTTGTTTGTTTTACAGTATTGTTCAAGTCTCCCATGTCCTCACTGGTCTTCTGCCTACCTATTATATCCATTAGTGAAGTTGTAGTATGAAAGTCTCCAGATATTATTGTTCAAAATGCTTATTTGGATGGGCGTGGTGGCTCATGCCTGTAATCCCAGCAATTTGGGAGGCCGAGGTGGGTGGATCACGAGGTCAGGAGATTGAAACCATCCTGGCTAATATGGTGAAACCCTGTCTCTACTAAAGTACAAAAAAATTAGTCGGTCCTGGTGGCAGTCACCTGTAGTTCCAGCTACTCAGGAGGCTGAAGCAGGAGAATGGCTTGAACCCAGGAGGCAGAGCTTGCAGTGAGCCAAGATCACGCCACTGCACTCCAGCCTGAGCAACACAGCAAGACTCCATCTCAAAAAAAAAAAAAAAAAGAAAAGAAAAGAAAAAGAAAAAGAAATAAAAATAAATGCTTATTTTTCCCTAAAAACTCACCATTTTTTTCTTCATCTATGGCATATCTTCCCTAAGACTGCTTTCATAATTACCACAATCTGGGTGACATACAACAGGAATGCAGTCTGTCTCTCTTGCTCTCTGAAAGCTAGAAGTATAAAATCAAGGTGTTGGCTAAGGGGAAATACTTCTTTGCCTTCAAGCATCTGGTGTTTGCTGACAATCCTGGGCTTTTTTTTTTTTTTTTTTTTTTTTTTTTGGCTTGATACACATTACTGTAATCTCTACCTTTGTCTTTACATTATATTCTTCCCTGCTTATGCCCAAATTTCCATGTTCTTCACATTCTTATAATGACACCAGTCATTACATTAATGTCTACTCTAATCAACGATGACTTAATTTTAACTTCATTACCTCTGTAAAGATTGCACTGTTAAATAAAATCACAATCACATGGACATGAAGTCTTGGGACACTGTTCAACCCAGTATACATATTGTGGAGATTCATGGGTTTGGCTCTGTGTTCCCACCCAAATCTCATCTTGTAGCTCCCATAATTCCCACATATGGGAGGTACGTGGTGGGAGACGACTGAATCATTGGGAAGGGTCTGTCCCATTCTGTTCTTGTGATAGTGAATTCATCTCATGACATCTCATGGATTTGAAAACCAGAGCTTCTCTGTCCAAGCACTCTCCTTGCCTGCTGCCATCCACATAAGATGTGACTTTCTCCTCCTTGCCTCGCCCCATGATTGTGAGGCCTCCCAGTCATGTGGAACTATAAATCCAATAAACCTCTTTCTTTTGTAAATTGCCCAGGCTTGAGTATGTCTTTATCAGCAGCATGAAAAAAGACGAATACAGGGATCGTGGATATGTTTTTATCTGTAATGGATATTGGGTTAAACATTTTTTTATAGCATTTTCTAAAAGTACATTTTCTTTCTGTAAAAATGTTTTAAAAATTAAATTTCAGGCCAGGCACAGTGGTTCACTCCTCTAATCCCAGCACTTTGGGAGGCTTAGATGGGTGGATCACCTGAGGTCAGGAGGCTGAGTTGGGCAGTTCATCTTAGGTCGGGGGTTTGAGATCAGCCTGGCCAACATGGTGAAACTCTATCTCTACTGAAAATACAAAAATTAGCTAGGCATGGTTGTGGGTGCCTGTAATCCCAGCTACTCAGGAGGCTTAGGCAGGAGAATCGCTTGAACCCAGGTGGCAGAGGTTGCCATGAGCCGAGATCATGCCACTGCACTCCAGCCTGGGCAACAGAGCAAGAGTCTGTCTCAAAAAAAAAAAAAGTTAAATTTCAGTAGCTTTAGCTATAGTTATTTAGCAGTACAATCAGTTTTACAGTTTACGTGGGTAAATTGGATAGTGGTGAAATCTGGGATTTTAGTGTATCTGTCAACCAAATAGTGTACACTGTACCCAATAGGTAAATTTTCATTCCTTACTATTCTCCCACATCACACAGCTTCTGAGTCTCCAATGTTCATTATACCACTCTGTATGTTACTGCATATCCACAGCTTAGCTGTCACTTATAAGTGAGAACACAGGATATTTAGTTTTGCATTCCTGAGTTAGTTCACTTATGGTGATGGCATCCAGTTCCATCCAAGTTGCTGCAAAAGTCATTATTTTATTCTATTAAATACTATTCTTGTTTTTGTCTTCTTTTTAGCATCATTACTTGGTTTTTTTCTTGCTGATTTCCTTGCTGATTTGTAGAGTTTGCTGTAGATTCTGGATATTGGTTCTTATTGCAGCTACAGTTTTCAAATATTTTCTTTCATTCTGTAGGTTGTCTGTTTACTCTGTCAATTATTTCTTTTAATGTGCAGAAGAATTTTAGATTAATTAGGTCCCATTTATTTATTTTCATTTTTGTTGTTTTGCTTTGGGGGTCTTAGCCATAAATTCTTTACCCCAGCTGATATCCAGAAGAGTTTTTCCTGGGTTTTCAACTAGAATTTTTATGGTTCCAGGTCTTAGATTTAAGTCTTTAGTCCATCTTGAGTTAATTTTTGTATACTGTGAGAGATAGGGATCTAGTTTCTTTCCTCCACATGTGGCTCTCCAATTTTCCCAGTACTGTTTATTGAATAGATTGACTATCCATCAGT
The DNA here is from genome assembly GCF_028878055.3 of Symphalangus syndactylus. NCBI lineage: Eukaryota > Metazoa > Chordata > Mammalia > Primates > Hylobatidae > Symphalangus > Symphalangus syndactylus. Next base: position 11,083,354 of record NC_072448.2, read on the forward strand.
GTATGTTTTTTGTCTGTTTTCTACAAGATCCATTGGTGGTAGGAATTTGGTTTTATTTCTGGGTTCCTCACTCTTCCACTGGGTTACATGCCGATTTTTATATCAGTACCATGCTGTTTCGGCTACAATAGCCTTGCAGTATAATTTGAAATTGGGTTATGTGATGTCTCTGGATTTTATCTTTTTGCCCAGGATTGCTTGGGCTATTCAGGCTTTGTGTTGGTTCCACATTAACTTTAGGAATTTTTTTCTAATTCTGTAAAAAGTAGTGTTGGTACTTTTATATAAATTGCATTTAATCTACAGATTGCTTTGGACAGTATGCTCATTTTAACAATATTTAACCTGTCAATCCATGTGCATGGGATACTTTTCCATTTGTTTGTGTCATCTAAAATTTCCTTCACTAGTGCTTTGCACTTTGCCTTGTAGAGATATTTTACCTCCTTGTTTTAAGTATTTCCTAGGAATTTATTTTATTTTATTTTTGTAGCTATTGTAGGTGAAATTGAGTTCCTGATTTGATTCTCAGCTTGGTTGGTTGTTGGTGTATAGCAGTGCTACTAATTTATGTCCATTAATTCTATAACCTGGGACCTTACTGAATTCATTGATCAAATCTAGGAGTCCTGGAGTGGTGTTCAGGATTTTGTATGTGTAAGATAATATACTTGACAATAGATTGACTTCCTTTTTTCTAATTGGGATGCCTTTTATTTCTTTCTGTTGCTTAATTGTTTCGGCCAAGTCTTTTAGTATTGTGTTGAATAGAAGTGATAAAAGTGAGCATCCCTCTCTTGTCCCAGTTTTTACCACTGGAACAACTTTTCTTCATTCAATATGGTGTTGGCCATGAGTTTGTCATATATGGCATTTATTATTTTCAGATATGTTTCTTCTATGCCTACTTGAAGATTTTTATTATAGAGGATGATGGATTGTAGTGAATGATTTTTCTGCATATATGGAGATAATTGCATAGTTTTTTTAATAGTTTGTGTAATGAATCACATTTATCGACTTGTCTATGTACTAAACTATCCATGTATTCCTAGGATAAAACCCACCTGATCTTTGTTTATGATGTATTGTTAGATTTGGTTTGCTAGGATTTTTAAGGGATTTTTGCATCTAAGTTAACCAGTGTTTTGTCCCTTCCTGGCCTTGGTATCAGGGTGATACTGGCTTTATAGGACATGTTTAAAAGTATTCCCTCATTCTTGATCATTTAGAATAGTTTCAGTAGAATTAGTAGCAATTACTTGAGTGTCTAATAGAATTTAGCCATAAACCCACGCTGTCTTGAGCTATTTTTTTTTCTGAAAATTTTTTTATTACTGATTCAATCTCACTACTTATCAATCTGTTTAGAATTTCTATTTGTTCTTGATTCAAACTTGGGGGATCATACATTTTTAGGAATTTATCCATTTCCTTTAGATTTTCTAGTTTGTGTGCATATAGGTGTTCATACTAGTCACAGATGATCTTCTCTCTTCCTGTTTACTCTAACTAGAGGTCCATGAATTTTGTTTATCTTTTCAATAAACCAACTTTTCATTTCACTGATCCTCTGTATTGTCCTCTTGGTTTCAACTTTGTTTAATTCTACCTTTATTGTTTCTTTTTTTCTGTTAGCTTTAGGTTGTTTGTTGTTATTTCTTCAGTTCCTTGAGCTGTACTATTAGGTGTTAGTTTGTGATGTTTCTGTATGTTTGGGATGTTCAGATGTTTGTCCCCCTCAAATGTCATGTTGAAATATAATCCCAGTGTTGCATATGAGACCTTGTGGTAGGTACTGGATCATGGGGATAGTTCCCCTAGGAATGGCTTCTGCCAATCAGAGTAAAAGCTCTCTGATTCCTCACCAGACCCTGGGAAGATTCTGAGAAGCTGGGATGCCATGCTTCCTCTACAGACTGCAAAATCATAACCCAATTAACATTCTTTTTAAAATGAATTACCTAGCCTCAGGTACTTCTTTATAGTGATACAAAAATGATTTAGTACACTGTCTTTTTGAGGAAGCATTTAATACTAAAAACTTTCCTGTTAGCTCTGCTTCTGCTGTATCCCAAAGGTTTTAATAACTTGGGTCATTGTTACTACTCATTAAAAAACAAATTTTAGGGGATCATTCCAAGATGCTCAAATAGGATCTGCTCTGGTCTGCAGCTCCCAGCATGACTGATGCAGAAGATGGGTGATTTCTGCATTTCCAGCTGAGATACCTGGTTCATCTTACTGTGACTGGTGAGACAGTGGGTGCAGCCTACAGGGAATGAGCCAAAGCAGGGTGGGGCATCACTTCACCTGGGAAGCACAAGGGGTTGGGGGATTTCCCTTTCCTAGCCAAGGGAAGCCATGACAGATGGTACCTGGAAAACTGGAACACTCCTGCCCTAATACTGCACTTTTCCAATGGTCTTAGCAAATGGCACATCAGGAGATTATATCCCATGCCTGATACGGGGGGTCCCATGCCCACGCCCATGGAGCCTTGCTCAATGCCAGTGCAGCAGTCAGAGATCAAACTGCAAGGTGGCAGTGAGGCTGGGAGAGGGGCATCCACCATTGCTGAGGCTTGAGTAGGTAAACAAAGCAGTCAGGAAGCTCAAACTGGGTGCAGCCCAAGCAGCTCAAGGAGGCCTGCCTGCCTCTGTAGACTCTACCTCTGGGGGCAGGGCATAGGTGAACAAAAGACAGCAGAAACTTCTGCAGACTTAAACATCCCTGTCTGACAGCTTTGAACAGAGCAGTGGTTCTCCCACCATGGAGTTTGAGCTCTGAGAACAGACAGACTGCCTTCCCAAGTAGCCTACTCCCCTGAGTAGCCTAACTGGGAGACACCTCCCAGTAGGGGCCAACTGACACCTCATACAGCTGGGTGACCCTCTGAGACAAAGCTTCCAGAGGAAGGATCAGGCAGCAGTATTTGCTCTTCTGCAGCCTTCGCTGGTGATACCCAGGCAAACATGGTCTGGAGTGGACCTCCAGCAAACCCCGACAGACCTGCAGCTGAGGGACCTGACCGTTAGAAGCGAAACTAACAAACAGGAATAGCGTCAACATCAACAAAAAGGACATCCACACCAAAACACCATCTGTATGTCACCATCATCAAAGACCAAAGGTAGATAAAACCACAAAGACGGGAAGAAACCAGAGCACAAAAGCTGAAAATTCTAAAACCCAGACCACCTCTTCTTCTGTAAAGGATCACAGCTCCTTGCCAGCAATGGAACAAAGCTGGATGGAAAATGACTTTGATGAGTTGACAGAAGTAGGTAGGCTTCAGAAGGTCGGTAATAACAAACTTCTCCGAGCTAAAGGAGGATGTTCGAACCCATTGCAAAGAAGCTAAAAACCTCGAAAAAACATTAGATGAATGGCTAACTAGAAGAAACAGTGTAGAGAAGATATTAAATGACCTGATGGAGCTGAAAACCATGGAACGAGAACTACGTGATGCATGCCCAAGCTTCAGTAGCCAATTCAATCAAGTGGAAGAAAGGGTATCAGTGATTAAAGACCAAATGAATGAAATGAAGTGAGAAGAGAAGTTTCGAGAAAAAAAAAAGTAAAAAGAAATGAACAAAGCCTCCAAGAAATAAGGGACTATGTGAAAAGACCAAATCTATGTTTGATTGGTGTACCTGAAAGTGATGGGGAGAATGGAACCAAGTTGGAAAACACTCTTCAGGTTATTATCCAGGAGAACTTCCCCAACCTAGCAAGTCAGGCCAACATTCAAATTCAGAAGATACAGAGAACACCACAAAGATACTCCTTAAGAAGAGCAATCCCAAGACACATAATTATCTGATTCACCAAAGTTGAAATGAAGGAAAAAATGTTAAAGGCAGCCAGAGAGAAACGTTAGATTACACACAAAGGGAAGCCCATCAGACTAACAATGGATCTATTGGCAGAAACTCTACAAGCCAAAAGAGAGTGGGAGCCAATATTCAACATTCTTAAAGAATTTTCAACCCAGAATTTCATATCTAGCCAAATTAAGCTTCATAAATGAAGGAGAAATAAAATCCTTTACAGACAAGCAAATGCTGAGAGATTTTGTCACCACCAGGACTGCCTTACAAGAGCTCCTGAAGGAAGGACTAAACTTGGAAAAGAACGACCGGTACCAGCCACTGCAAAAACATGCGGAATTATAGAGAACATCGATGCTAGTAAGGAACCGCACCAACTAACGAGCAAAATAACCAGCTAACATCATAATGACAGGATCAAATTCACACATAGCAATATTAACCTTAAATGTAAATGGGCCAAATGTGCCAATTAAAAAACACAGGCTGGTAAATTCAATGAAGAGTCAAGACCCATCAGTGTGCTGTATTCAGGAGACCCATCTCATGTGCAGAGACACACATAGCCTCAAAATAAAGGGATGGAGGAAGATCTACCAAGCAAATGGAAAACAAAAAAAGAGCAGGGGTTGCAATCCTAGTCTCTGAAAAAACAGACTTTAAACTAACAAAGATCAAAAGAGACAAAGAAGGCCATTACATAATGGTAAAAGAATCAATTAAACAAGAAGAGCTAACTACCCTAAACATATATATGCACCCAATACAGGAGCACCCAGATTCATAAGGCAAGTCCTTAGAGACATACTAAGAGACTTAGACTCCCACACAATAATAATAGGAGACATTAACACCACACTGTCAATATTAGACAGATCAATGAGACAGAAGGTTAACAAAGATATTCAGGACTTGAACTCAGCTTTGCACCAAGCAGACCTAAGAGACATCTACAGAACTCTGCACCCCAAATCAACAAAATATACGTTCTTCTTAGCACCACATCACACACTTATTCCAAAACTGACCACGCAGTTGGAAGTAAAGCACTCCTCAGCAAATGTGAAAGAATAGAAATAACAATAAGCTGTCTCTCAGACCACAGCACAACCAAATTAGAACTCTGGATTTAGAAACTCACTTAAAACCGCACAACTACATGGAAACTGAACAACCTGCTCCTCGATGACCACTGGGTAAATAATGAAATGAGGGCAGAAATAAAGATGTTCTTTGAAACTAATGAAAACAAAGACACAACGTATCGGAATCTCTGGGACATTTAAAGCAGTGTGTAGTAAATTGACACCCTAACATCACAATTAAAAGAACTAGAGAAACAAGAGTAAACACATTCAAAAGCTAGCAGAAGGCAAGAAATAACTAAGATCAGAGCAGAATTGAAAGAGATAGAGACACAAAAAAACCTTCAAAAAATCAATGAATCCAGGAGCTGGTTTTTTGAAATGATCAACAAAATAGACAGACCCCTAGCAAGACTAATAAAGAAGAATCAAATAGATGCAATAAAAAATGATAAAGGGGATATCACCACCAATCCCACGGAAATACAAACTACCATCAGTCAATACTATTAACACCTCCGTGCAAATAAACTGGAAAATTAAGAAGAAATGGATAAATTCCAGGACACATACACCCTCCCAAGACTAAACCAATAAGAAGTTGAATCACTGAAAAGACAATAACAGGCTCTGAAATTGAGGCAATAATTAATAGCCTACCAACCAAAAGAAGTCCAGGACCAGATGGATTCACAGAATTCTACCAGAGATACAAAGAAGAACTGGTACCATTCCTTCTGAAACTCTTCCTCTCAATAGAAAAATAGGGAATCCTCCATAACTAATTTTAAGAAGCCAGCATCATCCTGATACCAAAGCCTGGGAGAGACACAACAAAAAAAGAGAATTTTAGACCACTATTCCTGAGGAACATTGATCGAAAATCCTCAGTAAAATACTGGCAAACTGAATCCAGCAGCACATCAAAAAGCCTATCCACCACACTTAAGTTGGCTTCATCCCTGGGATGCAAGGCTGGTTCAACGTATGCAAATCAATAAACACAATCCATCACATAAACAGAAAGAAAGGCAAAAACCACATGATTATCTCAATAGGTGCAGAAAAGACCTTCGACAAAATTCAACAGCCCATCATGGTAAAAACTCTCAATAAACTAGGTATTGGAAGGATGTATCCCAAAATAATAAGAGCTATTTATGACAACCCCACAGCCAAAATCAATAGTGAATGGGCAAAAACTGGAAGCATTCCCTTTGAAAACTGGAAGAAGACAGGGATGCCATCTCTCACTACTCCTATTCAATATAGTGTTGGAAGTTCTGGCCAGGGCAATCAGGCAGGAGAAAGAAATAAAGGGTATTCAGTTAGGAAAAGAGGAAGTCAAATTGTCCCTGTTTGCAGATGACATGATTATATATTTAGGAAACCCCATCATCTCAGCCCAAAATCTCCTTAAGCTAATAAGCAACATCGGCAAAGTCTCAGGATACAGAATAAATGTGCAAAAATCACAAGCATTCCTATACACCAATAACAGACAGAGAGCCAAATCTTGAATGAACTCCCATTCACAACTTCTTCAAAGACAACAAAATACCTAGGAATCCAACTTACAAGGGATGTGAAGGACATCTTCAGGGAGAACTGCAAACCACTGCTCAGTGAAATAAAAGAGGACACAAACAAATGGAAGAACAGTCCATGCTCCTGGAGAGGAAGAGTCAATATCATGAAAATGGCCACACTGCCCAAGGTTATTTATAGATTCAATGACATCCCCATCAAGCTACCAATGACTTTCTTCATAAAATTGGAAAAAAACTACTTTAAGGTTCATATGGAGCCAAAAAAGAGCCTGCATTGCCAAGACAGTCCTAAGCAAGAAGAACAAAGCTGGAGGCATCACACTACCTGACTTTAAATTATACTAAGGCTACAGTAACCAAAACAGCATAGTACTGATACCAAAACAGAGAGATAGACCAATGGAACAGAACAAAGTCCTCAGAAATAACACCACACATCTACGACCATCTGATCTTTGACAAGCCCGACAAAAATAAGAAATGGGGAAATGATTCCCTATTTAATAAATGGTTCTGGGAAAACTAGCTAGCTATATGTAGAAAGGTGAAAGTGGATCCTTTCCTTACACCTTATACAAAAGTTAATTTAAGATGGATTAAAGACTCAAATGTTAGGCCTAAAACCATAAAAACCCTAGAAGAAAACTTAGGCAATGCCATTCAGGACATAGGCATGGGCAAGGACTTCATAACTAAAACACCAAAAGCAATGGCAACAAAAGAGAATTGACAAATGGGATCTAATTAAACTAAAGAGTTTTTGCACAGCAAAAGAAAGTACCATCAGAGTGAACAGGCAACCTGCAGAATGGGAGAAATTTTTGCAATCTACCCAACTAACAAAGGGCTAATATACAGAATCTACAAAGAACTTAAATTTCCGAGAAAAAATCAAACAACCCCATCAAAAAGTGGGAGAAGGATAGGAACACACACTTCTCAAAAGAAGACATTTATGCAGCCAACAGACACATGAAAAAATGGTCATCATCACTGGCCATCAGAGAAATGCAAATCAAAACCACAGTGAGATACCATCTCACACCAATTAGAATGGCGATCATTAAAAAATTAGGAAACAACAGGTGCGAGAGAGGATGTGGATAAATAGGAACACTTTTACACCATCAGTGGGAGTGTAAACTAGTTCAACCATTTTAGGAGACAGTGTGGCAATTCCTCAAGGATCTAGAACTGGAAATACCATTTGACCCAGTGATCCCATTACTGGGTATATACCCAAAGGATTATAAATCATGCTACTAGAAAGACACATACACATGTATGTTTATTGTGGCACTATTCACAATTGCAAAGACTTGGAACCAACCCAGTTGTCCATCAGTGATAGACTGGATTAAGAAAATGCGGCACATATACACCATGGAATACCATGCATCCATAAAAAAGGATGAGTTCATGTCTTTCACAAGGACATGGATGAAGATGGAAACCATCATTCTGAGCAAACTATTGCAAGGACAGAAAACCAAACACTGTATGTTCTCACTCATAGGTGGGAATTGAACAATGAGAACACTTGGACTCAGGGCAGGGAACATCACACACCAGGGCTTGTCGTGGGGTGGGAGGAATGGGGAGGGATAGCATTAAGAGAAATACCTAATGTAAATGATGAGTTAACGGATGCAGCACACCAACATGGCACATGTATACATATGTAACAAACCTGCATGTTGTGCACATGTAGCCTAGAACTTAAAGTATAATTAAAAAAAAAATAAAAATAAAAAATTTTTAATTTCTATCTTGATTTCATTGTTTACCCAAAGATGACTCAGGAGCAGACTGTTCAATTTCCAACTATTTGCATAGTTTTGAAGATTTCTCTTGAAAGTGATTTCTAGTGTCATTCTGTTATATTTATGGAAACATTTTTGTGGCCTGTGATATGGTCTATCTTAGAAAATGTTTCACATCCTGATGAGAAGAATGTATATTCCCTGGTTTGGGGTTAGAATGTTCTGTAAATATCTGTTAGGTCTATTCTAGAGTTCAGTTTATGTTATATGTGTGCTTGTTGTCTTTCTTCCTTGATAATCTGTCTAGTGCTGTTAGTGGTGTGTTGAGGTTTTCCACCATTATTGTGTTGCTATCTCTTATCTTAAGTCTAATCATCATTGGTTTATGAATCTGGGAGCTCTGAAGCTTGTCACATATATATTTAGGATACCTATATCTTTTTGTTGAATTGGTCTCTTTATTATTGTAACAACCTTCTTCATATTTGTTAAACTACTGTTGTTTTAAAGTCTGTTTTATTGATATAACAGTAACTACTCCTGCTTGCTTTTGGTTTCCATTTGCATAGAATAATTTGTCTACTCCCTTACCATTAACATTGTTATCAACATATTTTCACTTCCAAAATTATGTATCTATACTGTCATGTAATGGCAATATAATGTGATTTATAGACTGACATAATTTATTTAGCCAATTCCTGATAATTGAATATTCATATAATTTCCTATTTTATATAGAGTTTTTCAGTGTCATTACAACCACATCAATTTAATATAAAAATAGGATAAACACTGAAATAATTAAAAAATTATAGATGTCTAAATAAATATATAAAAAGACATTCAACCACAATAGTAATTAATGAACTATAATTCAGAGCAACCATGTGATGTTATTTTCAACTGAGAATGTCAAAGATAAAAAAGAAAGAAACAGAGGGACATTAGCAAAGTAGTAGAATAGGGGGCTACCCACTTATATCCCCCACAACAAGAATTTTGCACATACCAACAGACAAGTCTCTTTTTATGAGCTTTGGGATTTATGTAGATTAGGGAACTTTAATGTACTCAAAAAGTTACAAGAGAGTTGTTCTGAGACTGCTGATTGTTATTCAGCACCTGACAATTGTACTTCCTGGTTCGAGCCCCAGAATGGCCTTTTTTCCCAGGGTATTGTCTAGAGATGTATTTGCCGTTGAGCCTATAATCAAAATCATCTGCCTAAGGGCCCATTAGAGATTATTTACGGTAAAGCCATCTGCCCACCAACATTGGCCACATCAGTGGACCCAAAATTATTCTATAAATTGGCTCCAGCTCCTGTCAGCTGTGGTCTCAGCTTAGTACTACTCACACAAAGACCAAGAGAAAGGCTTGCCCATCTGTGGCACCAGGACAGATTTGCTTGTCTACATCCCACAGCAGTCCCTGAAAGGGTTTTCTCTTATTTCAAGCCCCTTTCACTGCATTCCAGGAATTATCTCACATGTGCAGAGAAACTGATAAGAGGTGCATCCATCTGAGCCACTGGGACAAACATGCTGGCTTCCATCTCCCACAGAAGATCTGAAGGGATGCTGTCTAAGCTTCAGGCTTTCTTGCTGTACTCAGTGAACTATTGCTAAGGCACAGGAGACTGCTGAGACACTCACTTGTCTTAACCACTGGGGTAGGCTTGCTGGCCTCCTATCCATAGCAAATCTGAAGGGGTACTGTCTTGATTCTGTCCCTCTGCTGAAGCCCATGAGTAACGACACCCATGCAAAGAACGAAGTCTAGCCAGTCTGAGCTATGAGGACAAGCATGACAACTTCCGTTCTCCCAGCACATCTTGAAGGGGCCCCAGAATTCAACTCCAAGCCCTCTCATATGCAGCCGGGGAGCAATCCCAATGGCTCATGTAACTACTGGAAGACATAAATATTTGCGTAACCAGGACAGGACTGCTGATCTCCATCCTGTGGCAGCTCCTAAAGGGGCCCTGATTCTAAGCTCCAGCTCCTTCCAGCTGTGGTCTGGAAGCAATCCTGTCTGCTGATGCCACTGGGTCAGGTGGCCAACAGTGGTCCCATACAGATTCTTAATTAATCCTGAAGTTAAGTTTCAGCTTTTTCTTCTAGCAGTGGTTTGGGAGCAGTTCTGCCCAGCTGACATCCCGCTTGAAGGTGCACCCATCTGAGTCTCCATGACATGCTTTCCAACATTTGTCCCTCAGTGGACCTTCAAATGGCCCTGCATCTTGATATATGCCCCTTCTTATCTGTGGACTGACAGCAGTTCTGCTGACATGCGGACCCAGAGGGAGGCACATCCAGCAGTGTCCCTGATGGCTAATGCCCTGTCCCTGATGCCAGCAACAAGGTCAGTGGCATCCTATAAGTTGGCTACAGCCCTTTTCAGTCACAGTCTGAAAGCAAGCATGTTTGTCTAGGAACCTACAAAGAGACCTTAGTATTGGAGACTCTGGAGTCAGACCAGAAGATCTGTCTTGGCTGTGGACCTGAAACAACCCTGTGTCTTAGTTCCAGCTCATCACAGCCACAGATTGAGATGGGATGGCCAGCCCAGGGACCCATCCAGTAATCTAATAGGGGCCTTCGCAGACACCCAAAGGAAGACCACACCCATCTGCATGCCTGGTAACAGGCTTGATATCTGCAAATCCTGAAGCAATTCCACCTCTGAGTACCAACCTCACAAACCAACATCCTGGAGACAGTCAAGTCCCCCTAGGGACTAGATTAGGCCCACACCCACTAGAGCATCTAGTAACAGGTCCACCAACTTTAATCCCCACTTCAGACCAAGCATTGGCCACATGACCTGGATCTGACTCCACTCCATTTTAATGCCAGAGGCAATTTCACCATCCCAGAGAGCTAACAGAAGTTTATGCTACTTCACTAAAACCAGTCTCAAAATACTAACTAAGGGGTTTGCTTCTTCAAATAACCAGACATAAACACAAGACTACATGAATAACAACAAAAAAATCAGACAAATATGACACCACCAAAAGAAACTCATAAAATCCATACAACACAAATGAAATGTACATATGCACATTACATTAAACAGAATTCGGAATAATAATTTTAAGGAAGCTCAATGGGATGTAAAAAAAACAGACAACTGAATGAAAGTAAGAAAATAATGTGTGAAAAAAATTGGAAGTTTAATATTACTTTTTTAAAAATTAAAAAGAACCAAACAGAAATCCTAAAATGGATGAATTCAATGACAAAACTGAAAAATACAATAGCATTTCAACAACAGACTCAATCATACAGAAGAATTACTGAACTCAAAGACAGGTTATTTGAAATAGGCCAATTAAAGAAACAAAAAGAAAAAATTTTAAAAGAGTGAAGAAAGTATGTCTATTAAACACCACCGAGTGTGCAAACTATGGGAGTACCAAAAGGTAAAAAGAGAAGCAAAGGGACAGAAAGCTTATTTTAAAACATACTGTGTGAAAGTTTTCCAAATCTTTAAATAGATATATACACATCAACTCAGGAGCCTCAAATATACAGAGAGCTATTCCATATTTCTGGTTTGGAAGATTCATATTAAGATAGTCACTTTCCCCAAATTGATCTATAGATTCAAAGAGAACTCTCTCGTAATTCTAGCAGGCTTTTTTTTCCCTACCAGAGAGTGACAAGAATATCGTATAATGTGGTAACCAAAAATCTCCACGGTAGTGAAAACAAATTTGAGAATTTGCACTTCATAGTTTTAAACTGCACTGCAAAGGGACAATTTACAGGTCCATGGGATAGAAGTGAGAGCACAGAAATAAATTCTTATAATTTTTATCTATTGGTTTTCAAAAACAGTGTTAAGGAAATACAATGCAAAAAGGATGGCCCTTTTTCCTTTTCTTATAGATGAGGTCTTGCTGTGTTGTCCAGGCTGGCTCAAATTCCCAGGCTCACGTAGTCCTCCCATCTTACACTTTCAAATAGTTGATAGTACAGGTGTACACCACTGTGCCTGGCAGGATACTCTTTGTACCAATGTTTTGTGTGAATATTCACCAAATGGTGACCTAAGTAGAGGACCATATTAATAATGACATATATAGAATAGGATAACTCACTCTGCAGATATGTTAGCTTCTTTCCTCTGTCACTCCTGTAATTGCCAACAGACCTTTGAATAAAATAGCCATGGTGGCACAGATTGATATTATGCATGGCCCAGAAACAGAAACTAAGCTGACCAGATTACAGCCTTGGCTGAGTGCTCAATCTGCAGCAACAGAGACCATCACTGAGCCCCCAATCTTCCACCATTCTCCAGAGTAATCAATCAGCTAGCTGACAGGTTGATCATATTGAGCCACTTTCATTCGCAAGAGTCAGCACTTTGTCATTACTTATTACATTTACTTGGAATGTGAATTTGCCTTGAATGCTATGTGCTTTAGCCAAAACCACCATCTGCAGATTTACAGACTGCCTTACCCAACATTACTTCTGACGAGGTATCAGTTTCACAGCAATTCCTGTGGCAACAGACCCATGCTAATTTTGTTTACCAGTCTCACCAGACTCCCTATCATTTTGAAGCTACTAGTGGAATGTCTTTTGACATTTCAGTTACAATGCTGCGTAGGAGTCAATACTTTGTGGGGCTGAGTATGCAGTACATGCTTCAAATTAGCATCCAATATATAGCACTGCTAATCCTATTGCCAGGATTCAAGAGTGCTTAAGTCAAGGTATAGAAATGCTATTGATGATTCTGACTATTCTCTTAATAAAATAAAATATTAAAAATGAAATAAATAACTTTCCATTTCAGTTTGCTTTGAGTTTGGTTGGACTAGAGCTCTTAATTCCAAATGGAGGGATTCCAGCAGGAAATACAGTGACTATAATTGAACTAGACGTTGAGACACCCATCAGACCACTTTGGGCTCTTCATTACTCTGAGTAAACATGCAGAGAAGGGAATTACTATATTGGCTAGGATGATTCATTTTGACCATTAGAAAGAAATTGGGTTCCAACTGCATATTTAGGCAGGATAGCAGTATAGGTTAGAAATACTGAAGATACTATATATATTATCTCTTATTACTTCCACATCCTATGATTAATTTTTTTAATGACAACTACCCAATTAAGATAGTTCTGCTAATTGCCCCAAACCTCAGAAATAAAAAAACTAGGTCATCACATACCAGGAAAAGAATCAAAAATAGCTCCACATTTTCTAAGGGCGATGATAATATAAAATAGATCATGGAAATTATAAATAACAGTTATATACCCGTGTTACCAAAATGAGGCTTGTAGTAGGGTACAGTTGCGGAGAAAATATTTTTGTTTCTGTATGAAGTTTTCTGAATAAATCTAACTAAAACATGTATCCTCAGGTAAAATAACAGGGCTTTATGCTTAATTTACAAATGCATAGATAAAATTCCAAAGAAAGAAAAAGAGAAGAAAAGAAAAGAAAGAAAGAATAAGAAAGGAAGAAAGGAGGAAGGGAGGAAGGGAGGGAAGAAGAAAGAAAGAGAAAAGAAAGAAAATTAACTTCTAAATTGATCTACACAGTAGGCCATGTAGGTGAAACAGTGAGTCAAGTAGAGGTATGATGAAGAAGTTCAAGGAGATAGAAGGTGTAAAATAGAAAGTTACCTGGGGATGTTTCCACACCACCTTTCCAGGAAGCAGTCGGTTGTAGAAAAGAATCATTCTAAGACAGAAATGGTAGATCACAGAAAAGTCTGTCTTTGATGCATTCCTGCCTCAGTTCCTGGTATTTCTGGTTTTTGAAGAGCTTCAGAGGAGGACCCATAGTGTTGAACTATGCCTAGAGTGAGGAAAATTGTTGTATTTGAAGGAAGAATTTCTTGAGTCTTTTAAGGGTTACCTGAGATTAGACAAACAGCCATCATCCCAGCAACTTCTTCTCACAACTAGGCACTTCTAGTTTGGCTTTAAAGGAAATGTCACCATTTTCCAAGAAAGAAGGGGCCACATGGCAACTAATTAGTATGGGGCCTTGGGTAAGGCACCTAACCATTTGGGGTCTCAGCTTCTTTATCTGTCAAATGGGACAATATCAGCCTTAACCTTATTGGGAAAAAATCAATAATAAAAGTGAAGATTTTGAGTTTAAAAAATTCCAGATATATTAATATGTGCCTAACTTCAGAAGTTAAGTAACATTCCAAAGAGAGATGAGATCCATAAGCGTGGACACATGCTTGTATTGTAAAGCTTGACAAAATGAGCTTAAATTTCTTGTGAAGAGATCTCTCCACATTCAAAAAAGTTAAAAATGACGTAAGAATTCTATACAAAGGGCAATGTCTTTCACTCTTCTTTCAGGAAGGGAAGAGAATGATATAAATATAAGCACCCAGATTTGTTTTTCTTGGTGTCTATGCCTCACTCGCATAGCATTACCCCAAAATAATGCATTAGAGTATATAACTCAAATTGTAATTCAGAGAAGCCTGCAGTTGTTATTTGCTCTAAAGTAAATACTAATTAATCCAGTCTTCTCCACAGATTTTGTGTATTTGGGATAATATTAATGAAGAGCAACATAAAAACTTACAAATAAGCAGGGATGGTGGCTCATACCTGTAATCCCAGCTACTCAGAATGCTGAATTGGGAGGATATTTTGAGCCCAGTAGTTCAAAGTCAGCCTGGGCAACACAGCATGATTCTGGCATCCCCCACCCCAACAAAACTCAAAACCGAAAAAGCAAACCAACAATCCTTACAACTTTTACCAGAAAGGGGTCTTCATTTAGACCCCCAAGAGAGGGTTTTTGGACCTCACACAGGAAAGAATTCAGGGCAAATACACAGAGTTAAGTGAAAGCAAGTCTATTAGGAAAGTACGGGAATAAAATAATGGCTACTACGTAGGCAGAGCAGTGGCATGGGCTGCCTGATTTAGTATACTTATAGTTATTTCCTGATTATATGCTACAAACAAGAGGTGTATTATTCATGAGTTTTCTGTAAAAGCGGTAAGTAATTCCTAGAACTGGGTTGGGTGCAGTGGCTCATGCCTGTAATCCCAGCACTTTGGGAGGCAGAGGCAGACGGATTACCTGAGGTTGGGAGTTCAAGATCAACCTGACCAACATGGAGAAACCCCATCTCTACTAAAAATACAAAATTAGCCCAGGTGGTGGCGCATGCTACTCAGGAGGCTGAGGCAGAAAAATCGTTTGAACCCAGGAGGAAGAGGTTGCGGTGAGCCGAGATCACGCCATTGCACTCCAGCCTGGGCAACAAGAGCGAAACTCCATCTCAAAAAAAAAAAAAAAAAAATTCCTAGAACTAAGGGTTCCTCCCCTTTTTATAAAATATAGGGTAATTTCCTGACATTGCCATGTCATCTTTCCACTCCTTATTATCTTGCATAACGTATTAGTAATAGTTAACTTTATACCTCTCTATTTGTTGTAAGTTTAGTTGAGTTAAACATATCAAAGGAAAAGATAGATAACAAAGAGGACTCATATAGTCTTTTGTGGAAACAGTTAGCAAAAGGTATAAGGCCTTCTTTATTTGGAGTTAAAGAGAGTAAGTTAAAGATATTTTACATGCGTACCAATTTACAAATAGGATGGACTATCGTGTCAATTTGTCTATGTTTGACAACATATACTAGTAGTTTTTTCTTGTATTTTTTCCAGTTAGCATAGATTACAAGGGAGTAATCCACTGAGAGTTGGAAGCCTGATGTGAGAGGGATCAACTATTTTGTAGGTCACACACTATTGCTGATCTGCTGATTAATGTTGTTGGCATAAAGCAGTATCTGGCACCGAAAATGTTCCTGCTCTTCCAGTATCTATCTTCAGTTTTCTCTGATTCCTGAGCCAGGTGTTTGTGTGATCAGTCCTGTGACAAATGGCCCTATGTTTGACAGCATTCCCATATCATCAGAGACAAAAGGAACAGACATGAGTTTAAGTTCACCTTTGTGGGTTATCAGTTCATGACTGTGAGTTTCCACTCACAGTCACGAAGTTCAAGCAGTTGATTATCTTCTCTTTCTGACCACCATCCTTTGAAGTTGCCCAAGTGGCTTATGAGCTTAAGTAGTTTTTGGACTGAGACAATGGGGTTTTCTAAATATGGGTTGCTGTGATCTTAGTTTTTCTTGTCTTTTGCTTGTTTTTGAATTTGTTTGCTCGTGTTTCTCCAGTTCTTTAAGTTGTGATGTTAGTTAGGGTGTCAATTTTAGATCTTTCCCACTTTCTGATGTGGCATTTAGTGCTATAGATTTCCCTCTTAACACTGTTTTAGCTGTGTCCCAGAGATTCTGGTAAGTGTGTCTTTGTTCTCATTGGTCTCAAAGAACTTATTTATTTCTGCCTTAATTTCATTATTTACCCAGTAGTCATTCAGGAGCAGGTTGTTCAGTTTCCACGTAGTTGAGCAGTTTGTTGAGTTTCTTAATCCTGAGTTCCAATTTGATTGCTCTGTGGTCTGAGAGACTGTTATTATTTCATTTGCTGAGGAGTGTTTTACTTCCATTTAAGTGATCAATTTTAGAATAAGTGCTTTGTGGTGCTGAGAAGAATGTATATTCTGTTGATTTGGGGTGGAGAGTTCTGTAGATTTCTATCAGGTTTGCTTGGCCCAGAGCTGAATTCAAGTCCTGAATATCCTGATAAATTTTCTGTCTCGTCGATCTGTCTAATATTGACAGTGGGGTGTTAAAGACTCCACTATTATTGTGTGGGGGTCGAGAGGAGGGAGTTCCCTGGCTCTTTGCAATTCCTGGGTGAGGTGACTCCCTACCCTGCTTGTGCTCTCCCTCCATTGGCTTCACTCACTGTCTAATCAGTCAAAATGAGATGAACAGGGTACCTCAGTCGGAAATGCAGAAATTACCTGCTTCTGCGTTGCTCTGGCTGTGAGACGCAGACAGGAGCTGTTCCTCATAGGCCATCTTGCCAGCTGTCTCCCATGTAGCTTATTTTTAATGTTAGGTTGTAATTTATACAAATCTTAAATCTTAAAAGGTCAAAGGTCACCTAGCAAAATCATGATTTTTCTGGACTTTCTCATAGATCTATGTTATTGTTTATGTTATCCAAAATAGTTTCAAGATAGTTTACTGTTACATCTAATTTTTACCAGCTCTTCTCATTTACTGGAGTCAAAATGAGGGAAGAGAGAGATTCTCTCATCTTGTTTTATATTGTTTTATACTCAGTACCTGTTTTAAGAAAAAAACCACAAGGAAGTAAAACCAAAGACAGGCAGCTCAGTGCCAGGCCCGAAACCAGGCCTGGGTCTGCCTGGCTTAAATCCAGTAGTTAAAAATCATCTCATGACTTAGAAACCGATGTTATTCATAGATTCCAGACACTGTATAAAAGAACACTGTGAAACTTCCTGCCCTGTTCTGTTTCTCCCTGACCACTGGTGCATGCAGCCCCTGTCACGTACTGCCTGCTTGCTCAAATCAGTCACAACCCTTTCATGTGAAATCTTCAGTGTTGTGAGCCCTTAAAAGGGAAATTGTGCATTCGGGGAGTTCAGATTTTAAGACAGTAGCTTGCTGATGCTCCCAGCTGAATAAAGCCCTTCCTTCTACAACTCGGTGTCTCAGAGGTTTTGTCTGCAGCTCGTCCTGCTACAATAAGGATTATCTAACTGGGGCTGGGCATAGTGGTGCTCACCTGTAATCCCAGCACTTTAAGAAGCAGAGATGCAGATGACATGATTGTATATCTAGAAAACCCCATTGTCTCAGCCCAAAATCTCCTTAAGGTGATTAGCAACTTCAGCAAAGTCTGAGGATACAAAATCAATGTACAAAAATCACAAGCATTCTTGTACACCAATAACAGACAAACAGAGAGCCAAATCATGAGTGAACTCCCATTCACGATTGCTTCAAAGAGAATAAAATACCTAGGAATCCAACTTACAAGGGATGTGAAGGACCTCTTCAAGGAGAACTACAAACCACTGCTCAATGAAATAAAAGAGGATACAAACAAATGGAAGAACATTCCATGCTCATGGGTTGGAAGAATCAATATCGTGAAAATGGCCATACTGCCCAAGGTAATTTGTAGATTCAATGCCATCCCCATCAAGCTACCAATGACTTTCTTCACAGAATTGGAGAAAACTACTTTAAAGTTCATATGGAACCAAAAAAGAGCCCGCATCGCCAAGTCAATCCTAAGCCAAAAGAACAAAGCTGGAGACATCACGCTACCTGACTTCAAACTATACTACAAGGCTACAGTAACCAAAACAGCATGGTACTGGTATCACAACAGAGACATAGATCAATGGAACAGAACAGAGCCCTCAGAAATGATGCCGCGTATCTTCAACTCTCTGATCTTTGACAAACTTGACAAAAACAAGAAATGGGGAAAGGATTCCCTATTTAATAAATGGTGCTGGGAAAACAGGCTAGCCATATGTAGAAAGCTGAAACTGGATCCCTTCCTTACACCTTATACAAAAATTAATTCAAGATGGATTAAAGACTTAAATGTTAGACCTAAAACCATTAAAATCCTACAAGAAAACCTAGGCAATACCATTCAGGACATAGGCGTGGGCAAGGACTTCATGTCTAAAACACCAAAAGCAATGGCAACAAAAGCCAAAATTGACAAATGGGATCTAACTAAACTAAAGAGCTTCTGCACAGCAAAAGAAACTACCATCAGAGTGAACAGGCAACCTACAGAATGGGAGAAAATTTTTGCAACCTACTCATCTGACAAAGGGCTAATATCCAGAATCTACAATGAACTCAAACAAATTTACAAGAAAAAAACAAACAACCCCATCAAAAAGTGGGCAAAGGACATGAACAGACACTTCTCAAAAGAAGACATTTATGCAGCCAAAAAACACATGAAGAAATGCTCATCATCCCTGGCCATCAGAGAAATGCAAATCAAAGCCACAGTGAGATACCATCTCACACCAGTTAGAATGGCCATCATTAAAAAACCAGGAAACAACAGGTGCTGGAGAGGATGTGGAGAAATAGGAACACTTTTACACTGTTGGTGGGACTGTAAACTAGTTCAACCATTGTGGAAGTCAGTGTGGCGATTCCTCAGGGATCTAGAACTAGAAATACCATTTGACCCAGCCATCCCATTACTGGGTATATACCCAAAGGACTATAAATCATGCTGCTATAAAGACACATGCACACATATGTTTATTGCGGCACTATTCACAATAGCAAAGACTTGGACCCAACCCAAGTGTCCAACAACAATAGACTGGATTAAGAAAATGTGGCACATATACACCACGGAATACTATGCAGCCATAAAAAATGATGAGTTCGTGTCCTTTGTAGGGACATGGATGAAACTGGAAAACATCATTCTCAGTAAACTATCGCAAGGACAAAAAACCAAACACCGCATGTTCTCACTCATAGGTGGGAATTCAACAATGAGAACTCATGGACACAGGAAGGGGAACATCACACTCCGGGGACTGTTGGCGGGTGCGGGGAGCGGGGAGGGACAGCATTAGGAGATATACCCAATGCTAAACGACGAGTTAATGGGTGCAGGAAATCAACATGGCACATGGATACATATGTAACAAACCTGCACATTGTGCACATGTACCCTAAAACCTAAAGTATAAAAAAAAAAAAAAAAAAAAAGCAGAGATGGGAGGATTGCTTGATCCCAGGAATTCAAGGCAAGTCTGGCAATGTATGGGGATCTTCTTTCTATAAATAGTTAAAAAATTAGCCAGTTATGGTGGTCCCCACCTGTAGTCCCAGCTAGTGGGAAGGCTGAGGGAGGACAACCCTTTGAGCCCAGGAGGTCGAGGCTGTAGTAAATGGTGATTGCATTGTCTCTTTAAAAAAAAATAGCCAGGCACAGTGGCCAGGGCAAGCAGATCGCTTGGGATTGCTTGAGCCTAGCAGATTGAAACAAGCCTAGGCAACATAGGAAGACCCCACCTCTACAAAAAATAAAAAACCAGGCTTGGTGGTGCACGCCTGTATTCCCAGCTACCTGGGAGGCTGACATGGGGAGAATCACTTCAGATCAAAAGGTAGAGGCTGCATGTAGCTATGATTATGTGAATCTAGGCAACGGAGCAAGATCCTGTCTCTAAAGAACAAATGAAAGGAACCATAAGGTTGGAAACTTAGGCAAGACTATGCAGAGTATAGAAGGGTGCGCCAAAAAAATCAAACTTTAAAATGAGCTATTAAGGGCTCTGAACTTTCATTTTACTACCTTCCAGCCGGTTTCAGGCAAATAATAAAAATAACACTAGTGTGGTCGTTGTTGCTGCTCTGTTATTTATTTTTTAATTTAAAAAATTATTTATTTAAATTTTGAGATCAGAGCTAACTGCAGCCTCAAACCCCTAGGCTCAAGTGGTCCTCTTACCTTAGCCTCTCAGGTAACTGGAACTACAGGTATGCACCACTAAGCCTGGCTAACTTTATTTTTTGTAGAGAGGAGATCTCCCTGTGTTTCTTAGGCTGGTCTCCAACTCCTGGGCTCAAGTGATTCTCCTGCTTCAGCCTCACAATGTGTTGGGATTACAGGCATGAGCCACTAGACCTACCCTTGCTACTGTTGTAAACAGAGGTTTCTTTCATTGACCTCAGGGCTGGCACCAAGCTCAATAAATATTGGCTAGTTGGCTGACAGATATTTATAAGCTAGCTCTTATTTCTTTTTCATTTGTTTTAATCTTTTTTTTTTTTTTTTTTGGAGATGGAGTTTCACTCTTGTCACCCAGGCTGGAATACAACGGTATGATCTTGTCTCACTTCAACCTCTACCTCCTGGGTTTGAGCGATTCTCCTGCCTCAGCCTCCCAGGTAGCTGGAACTACAGGTGCATGCCACCATGTCAGGCTAATTTTTGTATTTTTAGTAGGGTTTCACCATGTTGTCCAGGCTGGTCTCTAACTCCTGACCTCAGGTGATCCACCCACCTCAGCTTCCCAAAGTGCGGGGATTACAGACGTGAGCCATTGCACCCAGCCATTTGTTTTACTCCTTACATGGCTTTAAAAGAGTTTAGAACAACATGGTGGTCTATTAATGCTACTGTCAACTTCAGAGCAATAAGTAAAAAAGCCGATGTATTTGGATTACTGAAAGTATTAGCTACATGAGCCTTTACTATTATTGTCTCAAAAAGCTTTAATCTTGCAATCATATCTTTGCCAAAAATTGAGAGCATAGCACAATTTTAATTTGTTCAATTACCTTGTGATCCAATTAATATAAAAATCATATTCACAAACCTGAGTTTAGGTAGCCATCTCTATTTGCTACATATAATTAAAGCTTGTTTGTTCTATGTAAATATCCAACAATAGGCAGTTCAATAATCTATAAATTAAATGCACCAAAAGAGGCCTCTCCTTTTTAAAAAACATCATGAATTAATAGCATTATTATCATATAACTTTACAATTTCCTATCTTATGTATAAGTTGGGAACAAATGTCCAAATATTTGCATTCTCTCCCTATAGTAGAATGCTTTACCTTATATAGATCCAGACCCCTCCACAGGAGAGGATCAAAGTAAACTTACCTAACTGGCAATTATTGAGAATACTCTTTTAATATTACTAATATTGGTCCTCAAGCCTATTTCCTATCCTAAATCTTCTAATCAATGGTAGAAAAAATTAGACAATTGAAAAAGGGCAAGAGATATTATTGACTCTGGAAAACATCGATAATCTTAGAAATTAAAACTTAGAAGTGAAGTCTTATGATTGGCTAATGGTATTCTTTGGTGCCCTGAGCTCCACCATACTTCAGAGCTCCTGGAAGTGAGGGCAGGGTATAGTGTAAAAGAAGTTCAGTATAGAGCAATTCTAAATCTGTTTTGTATACAGGACATAGGGAGCTGTCCACAAAACAGCTAATTTAAAACACGATTATCTTGTTAGAGAACAATTTGAAAATCATGGTCATGTACACATGAACACAGACCCACAAAGGGTCACTTGGTGAACTAATGGAAAACTTTGAATCTGAACCAGAACATATCAATAGAAAAAATTTTAAATAAATGTTTATAAATTAACCTTTAGATTTTTCTACATATGAAGTATATAATAACGTTTGTAGTATTTTTTACACACATTGAGTCCAACACACCCATGAGTCTTAAGCATAGCAAGATTCCATGTTGAGAGCCCAACTCTGACCAGATTGCACCCTGCCTGGGGGCCAAAAACCCCAACATCTCCTCATCCCTGTATCTTCATTGACATCCACTACCCACAGATATAGCCCTGCCTCCAGGGCTGAAGCACAAGCCATTGGCAGTGACCTGGCCCCCATCCATGCCCTTTGTATTTTTTCCTACCCTAACAAAGAGTGTTAAAAGAATTTTTCCACTTTTTGCAATGAGACATGTTTAAATTACCTGAGAAATACTGTGCCTCAAAAAAATAGAGGGGAGGGAGCTTTGAAATGTCTGACCAGGGAGAACTGCTACTCGTCTCCATGACAAAGAACCAAAACAGCAGATAATCACTTCAAACAGATCACCTAAGAGAGAACACTGAAATTCAACACAGAAGTGTTAAGCAACACATAAAGCAAAGAAGGAGAGGGAAATTATGCAGCCTCTTGGCTGGGATTGCCTGGGATCCTGGAGAGGCACCTCAATTCAGGGAAAGGGTAAATTAAAGACTCCCAGTGGTCCATATTCTCACTATGGACTTCTGCAATTCTAGCTATGGGAGAAGCCATCAATCCCCACAGGCCTTAAGACTAACACAGGCTCCTGGAGACCGCACCATGGCACTGGTTCAGACAGGGAGCTTACACTAGGCCCACACACCCATGAGTCTTAAGCACAGCAAGGTGCCATATTTTTTTTTTTTTTTTTTTTTGAGACGGAGTCTCGCTCTGTCACCCAGGCTGGAGTGCAGTGGCAGAATCTCGGCTCACTGCAAGCTCTCTCTCCCGGGTTCACGCCATTCTCCTGCCTCAGGCTCTCCGAGTGGCTGGGACTACAGGCGCCAGCCACCACGCCCGGCTAATTTTTTGTATTTTTAGTAGAGACGGGGTTTCACCGTGGTCTCGCTCTCCTGACCTCGTGATCCGCCCACCTCGGCCTCCCAAAGTGCTGGGATTACAAGCGTGAGCCACCGCGCCTGGCCAACAAGGTGACATATTAAGAGGCCAGCCCTGACCACATTGCACCCTGCCTTGGAGCCTAAAAGCCCCACCATCTCCACATCCCTGGATCCTCCTGGACATCTGCCATCCACAGACATAGCCTCAGTTGGCTGCTGCCCCCAGAGCTGAAGCACAAGCCATTGGCAATGACCTTGCCCCTGACTCATGCCCTTTGCTCTTCCCAGTTACTAGTAATGGCCCCAGTGCTCCCACTGCCTCTGAAATGAAGTTGCCACACATTTACAAGTGCCCTGAGGACAAACTCCTCTTCAGTCTGCCCCTACTGTGGGATGGTCTGATGGAGCCAAACCACAAGAAATGTGTATAATTTCCAATTGCCAGCATATGGCTGCTGCCATTGGAAGCAATCCTATACTTCCCAGGAGCAGGGCTGCAGCATTTCCACTGGGAATTGGAGTATGCCACCAAAGACGCGGGGATCACCATAATCCTGCCTACAACACCCAGCACCTGCATGAACCACTGAGGGACCTGAACAGGCCCATCTGACCTTAATTCTGCCCCTAAAATACCCAACCATGCTCTCCTGGGTACTGGCGACTTCCCAACCCAGTCAACCACCACTGGCAGCATGGCGCTCCTCCCAGGATCCTGGGGTCAAGCCCAGCCAACCTGCCACTACCACCACAGTGAATAGCCACTTGCATGTGCTATATACAGTCTTGGGGTCTGGCTCACCCACCCTTGCCAAGAGAAGTATGGACTATTTGGGAGTCAGAGTTATGCTACTACTATTACTGCTGTTGCTCATACTGTTGCAGGAATCAGAGGACCAGAGGGACCAAATGGGTGTTACAGGAGGATTTTTATTAAGGTGTACACTGGCTCAGTGGATTTGCATCCAAAAAAACTGAGCCCAGAACAAAGGGTTACAGAAGCAGAATAAAGACAGTTAATCAAACAGTGACAGGTCTCATAATCTCTAGCATAGCTGTGGTATTGTAGCTGCATCAAAGGAGAAACAGGACCTTACAAAACTTGCAAAATATTTATGCAAGTGGGTAAAGGGCTAAAAGAGGAATTTTATTTTTCTTATTCTTATGTTGGGGAGTGCTGGGAGAGTCTCCAGAGCACATTCCTTTTGGGTCTTGACTTCTTGGTGTTTTCAGGACGTTGCCTGGCCTGGGCTGTGCCTGTTACTGATTTTTGGGATGAGACAGCCTAATACAGGAACTTGTTTTTCTCTTTTGGTTTTTATTTCTTCTTTCTCTAATTTCCACTTCAATACCACATGTACTTCCCAGTGGCCTAGAATCCACCCACCTACCTGGCCACTGCTACCACTATCAGCACCTGAACAAGCTGGGACCACTAACACTGCTGCCAGGATATGCCACTCTTGGATTAAAGCACAGGCCTATCTGGCATCCTCATTCATAGCAAAACTTCAAGACAGCCTCCACTAACAGCTGCACCCTAAGCAACAGAGGAAATCAAAGATAGCACTGACATTGTTTACACCCAAAGAAATCATATAGAGACTCCACTACTACCCACATCTAGAATGAAAGCCAAAGTGCCATACCCAACCAAAACCACAGATATATATTTAGAAAAAAATCTCCCCAGTGAAAGCATATTTTAAAAATTGGAAAAGGCAACTATTACACCAGATACTCAGATAGCAGCATAAAGACACAAGAAACATAAATAAACAAGGAAAGGTAACCTTTGTAAAGGGACACAATAATACCTCAGCAACAGATTCCAATGAAAAAGAACTTTATTAAAACCCAGATAAAGAATTCAAAATTATGATACAAAGCTCAGTGACATAGAATAGAGAAAAATTTAAAATATAAATGAGAAATTTATAAACAAATAGCTACCACAGGCAAAGAAACAAATAGAGGATGAGATGGATGGAACTGACAGAAGTTGGCTTCAGAAGGTGGGTAATAACAAACTCCACTGAGCCAAAGGAGCATGGTCTAAACCAGTGCAAAGAAGCCAAGAACCTTGATATAAGGTTACCGGAGCTGCTAAGTAGAATAACCAGTTTAGAGAGGAAAATAAATGTCATGATAGAGCTGAAAAACATGCACAAGAACTGCATTAAGCATACACAAGTATCAATAGCTGAATTGATCAAACGGAAGAAAGGATATTGGAGTGAAGACCATCTTGCTTAAATAAGGCATGCAGACAAGATTAGACAAAAAAGAATGAAAAGGAGCAAATAAAACCTCTAAGAAATATGGGACTATGTAAAAAGACCAAACCTACAAGTGATTGCAGTACCAGAAAGAAACAGGGAGAATGGAGCCAAGTTAGGAAACACACTTCAGGATATTATCCAGAAAACTTCCCCAACCTAGCAAGACAGGCCAACATTCAAACTCAGGAAATACAGAGAACACCACCAAGATACTCCATGAGAAGATCAACCCTAAGATACATAATCATCAGATTCTCCAAGGTAGAAATAAAGAAAAAAATGTTAAGGGCAGTCAAAGAGAAAGGTCAGGTCACTTAAAAAGGGAAGCCAATTAGATTAACAGCAGATCTCTCAGCAGAAACCCTACAAGCTGGAAGAGTGTGGCCAATATTCAACATTCTTAAAAAAAGGAATTTTCAACCCAGAATTTCATATCCAGCCAAATCAACCTGCATAAATGAAGGAGAAATAAAATCCTTTGCAGACAAGCAAATGCTAGGGGATTTTTGTCACCACGAAGCCCGCCTTGCAAGAGATGCTGAAGGTAGCATTAAATACGGAAAGGAAAAACTGGCAGCAGCCACTGCAAAAACACACCGAAATATAAAGACCAATGACACTTTGAGGAAACTGCATCAACTAGTGTGCAAACTAACCAGCTAATATCATGATGACAGGATCAGATTTATACATAATAATATTAACCTTAATTATAAATTGGGCTAAATGGCCCAATTAAAGACACAGACTGGCAAATTGGACAAAGAGTCAAGACCCATCCATGTGCCATATTCAGGAGACCCATCTGATGTGCAAAGACACTCATAGCCTCAAAATAAAGGGATGGAAGAACATTTACCAAGAAAATGGAAAGTAAGAAAAAGCAGAGGTTGCCATCCTAGTCTCTGATGAAACAGATTTTAAACCAACAAAGATTAAAAAAAAAGACAAAGAACAGCATTACATTGTGGTAAAGGGATCTGTTCAACAAGAAGCACTAACTATACTAAATATATATGCACCAATACAGGAGCACTCAGATTCATAAACCAAGCTCTTAAGAGACCTACAAAGAAACTTAGACTTCTACACAATAATAGTGGGAGAACTTAACACTCCACTCTCAATATTAGACAGATCCATAAGAAAGAAAATCAACAAGGATATATAAGAATTGAACTGAGCTCTGCATCAAGTGGACCTAATAGACATATACAGAACTCTCCACCCGAAATCAACAGAATATTCATTCTTCTCAGTACCACATGAAACGTACTCTAGAATCAACCACAGAATTGGCAATAAAACATTCCTCAGCAAATGCAAAAGAACTGAAATCATAACAGTATCTTACACCACAGTGAATCAAATTAGAACTCAGGATTAAGAAACTCAACAAAACCGCTCAGCTACATGGAAGCTGAACAACCTGCTCCTGAATAACTACTGAGTAAATAAAGAAATTAAGGCAGAAATAAGTAAGTTCTTTAAAACCAATGACAACAAAGACACAGTGTACCAGAATCTCTGGGACACAGCTAAACCAATGTTTAGAGGGAAATTTATAGCACTAAATGCCCACATCAGACAGTGGGAAAGATTTAAAATCGATACCCTAACATCACAATTTAAAGAACTAGAGAAACTAGAGCAAACAAATTCAAAAGCAAGTAGAAAATAAGAAATAACTAAGATAAGGACAGAACTGAAGGAGATAGACACACAAAAAAACTCTTCAAAAAATCAATGAATCGAATATGCTTTATTTTAGTTTCAAACTCTTAACTCTATGTTGTTAAAATTGTCTATGTTAATATCTGATTTTTGAAAGGAAGCCTCTTTGAGCTTCCCAACTGAAGTCTGAAAAGGGGTTAAAATCAATGTAAGTAAAAATCCTTTGCAATATGAACATGGAAATGAAATTTTAAAATTAAATATAGGTTTTGAGGAAAAGAAAGTATTTTTGGAATATTGGACAGTGATTAATTGACAATAATACATTGTTTGGACTTTTTGAATGCACCCACTTAAAAATATTAGGGTCTAGTATAGAGCAGGAATGTGCTATTCTTGTCCACCCGTAGTGGCATAAATTCCATTGTTACCATCATGTTTAAATCACTCAAATTACCCTTGCAATTATTATAACACTTTAAGTAATCTATACTGCCTATTACTTTTCCATCTTAGTTATTTCTTGATTAACTTATTTTACTTTAAATTTTTTTATCTTTCATTTGTCTTTCTTTGTAATATTTTAATTTTATCCTGCTGTGAATATTGAAATAGTCATAAAGAAATTAAATTTAATGCTACATTCACTTATTGGGCGGCTTCAATAATTTAAGCACTGCACTGTGCATAAGTGATACAAAGGTGAACAAGACCTTGTTCTCAGAAAGTTGACAATATCAGAAGTAAGACGTGGGAATCATATAGAAACTCTGATTTGTTTGTCTCCAAAATGAATGTTCTTTCATTGACTAAGGCAATGGTAGTTTTGAAGTATAATGAGAACATGAGTTTTTAAGTCAGACAGATATAAGTTCAAATCTTTTTTACTTAATAACTGTCAATTGAACTTCAGTTTACTCAAGTTAAAAAAAATGGAAATGATACCTCATGGAATTGTGATTAGAATAAATGGAGAAAAGTTGTAAAACCAAAAAAAAAAAAAAAAAAAAAAAATCAATGAATCCAAGATCTGTTTTTTTAAAAAGATTAACCAAATGGATAAACTGCTACACAGACTAACAAAGAAGAAAAGAGAGAAGAATCATATAGACACAATAAAATAGGATAACGGGATATCATCACTGTTCCCACAGAAATACAAACTACCATCAGAGAATACTATAAACACCTCTATGTAAATAAACTAGCAAACCAACATGGCACATGGATACATATGTAACAAACCTGCACATTTTGCACATGTACCCTAAAACCTAAAGTATAATAATAATAATAATAATAATAATAATAATAATAATAATAAATCATTTAAAAACTAAAAAAATGGGAGACATAAAATTGTGTTCATATTTGATACTTACATTATTTCATTTTTTTAAAAATTTTTAATTGTTATGGGTACATCATAGGTGAATATGTTTATGGGGTACATGTGATGTTTTGATATGGGCATGCAATGTGTAATAATCAAACCAGGGTAATCTGGGTACCTATCGCCTCAAGCATTAATTATTTCTTTGTGTTATGAATATTCCAATTCCATTCTCTTATTTAAAAATATACAAGGAATTATTGTTGACGTAGTCACCCTGTTGTGCTATCAAATACTAGCTCTTATTCCTTCTATCTTATTCCTTCTATCTTTTGCACCCATTAATCATTCCAAATTATCCCCACCCCCACGCCCACTCCCCTTCCCAGCCTTCGCTAACCATCCTTCTACTCCCTATTTTTAGGAGTTCCATTGTTTTACTTTTTAGTTTCCACATGTGAGTGAGAACATGCAAAATTTGTCTTTCTGTGCCTAGCTTATTTCACTTAATGTAAATGTCCTTAAGTTCCATCCTTGTTGTAAATGATAGGATCTCATTCTTTTTTGTTAATTTTTAATTTTGGTGGGTACATCATAGGTGTATATATTTATGGGGTACATAAGATGTTTTGATACAGGCATGCAAAGTGTAGTAATCATATTATGTAAAATGGGGCATTCATCCTCTCAAGCATTTATCATCTGTGCTACAAATAATTCATTTATCTCTTTAGTTATTTTAAAATGTACAATTAAATTATTATTGACTATAGTCACCCTGTTGTGCTATTAAATATTAGATCTTATTCATTCTTTTAAAGTATTTTTTGTACCTATTGAATATCCTTACTCCCCTCACACCCCCCAGCTACCCTTCCCAGCTTCTGGTA
This sequence comes from Symphalangus syndactylus, assembly GCF_028878055.3. NCBI lineage: Eukaryota > Metazoa > Chordata > Mammalia > Primates > Hylobatidae > Symphalangus > Symphalangus syndactylus. The sequence goes on from NC_072448.2 coordinate 11,112,848, forward strand.
ACGATGCTTCTACTCTCTATCTCCATGAGTTCAATTGTCTTAATTTTTAGCTCCAACAAATAAGTGAGAACATGAGAAGCTTGTCTTTCTGTGTCTGGCTTATTTCACTTAATATAGCGACCTTCAGTTTCATCCACATTGTTGCAAATGATAGGATCTCACTCTTTTTTTCTTTTTTTTTTTTGAGACTGAGTCTCGCTCTGTTGCCCAGGCTGGAGGGCAGTGGCGCCAGCTCGGCTCACTGCAAGCTCCGCCTCCTGGGTTCACGCCATTCTCCGCCTCAGCCTCCCCAGTAGCTGGGACTACAGGTGCCCGCCACCACGCCCAGCTAATTTTTTGTATTTTTAGTAGAGACGGGGTTTCACCGTGATCTCGATCTCCTGACCACGTGATCCGCCTGCCTCGGCCTCCCAAAGTGCTGGGATTACAAGCATGAGCCACTGCTCCTGGCCAGATCTCACTCTTTTTTAAGGCTGAATAGTACTCCATTGTATATAGGTGTCACTTTTTTTTTTTTTTTTTCAGACAGAGTCTCCCTCTGCCACCCAGGCTGGATTGCAGTGGCATGATCTCGGCTCACTGCAAGCTCTGTGTCCCGAGTTCATGCCATTCTGCTGCCTCAGCCTCCTGAGTAGCTGGAACTACAGGCATGCACTACCATGCCTGACTACTTTTTTTTTTTTTTTTTTTTTTTTTTGTATTTTTAGTAGAGATGGGGTTTCACCATGTTGGCCAGGCTGGTCTCGAATGCTTGACCTCGTGATCCACCCGCCTTGGCCTCCCAAAGTGCTGGGATTATTAGGCATGAGCCACTGCGCCCGACTGTTCATTGCTTTTTGCTTCAAGAGTGGATGCATTCTAATTCCCAGGCATTGGAATGACTGTGAAGGTCAAATTTAGGTGGCTCTGTATGGGGCAGATGTGTGTATTATGTAATGGAATTGGGATTGCTGCAGTGGGAACAGAGGGAGAGATCTAAGATTGGACAAAGGCAGTTCCTGTTTCTATTTCTATTTCAGGTTGAATAATTTAGTTAAATACCTGAAAAATAGAGATTGCCTTTTTAACCGTTTTTTTAGCAGCTTCACATTTGCAAAGGAGGCTGGATAGATGTGGGTGAAGCTTCTTAAGGTATCTAAAGCCTAATTTTATTAGAAGAGGATGCAACTTTATGCTCAGATTAGTTTTCCTGTCTAATAGGATGCATTACTAGCATTGGTAATATGACACCATTAGAGGGGATTATTTTGGGGATATGGAAAATCTTGGTAAAGGGTGTTAATAATTATTTCGGTTCATTTGTGGGAATTTCTTGGCTTCTACATTCCTTTACAAAAAACCCAAAAAGAGCTCTCTTGAAGCAAATTATAGTAGCTTCACAGAGCAGGACTGGTGGAGTGCAGTGTTGCCTGCAACACTAAGGGAGGTGGCCTTCTCTGCCCAGACTGTTTCCCAGCAAGCAGATCCTTGGACTCCAAAGTTTTTGTTCATTTACTCCCATCAGCAGAAATGTTTAAGGTATTCATTCTCAATTGGCTGGCATTTCTTACTTTACAAAGTATAGGTATGCATTGCTGTACTCACATGTAGTTTACACTGTAAAACCAACACAGAGGTAGAAAAAAAGATGAGGTTAAGAGATGAAATTATAATGTGGAAATATTATTTCATATATTTTTATTTACAAATGGTACATATTCCCTTTTGTTTTCATTAAAAATATATATTAGCATTGATATTGTCCAGGAGGGCTGACTTCTAATTGTCTTGCTAATTATGATGGCTTAATAATACAGTTTGAGATGATCTCAAGGTATAAGGTTCATGGCTATCAATCATTGATGCAAATTTCCGTTTCAAATAATGCTCTTGATAACTTCAGATTCCACAGGAAATTGCTCGGCCGGCCCATCTTATTACATGGGTGCTTTGTTCACCTCATACTATGGATAGTGAAAATCTCCTATTAGGATTAAATCCAAGAATCAGCTGAGCTATTATCTTTCTCTCTTGACTTGAAATATGGACAAATATTTTGAATCCATAGTTCTTTCCCAGGAAAATTGTAAGCTACATATTCATTTGTGTGGGCAAGATCAATTAAACCTAGATGAAATAATGCACAAACCTGCCTAACTATGCATATGTCACAGGACACTGAAAGTTGAGGGCTAAGTAAATGAAATGTCCAGTCCGGGCTGCTCTGTGGTTCACAGACTACAAGTGTGCCCTGAGGATACCTCGAATTTCAAGAAAATTATGCATCCTGACTGTCATAGTACCAAGTGGGCAGTCAATGTCAAGCCAACTGTTACAAATCAGCATAGCATATCTTAATCACTCCCTTAACTATTTAGGTAGAAATAAATATAAGTGGAAGTTCCAGAACCATCTTCTTACATCTAATTGGTTTTCTTATAAACCTCACTCTACACTGAAGACCATCAAATGAGACAACAATCACTAGAGTACAGCCATGTTAGGACTGCCTATGGAATTACCTCCAGGGGGTGATAAAAACAACTCTTGAGCATTTTCCAGCTCACTTTGTGGATAGGCAAGGCCTGTGTGAGAAGACACTTCTTTAGGAAGGGAAATATCTCTCAGTAGCATTTCCATTTCCATGGAGTATCCAAACTCCAATATACAGAGCTGAGAATGATCTAGGGCAGTGTATCTGTTTGTTATGCAATTCTCCAGCCTTTTCTCCAAGGAAATAAGCATTTCAGAAATGTCAGATTCATGAAGTAACAAATAAATAAATGTTGAATGACTCAATGATTTATAAGGAGATAAAATAATTTTGCCTGAAATCCTGATGAGGTGTTCCGACCTTCAAGATGGCAGGCACCAGACCTGCCCTGAGGAATGGAACCAGGTTTGGGTTGAGGTTGGTCCTGCTGTAACATTTAGCTGTCTCCTGGACACTGCATGACAGCAAAAACTAATGTCCTCTTGAGAAAGCTTTGGATTCTCACTCATCTTTTCCTCCTTTTCTTTTCTTTTTTTTTTTTCTAAACTCTTCTATTCTGCACTATTATGGAGTGCCTGCTAAAGAGATAGATTTCTTTTTTTTTTTTTTTTTTTTTTTTTTGTTTTGTTTTGAGGCGGAGTCTCACTCTGTCGCCCAGGCTGGAGTGCAGTGGCGCTATCTCGGCTCACTGCACGCTCCACCTACCCGGTTCACGTCATTCTCCTGCCTCAGCCTCCCGAGTAGCTGCGACTACAGGAGCCCGCCACCACGCCCGGCTAATTTTTTGTATTTTTAGTAGAGACGGGGTTTCACGGTGTTAGCCAGGATGGTCTCGATCTCCTGACCTCGTGATCCACCCGCCTCGGCCTCCCAAAGTGCTGGGATTACAGGCGTGAGCCACCGCGCCCGGCCAAGAGATAGATTTCTTAGTGGCTATTGCAGTTGACCTAAAAAATAATTCAAAATGGAAGAGACCACTGGCCTTTCCTGCAGTTCTCACTATGCCTCCTGATGGAATCAGGGCCACATGCATTAATCCATATTGAAGATGCAGATTCTCACTGTGGCCCAGGAAAGCCAGACAAGGAGGAAAGACAGAGAGCAAGAATTACGCCAATGTGAAGATGGTCATGCAGGAAGGTTTATGAAATGCAGTGAAAGAACAAGAGACATGCTACTGGAGAATATAATGAGAGCTTATTTTGAATAATAAGTATTTCTCTCCCCCTATTTTTTTAACTGTTCATATAGTGTAACAGGTATATATGCACGGGCAGTCTCTAAAAACAATTACCAGCAACAAACAACTGTATTTGCTAGTGGACTGTTTTGAACAACATCAGATGGAAATGAAGAGGGCAAGACGTTGGTCCTGGGAAAAAGTCACCTTTTCTCCATTAATGGTACATTTATTTAAGTGTTATCTGTATATTACAGCAAACTTTTTTTTGCATTTATTGTTTAACACAACCAACAATAAACAATCTGGATTCCCTGTTTGGTTGAAAAAGTCAACATTTTTCATTTATCATTGTAAAATTAAAGACAGATTTATGACTTCTTTAGGCATGGTTGTTACTGGGAACAATTTTTATTTAGTAGAAATGAATCAGTTTTTCCTTGAAAGTGCCTTAGTGTTTAAACATGTTACTTTTTATTTTGGAAATAACCATAGATGTAGACAAGAGATATCCAACAAACACAGAGGTTGGTATTGAATGCAAAGTGAATTTGTAGCATGAAAAAGAAAACAAACAAAAAAAGGACTTTTCACCAGCTTTTGTGGAAGAAGGTCCCTGAGCATTGGATCTGTTCTCCTCCTGAAGTTTAGTGGAGTTTCTTACAACAGCATTACTGCCCGGGCCATTATGCAGGATGCACTTTCATCTCATCTCTCAATTCCTGGGAGCCTCTGCATTATAACAACCTTATGGAGCTTTGCAGCTAGCAGTATTAGCTTGCACTGTGACCACAGGGGAAGGGTAAACAATGCTCAACAGGACAGATGCCTGAAAGGTTATCATTTGAGATGGACTGGACATCCTGCCTTGCAAAAGGTTATCATCTGAGATGGATTGGATGTCCTGTCTTGGAAGACACTCACCTTGTTTCAATGGCTCTACATCAAGCAATCTTTCTCAGTCCAGCTGATCTTATTTAAGCTCCACCAAAAGGGCATTTGTAACACCAGATGATCAAGACAATGTTCAGGGGCTGTGTGGATGGAAGTCCCTTGAAGTTTGATGGCTTGCCTTTTCATGACTTTAATAAATTTCATCTCATCTTGAAATCATTGGCCAACCATAAATCACTGATTAACCAAGTAAATGAATGAAATAGAACTAATAAAATGCAAACTCTGCACATATTAGCAAAGTGAGATGTCTTTCTTCAGGATCTTTTTAATCCTGGTTTTGGCAAGCATAACTTTTAGGACAGATTTTTTTTTTAATTTTCAGAATATAAAACTTATTAACATATAAGCTCTGAGGCAATACAGCTTTCTTTTTCTTTTCTTTTCTCTTTCTTTCTCTCTTTCTCTCCTTCCTTTCTTTCTTTCTTTCTTTCTTTCTTTCTTTCTTTCTTTCTTTCTTTCTTTCTTTCTTTCTTTCTGTCTTTCTCTTTCTTTCTTTTTTGGACAGGGTCTCACTGTGTTGCCCAGATTGGAGTGAAGTGATATAATCATAGATCACTGCAGCCTTAAACTTCTGGGCTCAAGCAATCCTCCCACCTTAGCTTTCCAAGTAGCTAGTGCTACAGGTACATGCCACTGTGCTTGCCTAATTTTTGAATATTTTTGTAGAGACTGGAGTCTCACCATGCTTGCCAGGCTGGACTTGACCCCTGGCCTCGACCCCGGCCTCAAGTGATCCTCCTGCCTCAGCATCCCAGAGTGCTGGGATTAAAGGAATGAGCTAGCATACCTGGCTACAATATAGTGTAAACCAAAAATAAAAATTGAAGCCCCTCCAACCATCTGAATGGACCCCAGTTCATGGCCCAGGAAATTCCAAAATTTACCTGGAAAACTAGTTCAGGCAATGATAAGAAGGGGTCGTTGGACATACTTCATCATTCCCTCTTCCCTTCTACAATTCAGACACAGCTGACCTTAAGACTGATAGAACAGACTCTTTAAGTCTGTTGTGAAACATTTACAATCTGTTCTCACTGAAGCCTGCTACCTGGAGGCTTCAACTGCATGATAAAACCTCAGTCTCCATAGCCCGTTATCTTAACCCAGACATTCCTTTCTATTGATTCCAGGTCTTTAGTTAATAACTCTTTCAACCAATTGCCAATCACTGCATTTTTGAATCTATCTATGACTTGGAAGCCCCCCACCTTCTAGTTGTCTTGCCTTTCCAGACTGAGCCAATATACCAATATACATATAAGATGTATATATCCTATGTTATGTTATGATTAATGTCTTTTGTCTCCCTAAAATGTACAAAACCTAGTTGTAGCCTTGTTTTACAAAACAAAGTTGACCACCTTGAGGTTCTTAGGACCTCCTGAGGGCTGTGTCATGGGACATTGATCACTCATATTTGGCTCAGAATAAATCTCTTCAAATATTTTACAGAGTTTGACTTTTTTTTCAACAATTGCTGTACGAAGTATCCTGGTGTTTTTATAGCAAGTTGACATGAATACTAGAATTGCTAGATGTCAGCTGAAACTGGCTGGTATCAAGGAAGCATTCTTAGACTCTAAGAACATGTCTGTTATACATATCTTATGGTTTCCATTCAAACATGAAAAAATATTTAATCAAATGAAGATCTTCTAGTACATTTGCTGTGTGAAAAGTATAGAAAGCATGGTTATTTTCCCTTTTTATAAGTAATCAAAGTATAACTATAATCCTTTGTGCAAATATATTATTTGAAATCATTTGGACCACTAGGTTTTTATACAAAACAAAGGCATTTTATAATTTTGCATTATGGCTGGGCATGGAGACTCACACCTCTAATCCCAGCACTTGGGGAGGCCAAGGTGGGCAGATCACTTCAGGTCAGGAGTTCAAGACAAACCTGGCCAACATGGCAAAACCTCATCTCTGATAATACAAAAATGAGCCATGCGTGGTGTCATGCGCCTGTAGTCCCAGCTACTCGGGAGGCTTGGGCAGGAGAATCGCATCAGCCTGGGAGGTGGAGGTTGCAGTGAGCCTCGATTGCACCATGGTGCTCCAGCATGGGTGACAGAGTGAAGCTGTGTCTCAAAAGTAAAATAAAAATAAAAATAAAATAAAATTTCACAGTATTAAGGAGTTTTTTATTTACACTTGTATTCTTTTTCATCTCAAACTGTGTTAATTATTTATGTCAAAGCAGAATTATGTAAGTCAGAAAAGGCAAGTGGAATTGTATGGAGTAGATTTGAGGGAGAACAAATATTACAACGAGTTATAAAAAGATGTCTAAAATTTCTGAGATATTTTAATCAGCAGCTAGAGAAACAATGATGGGGAAGAGTGAAATCAGAATCTTCTGCTCCCATTACTAATCAGCCATTGCTATTGTACACAATAGAGTTGAACATTAATAAAACCTCCATTCACGTTTCAGCAGATGCCACGTGACATCTGTCAGAGCTGGTAGTTGCTTTGTGGTGTTTCTTGCAGTCTTTTTGGCTTTTGTTTCTTGCAGTCTTTTTAGCTTCATGAGTATACCTTTAAAACATTGTATTCAAAAGGTATATTTTCAGTGAGTACTTCATGCAGGTATTTAAATGTCTGGCAAATATAACTGTGATCTTTTTATTAAAAATCTAATTTCCCTTATGTGAAACAATCAAGTATCGGGAAGTTCTCCACAGCCATGCAAAGGGCAACTGGGTTTCTTGGGTTACATTATGTCTATGAAATATTTCAGGAAGAAGAAATTATTGTGTGGCTATTAAAAAGTAGTAACTTAAACATATGCATATAGGTTAAAGTTTCATATGGGTTAGAGTTTTCAAAATAATTGATCAGAAATTTATATGTCTGTGTGCATTTTTGATATATGCACACTAACAGGCTGGAAACAATGGGCTTTGCTGATGTACAAAATCCAGAATACTATATTAAGAAGGCCCTTTTGTCATAGAAAATAATGTAACAGATCAGGGATTTAATTAAAGTTATCTCCAGTAAGAGAGGAGCGTTTTTCACCTCCTTGGGATGCATGAAATTGCGAAGAATTGAGAGAAACTGCAGTTCAGAGTGAGAAGGATAGAGTTTGCAATTCCAGAGGGAAAATTTACTGTCAAGGTTTCCTGAATCACATCATGTCATGGTCAATGCCAGATAATAAGTAGAAGCAATAAATATTTCCTTAAAAAACAATAATCATGTTGACAAAAATGAATATTAACAAAACATAAATTACAATTTCTAAATCAGCACTAATGACAAAAATGCAACTTTTCATCAGGATTAAGGAAAGACAATGAAAAAGAATTTCAGTCTGACTAACCTCCACATAACCCTGGGGAATGATGTCTGGAGTTTCATGGACTGACTCAATCATCAGTTAGGTGTTCAACTTTCTGCTTTCCTTTAGCAACTGGACAAGAGAAATAGAAATTTGCCTGCCCATTGACATTGCAGCTATAAACACAGATGAGTAGTGTATAAAAGCAGCAACGAGAGTGAGAGCATCTTAATAATGCCTCGCAGAAGTTTACGGGGCTGCCCTTTTTGAGATACATGGTCAGTTGCCTTAGTTTTCTCAACATTCCATGCTTATCTATCAACTTCCCAGAAGTATAATATTTTAAGTAGAAATAGTTCAGTCCTGGTGAGCTATTCTGGGAGAAAGAGGACAAGCTGCTTGTTCTCAGTGCAATGCACCCTCTTGCTTCTCTGTTGTGGCCCCATGGTCCTGTAGGTGTGGGAACATGGGAAATCAGAAAGTGTTACATTTTGCTTACCGAACACCAGCACGTTAAGCACTTTTCCATTTTCTAGCTATGTTACCATTGACCTGGGTAGTGGGACAGATTATTCATGTTGCTTTCTTTCATTACATTCTTTGTATCAAAGGATGCTGCTTGGAATTGTATTAAATTAATCAGTTGCACCACTCTTTTTCATCCCCCCAACAAGGAATATTTTATATTTCTTCATTCATTGAGAATGTGGCTTTGTCCTTCACTGTAAGGACTTTTATGTATATTAAAATCTATTTTATTAGTTATTCTGTAGTTTTAGCTGCTATTATGAATCAAAATATAATCTAATTTTAAAATTTATTCCATTGGAATAAAATGCAAGACAATTTTGACATATACAGCTTATATCATTCATCTTACTACTCTGCCTCACTAATTCTTAAGTACCTTTAATTGCTTTTTCAATTTTCTGGATATTTAGTGTCAGCATCTGCAAACTAAACATTGTTGTAGCTTTAAAATATATGTTAATAATTTAACAATTGCTTTATCTTTCTGCCTTATCAAGCATCTTCAAAGTCATGTTAAGTAAGAGTGGTACTGGTGTTCATTCTGTATTTTTTCCCTTGATTTTTAAAGAAATATATAATGCTTTTTTCTTTCCAATGATATTTGCTGTTAAGTAATGGCCATGTTCTTCTAGTCCTATCTTACCTAGAGATATTTTAGGAATAGCCTCACATTTTTAGGCAATTTACCGAACGCCTTTCCATCATCACCTCCCATGAATATAAACAGATGGTTTTCTCCTTTAATTTAATAAAATAAGTGATCTTAAGCCATTCATTCATGCTTTCATCGAATATTAAAAATATTGTCATTCTCTTGAATATAGTAGATTCTATCGAGTTATAATTTAGAATGTTTGCATCTAATCATGCACAATAAGCATATAGAATTATCCTAGAATTTTTTCCACTATTTTACACTCACCTTGGCAAGTTATAGCTTAAAAGTTATCACTGGCCATCAGAGAAATGCAAATCAAAACCACAGTGAGATACCATCTCACACCAGTTAGAATGGCCATCATTAAAAAGTCAGGAAACAACAGGTGCTGGAGAGGATGTGGAGAAATAGGAACACTTTTACACTGTTGGTGGAACTGTAAACTAGTTCAACCATTGTGGAAGTCAGTGTGGCGATTCCTCAGGGATCTAGAACTAGAAATACCATTTGACCCAGGCATCCCATTACTGGGTATATACCCAAAGGACTATAAATCATGCTGCTATAAAGACACATGCACAGTATGTTTATTGCGGCACTATTCACAAGAGCAAAGACTTGGAACCAACACAAATGTCCAACAACGATAGACTGGATTAAGAAAATGTGGGACATATACACCATGGAATACTATGCAGCCATAAAAAAAGGATGAGTTCATGTCCTTTGTAGGGACGTGGATGAAACTGGAAACCATCATTCTCAGTAAACTATCACAAGGACAAAAAACCCAACACCGCATGTTCTCACTCATAGGTGGGAACTAAACAATGAGAACTCATGGACACAGGAAGGGGAACATCACACTCTGGGGACAGTTGTGGGGTGGGGGGAGGGGGGAGGGACAGCATTAGGAGATATACCTAATGCTAAATGATGAGTTAATGGGTACAGCAAAACAACTTGGCACATGGATACATATGTAACAAACCTGCACGTTGTGCACATGTAACCTAAAACTTAAAGTATAATAATAAAAAAATTAAAAAGAAAAGTTACACTAATATCATGAAATCGGGCAATTTTCCAGCTTTTTCTTTAGCCTAGAAAAGTTTATGTTACATAGAAATGATTTGTTCTTTAAAGCTCAAATAGAACACAACTGTGAAACCATCTGGGTCTGATGTATATTAGTTTTTAACCTGGCGTCTCTTTAATTACCTTTTCAACACCTTTATTTGTAGATTCAGTTTTATGCCTCTTTGGGAAGCCAGTTTGAATATTTTTGCAAGAAACTAGCCATTCACTACAGAATTCTCATATTTATTGCCATAGAAGTACATAGGCTATGCACTTACAATATTTCTTTTAATCTCTTAAATCTGATTTTATTGCCTTTTTATTCATAATCTCATTCATTTCTTCGTGCCATCTTATTTTTTCTTAATCTAATATGCTAGTACATTTTCTGTTTTATAGTTATTTTCAGAGAAATGATGTTTGGATATATTTCTGTTGGCTACTATTTATTCTATTTTAGTAATTTCTATTTTTATCTTTATTCTCTTTTATTTTACTATTTTATTTATTTTTTCTAGTTTCTTATATTGAATAATTATTTCATTTATGTTCGGTCTTTTTTCATTTTAATAATGAAAGCTTGTGAATATAAACAGGTTTATCATAGATTTTGTTATACATAATTAACCTTTTCATTACTTCCTAGATAACTGATATATCTGTTATGATGTTCCCTTTAATCTGAATATTGTTTAATACCATGTTTTCATTAAATTTACAAGTAGATCACTCAATTTACAAATGATTGGGGTTTTGAGGTCATTTTGTATTCTTGATACCAAGCTTTTGTTGTTTATGAAAGTGTTTTGTAAAATCTGGACATTTTACTTTCTAGTATTTTGTTTTGGTTAAGTCACAGCTAGTATGTGTATAAATATATGCATACACACATGTATCCATAAATACAAATGCAGGTCGGGCACAGTGGCTCATGCCTGTAATCCTAGCACTTTGGGAGGCTGAGGCGGGAGGATCACTTGAGGTCAGGAGTTTGAAACCAGCCTGGCCAACATGGTAAAACCCCCACTCTACTAAAAAGATATATAAATTAGCTGGGCATGGTGGCAGGCACCTGTAGTCCCAGCTACTCGGGAGGTTGAGGCAGGAGAATTGCTTGAACCTGAGAGGTAGAGACAGCAGTGAATTGAGATTGCACCACTCCACTCCAGCCTGGGCAACAGAGCAAGGCTACATCTAAAAAATAAATAAATAAATACAAATGCATAGATAGAAATATAGTTATAGGGATAGATATAGACACAATTATAGTTGTAGAGGTAGACGATATAGATGTGTAGATATCCTGCCCATATCTCCTTGATTTGTATAATTTTCATGGACTGCTCTGGTCTTCCAGTCTTCCATCTCCCAGAACCTGTGTCTTCTTGCCCAACAGCGTTTTCTGGCCACCAGGTTCAGCTCTGGCAAAGCACAAAGCATACAGGACATGCCAGGAGACACTGCGTCCTACACTGGCCTCCAGCAATGGCTGAAGGGTGTTTGTGACCAGCAGCTCCAGCTCCCTCTTGTTTTTGGGAATGAGAATGCTGAGGTGTGTGCTCTGCTCTACCTCTCAGAGGCACTCCTCAGAATGAAGCTACAACTGCCCGCAGCAGTCACTTGTATTACAGGACAGCACACCCTTTCCAGGCTCCTTCCTTTGTCTTCTCTTCTCCCTCTGATGTTTCCTAAGCTCACATCCCCTCCTAAAAGTGATCACATTAAAATCTTCGTCTCAATATCAGCTCCTAAGAAACATTAACTTTCTCTCTCCCTCTTTCATAATGAAAAACAAAACACAGTTTTCTCTCTTGCTATTCTAATGGCTGGAGGCAGGTAATGCTATTACATAATTTGGCCAAAATAGAAAAATCTGTGCTGTTCTTGTAACACTCTTTGGCGAGTATTGTCTATACTACAGAACTTAAAATCTGTATTCTGATTCAGGTTGCAACTCATTATCTTGGACAAAGTGACATGACATCCAGCTCAGTTTGCTGTGGGTCAAGACTTTGCCCTGCCTGTGACGTATGCAGCTGCAAATGGCATTACTCAGCTCTTATTTTTCTCCAATAATGTTTCTCAAGGCTATAGCTGACAGGTGTTAGGATTCCTCACCTCCAATTTGAGTCTTATTCAGACCCAGCTAGAAACTGATGTTAACTCAGGTCAGTATCTTCTTCAACAACAATAACAGAAATCCAACTTGGGACGATCTAAATCAAAACCTAAGACATTTCTATTTTGAGAGAGAAAAAACAAGCTGAGAAGTTTGACCTACCTCATGATAGGTGGTATGACTTGATCTGAATCTACATGTATTTTCTGATTTGAAAAAAGTCCAACTAAAACAAAGCAAGGAAAGATACTATGTACTGCTGAATTACAGTCTGTAGTAGTTTTAGACTGGTTGCAGCTGAGGTTGGAAAGCCCAAGTGGTTCATATCTCTGTATCATTCAAGCCAATGGGAATTGGGGGATTCCTGGAATGTAATCCTTTTTAAAGTTCTTAAATAAGGGTTTAGGGCCCCTGCAGTAATATGCCAAGGCAGTTTAATAAAAGATGGATAAATTATCCCTATGCCTCCTCCACATGATCTACTTACACAGATCCTAAATCCTGTAATGCATGAATTGCCATCAAAGATTAAATGCTTCGAAAGGAAATAGATATGAATTTAGATGAAACCCACATTATACTATCTGGTTTTTTCTCAAATGGTATTTAGAAGAATAATGAGAGCATTTCTATTTAAAATCACCAAAGCCTCTTTCCGGCTTATCTAGTCATCTGGTAGAGATGAGATTTTTCAGGAGTAAGAAATCAGGGATGATTTCAGAGGTTGAGTTCACTTGAGTGTCAAAGAGTGTACCAAGACAAATTCCTTCAGTAAATTCTTTTGATTTAATAAAAAACTACTCAAAATAATTAATGTCACATTTTGGGATCATGTGGATATAATATTTAAATATTTAAAGTATTTTTCATTTTCAACTGAACACCTCTCTATTCAGTTGGTGGTGTAGATAATCTGAAAGACAACCAATTATCTTGGTTTTAAATGTTGGGTAGTCATGATAATGCTACGTTTTTTGTTACCAAAATGTTGGTGAAGAAACACACTGGGTACACATATATGTAAGCAATTATAATTACTTATCTCTATAAAGTGGGATAACAATGTTTTGATTTTTCCCCAATCAAATTTAGTTTAACTCAAGACTTTCTCTCTTTCTTTCTTTCCATCTTTCTTTCTCTTTCTTTCTGTCTTTCTTTCTTTCTGTCTTTCTTTCTTTTCTTCTTTCTTTCTTTCTTTTTCTTTCTTTCTCTCCTTCTTTCTCTTTCTTTTCTTTCTTTCTCTCTTTTCTTTTCTTTCTTCATTTTCCCTTTCCTTTCCTTTCTCTCCCCTCTTTCTCCTTTCTCTCTCTTTCTTTCTTTCCTTCTTTCTTTCTTTCTTTCTTTCTTTCTTTCTTTCTTTCTTTCTTTCTTTCTTTCTTCTTTCTTTCTCTTTATTTCTCTTTCTTTTTTTCTTCATTTCTTCCTCTCCTCTCTTTCCACTTTTCTCTGTCTTTCCTTTCTTTTTTCTTTCCTTCCCCTCTTTCTTCCTTTGTCCCTCCCCTCCCTACTCTCCCCTCCCCTTCTTTCCTTTCCTTTTTTTTTTTAATGCTCTTAGTATACCTGGGGAGAATAAAACAATGAATAAACATATCCCAGAAGTTCTAGAGCAGGGGTGTCCAATCTTTTGGCTTCCCTGGGCCACATTAGAAGAAAAATAATTGTTTGGGGCCACACATAAAATACACAAACACTAGCAATAGCAGATGAGCAAAAAAAAAAAAAAAAAAGCAAAAAAAATCTGGTGATGATTTAAGAAAGTTTACAAATTCATGTTGGGAAGCATGGAAGGCTGTCCTGGGCTGCGTGTGGGCAGTAGGTTGGACAAGCTTGCTCTATAGGCTTATGGAGAACAGAGCTAAGTCATCATTATGGGAAGATTGAATCACTGTTCTCAATTCTTCCAGCCTTCCTGCTCCAAGAATGATGCACCTGTGCCAGATAGTGGCTTTGCAATGCTGTCCACTGCAGCAGGGAGCCGCCTTTGCCTCCTGCCATGGTGGTACTGGGCTTTGTGAGAGGATTTGGATTGGCCAGTGGGAATTGAGTGATGGCGTAAGGATCCGGCCTGGGGCCAAAGTCTCAGGAAGCCTCACGTTTTCCCTCCCACTGCGGTATTCCTGTGATCTGCTGTCAGGACAGCATGTCTACAGAGCCATCAATAAAAAAAGAATGGAATGGCACATGAACCTTAAATGAATACCAATTGCTGCTTGAAGCAGAGTGGCCCCAGCTCCCCTGCAGAGCCATGAATGTTCAAGTGTTTTCTGTTATGGATGGCTGGGTTTTGGGATGATCCCTTTTGCTCAGCATTATTGTAGCAATTGCTGCACAGTAGATGACCTAACTCTGGTCTGTTCATATAATAAAAACTAGCCTGAAAGTCATTTGACTAAAAGCAAAACAGTTCGAACAAAATAAGGATTTTGCAAAATTTCAGGAGTCTGCACACAACCACATCCCATTTTGGGGAAAGCTCCATCACCCACAATTTCCCACTGAGAGAAAAGATCTAGGTGGCCTCTTAGACATAAATTCCTTATCAATATTTTGAAAACCTTCAACAAAAGGAGAGACACAGCTGGGCGAGATGGCTCACGCCTGTAATTCCAGTACTTTGGGAGGCCGAGGAGGGCGGATCACCTGAGGTGGGGAGTTCGAGACCAGCCTGACCAACACGGAGAAACCCCGTCTCTACTAAAAATACAAAATTAGCTGGGCGTGGTGGTGCATGCCTCTAATCCCAGCTACTCAGAAGGCTGAGGCAGAATTGCTTGAACCTGGGAGGTGGAGGATGTGGTGAGCGGAGATCGTGCCATTGCACTCCAGCCTGGGCAACAAGAGCGAAACTCCCTCAAAAATAAATAAATAAATAAATAAATAAATAAATAAATAAATAAGAGAGACACTTCCCTGGTGGTAGAAACAGAAGAGAAAATGTAACAGAGAGGAGGAAGTAGTAGTGAAAAATACTAAAGTTCTGAGAATAGGAGAGCAACAAAGTGATGATAGGTGATTAAAGCTGTCATTCAAGCTTTCTTCTCTCCATTATTCTGACTATACTTGGGTTCGTGTTCTTGCAGGGAGGGTGTCTTAGTGATTCCAGCTGCCTATCTCTTCCGCAAAATGGCATCTTGATGGTGATTCCCCTAGTTTCTTCTTATTTTCACATGTATCTTCATCGTTTGAGGTAAATGGAATGATTTTCTGGCTTTGAAACTGGGAAAATCCAATAAACATGTTTGTCAAGAGGAGGCTGAATTATTTCCTTTGTTAAGGTGCTGCTGGTTTTCCCTGTATTAATGCTTATATTAAAAAATATCTACACTGCAAGTCCAAAACGCCACTCCAGATGCTTTAGAGATCTGGGCATCATGTATGCTCTTGTTTTTATGGTTGGTGATGGTTTTATGGTGTTTAAACAGCTGGTTGATGCCAGACATTATATTATGTAGTAGGGAAGAAAAATGCTGAATCTGTTCCCCTAGGAATCCAGTTGGGCATATAGATATATACAAAGATAGTTTCAATGCAATCTATTAAATGTTTATAGTGGGTGCTATGGAACCACAGAGGATAGGCACAACAACTGATTCCTGAAATTCACATGAGCTTTAAATAAGTGGCTTGAAATGCCCATTTATGAATTAAAGGAAAAAAGAAGAGTGCCCAATTTCCTCATGTACTCACTTGTTTACTATAGTGCATTTATGTGTGCATTCTTAGAGTTAATGTCCACAAGTTCAAAATCCCTGAAAGGAGCTCAAAGCAACGCTTCCTATGAAAGACCCTTCTGTCCATTTCAGAGATGAGGATATCTTGACAAGAAAGAGAGAAATAGGAAGAGCATTGCAGAAAGGGATAGACCAGGAGGATGGAAAATGTCTGCTTGTCCTGAGTCCAGTCTTTACAGCTCCATTTCAGAACTATTTCAATTGTTGTGAATTTCTCCTATATTAGGGATGCATACTCAAATCCCCAAACATATTCGGGTTAGGTATAAATTCATTCTCATTGTCTTGCTTTCAGGATAATCCACGCCACTAGAGTATACTTTCCGAACAGTGAAAACATAAAAGTTAAGAGGATTCAAATTGAAGTTGGAAAGTTTTCCCTCTAGAAATTAGAAAGACAACATTAGTATTAATAGTGTTTAAACTATTGAGTTAAATATTAACATTTTCCATTTAAAATGAAATTTAATAATGTATAGAAGAGTAATGCATACATTAGTATTTCAGAAGTACAAATGATGAAAGATAATGAGGCACTTGTCTTTATAATGTAACTAAACATGAGAATATTCTAAAGTTTTATAAGCCTTGATCATGTCATCATTAGCGTGTAGTGTCTAGGCTGATCTTACAGAAAACCTCAAGGGAATATATTTTAAAACTTTCCGGTCTAATAGCGTTATTCAAGAAAAAGATGTCTTCACGTGGTTGAAAACAAGGCTTAAATTGTGTAATCCTGTTAAGAAAGAAAACTAGGCTCTTTTTCATATTCTGTTCTGTATAAACACATGCACACTTTTTCCCCTTACTTAATGTTTAGAGCTTTCAGAGCTGAAGGCAAACATGTAGTGCCAGCTCTTTCACACTTTTGATATCTCAAGAGTGCCAGCCAAGAGAAGATACACAATGCTCACTTAATTTGCATAATATCCAGGGCTCTAAAGAGGTTATAATAAATGTTACAAAAAAAATCTTGTAAGGAATATGCTTGCCTGATATTTAAAGCATTGATATGATTCTGCTCAGAAAGTGACTTTTGATGTTCCCAATTTGGGTGTCAGCTGGAGTTACTATGCCTGAAAAAAATTCACTTAACTCTTTCATATATGGTGAATTGTGATTGTCCCATTGCAAATAAACACTTCCAAGCCCTCGCTTCTATTATTTGTTGCTGTCAGCAGCCTTCTGAGATGGCGCACCATGATACCTCCTCCCTCATCTTCATGCCTTGCATAATCACATCCTGTTGAGAGTAGGCTGGAAAGAGCAAGTAGCTTCTGAGGAATGGAGCACTGCCAAGTGTTGGGATGACATTTCTGAGAATAAACCACATAGACTTGAACTTTGTGGTCTTCTTTCACTTTCTGGGCCTTCTCACCTGTTTTCATGAAGGAACTTATGAGCTGTCCCATGGAGAGGCCTATATGAGCGAGAACTGGTCAACAGCCAACAAAGAACAGAGGGCCTCCGTGCAGCAGCCCATGAGGATCTGAATCCCACCAATCACCTTGCAAGGGAGCTTGGAAAGGGATCTATCTGGGCTTGACACGACTGATGTCCCGGCAGACTGCAGGCTCATAAGCCGGCTCAGCTAAGCAGTGCCAAAATTCCTCACCCACAGAAACTATGACGTAATACATGTTAATGTTTCTCACCATTATATTTTGAGATGTTTTGTTACACGGCAATAGGCACCTACAGTAGCCCCCCTCTTGTCCATGAGAGAGATGTTTCAAGATCAGGAGTGGATGCCTGAAACCAAGGATAGCACTGAACCCTATATATGCTGCTTTTTCTTATACCTACATACATTACATATGTATGATAAATTTTAATTTATAAATAAGGCACAGTAATAGATGAACAACAATAACTAATAATAAAATTGAACAATTATAATAGTATCTTTTGAAGTTAAGTGATATCACCTTCTTTCTCTCAAAATACCTTATTGTACTGTACTCATCTGATATGGTTAGGCTTTGTGTCCCCACCCAAATCTCATCTTGAATTGTAATCCCCATAATCCGCACGTGTCACGGGAGAGACCAGGTGGAGGTAATTGAATCATGGTGGTGGTTTCCGTCATGCTATTCTCATGATAGTGAGTTCTTACGAGATCAGACGGTTTTATAAGGGACTATTCCCACTTCATTCAGCACTTCTCCTTCCTGCAGCCTGTGAAGAAGGTGCCTTGCTTCCCTTTCACCTTCCACCATGACTGCAAGTTTCCTGAGGCCTCCCCAGCCATGCAAGACTGTGAGTCAATTAAACCTCTTTCCTTTATAAATTACCCGGTCTTGGCAGTTCTTTATAGCAGTATGAAAATGGACTAATACATCACTCTTCTTCTTGTGATGGTGTGAGATGATAATATGTCTGCCTCATGAGATTAAACGAGGTGAATGACATAGGTATTGTGGCACAGGCACTGTGATATAGTGTTAGTCTACTATTGACCTTCTGACAAAGCATCAGAAGGAGGGTCATCTGCTTTGGGTGATCTCAGATCTTTGAGCTATGCTGATGTCTATGGGTGAATGTCAGGAGCAGATCATGCCCATGACTCTTGGGTGGGTAGCGAGTTATGTGCCCAGCTTTTGTTGGTAGCGAGTTGTGTGCCCAGCGTGAGAGGCTGGACAAAGGGATAATTTACATCCCAGGCAGGATAGAGCAGGACAGTGTGAGATTTCATCATGTTATGAAGAATGGCACACAATTGAAAACTTACAAATTGTTTATTTTTGGAACTTTCCATGCAATATTTTCCAGCTGCAGTTGTCTGCAGGTAACTGAAACTGCAGACAGAGAAACTGTGGATAAGAGGACTGCTGTAATGCATTCACTATACTTCATCTCTGAATGTGAGCAACTCCAGAAAACTACTTGGCCAGGTAGTTTCTCAGTAAATAGAAAGTGCTGTGTTCTACCTTTTTGTTACATGGAAATAGCTAACTAGGTATTTACTAAATATTGACTGAAATTACCTTAATTATAGATTAAGCACAAGTCAGTTCCTGAGAATACTAAGATTAATACACATGATCTATGGTGATGGTTGAAATGTCTCCAATAGTAATTTTTGGCAGAGTTGGTTTAAAGCCCAAAATTGACCACTTGATCAATTTGACCAACAAATTGATTTGGTATGTGATCTTGAGGGGGTTCATTGGCCTCTTTGAAGCTATTGTCTGATTAACTAAATTGGAAATAATAAAACCTATCTTGGCCGGGTGCGGTAGCTCACACCTGTAATCCCAGCACTTTGGGAGGCTGAGGCGGGCGGATCACGAGGTCAGGAAATCGAGACCATCCTGGCTAACACTGTGAAACTCCGTCTCTACTAAAAATACAAAAAAATTAGCCAGGCCTGGTAGTGGGCGCCTGTAGTCCCAGCCACTCGGGACGCTGAGGCAGGTGAATGGCGTGAACCTGGGAGGCAGAGCTTTCAGTGAGCCAAGATCGCACCACTGCACTCCAGCCTGGGAGACAGAGCAAGAGTCCGTCTCAAAAACAAACAAACAAACAAACAAACAAACAAACAAACAAACACCTATCTTGCAGCACTTTTGTGAGAATTAAATAATGTCTGTGGAAGAGCTGACATTTAGAGGGATATTAATCCACCAGAAATACTATTTTTGTGTCACCAGTCACCAAGGAGCTCTTAATTTAAGAAGGAAGGCAGAAATGATTGTGGCAAATAGGGCGCATGTGGAAACAGAGGTGAATTCAGTGTGCAGCAGGGAGACACACCAAAGAGCATCACTTATTTCTCTAAATGTTAACATTTTCAGTTAGTTGCCTCTTAAGAGAGGAAAATAAAAATGAACAGGATGATAGTGATTTTTCTCCTTAGCAAGTCTTCACTAGCTAGTTTTGAAAGCATGGCCAGCCTTATCAATTACTTACGGGTCTTCTTAAGTCACGTTGGAAGGAAGAGAACATGCAGACTTGATCTGTAATTCAACTACATGCAATGCAAAGAGTTTATTTAAAAAAACATATGTGTATATACACGCACCTTACCTAATGAATGGCTGGCTCTACTTCCTTGTACAGTGCAGTCTCTGATAATAAATGCCAGGTCTGCATAATACAGAAAGGTTCATTAAACATTTCTTTCGTTTTACTTTCAAGAAATGAGAATTTATATAAGGCATAAATAGTTCATGAAAATGTCTTATTGCAAACAGCTTTGTTTTAATGTTCAATTACCTTTTTTTTTTTTTTTTTTTGAGCTGCATTTCTACAACCACACTGAGTAGTTTGAGTTTCTCATCTTCTGGTGTTTTCTCTCTCTCTCTGTCTACACACACACATATACACACCCACACACACACACATATTTGCACGTGTATATTCCAGCAAAATCCCTTGCACATATACAGTGGAAACATTTACCTTTGTGGTTTTTTGTTTTCTTGTCTACTGCTGTACCGTAATCTTAAATAAATGCTAAGCTACTTCAGTGCATAGAGTAGAATCAAATGCAGCTTTTAAACCACTCATTTACAGCCAGTAGCTTTTTGCAAGAGAATAACTGGGCCTCACCTCTGAGTTTTCCAAAAGAAGGGCTGTAGTAACCACCTCCTTGGTGTAAAGCAGCATTATAAGGCCTTCTGGATACTTAGGCACATTTTGTCATGCCTTTGACCTGATGTGTTGAAAAAAAGTGTTTTGATATGTGGAAACCAAAGCAATTTTTTTTCCCTTTGGCAATGTCCACCACTATTTTACAGTTTGCCAAAACTTTTCTCTTTTCAAAAGTTATCATTTTAGACTGCAGAACTGCTATGGATATCACTTATTGTACTTTCTGAATAATTTTAAAAGATTTCATAACATCTGTCACACCTGTCTTTAGTCAAAATAAACCCCTGAAAAATTTTTTCCATTAGGTTTTGTATAGCCTTATGGTTTACTACTTCCACCCTAAAAATTACTTTTATTCACACAATAGGATAGACAAACATATAGTAAATGAAAAGTAAATATAAATACAGTTTAGAATAGCAAAACATTGTGAAAAATGTTAGTACAGTATAACTGCTTCATGTTTTTAGTTAGGTGAACATAGGTGAAGATTAATTACGTATATACAACTTTTGCCTTGAAAACTTTGATGTAACTGTTTCATGATTTGAAACATTAAAAATAATTTTTATATAACAAAAGTGAAGTAAGTTCTCACACATTGTGCAGTTCTGTATGAAAATTTTGCTAAAGGTAAATGGCAAGATGACATTTATTTATTTAGTGTCATCTCATTATATATTTTTTCTTAATTTGTCCAACCAAGAGACTTTCCAAGCCTTCCAGCAATAATAAGATTATACAATAAACGATGGTCCCAAAAGCATGTTACAGGAAAAACAAAAATCTTAACATTTTAGTTGACTACAAATTTGTTCTGAGCTAAAAATATGATAAATTCTAACTGATTTTAGAAATCAGCATATTAGAATAATTTCTTACAAAATGTTGCATATCAGCTACCCAGGCTAGACCACATCTAACTATTATATCCAAGCCATTGTCTTAATTTACAATATAGGATATCAAATAAACACCATTCTCTACTACAATATCTTTTTTTTTTTTTGAGATAGGGTCTTGCTCTGTCATCCAGGCTGGAATGCAGGGACATAGTCATTTCTCACTTCAGCCTCCACTTCATGGATGCAAGAGATCCTCCTGCCTTAGCCTCCTGAGTACCTGGGACTCCAGGCATGCATCACCACCTCTGGCTAATTTTTGTAATTTTTTTTGTAGGAATGGGGTCCCACTATGTTGCCCAGGCTTTGAACTCCTGGACTGAAGAGATCCTCCTAACTTCACCTCCCAAAATGCTGGGATTAAGGGCACAAGCCACTGTGCCCCGCTTCCTACAATATTTTGGCAGACATCAATAGCTGCACTCTTTCTGAACAAGTCTGAATGTAACCTCTTGTTTTCTTCTCAATTATGGTAGTTCAGGTCACTATACTAATTAATCAGCATTGTTACCATTTGTGACAGACTCAACAGTATCCAGAGTAGAGCAAATCATCATTGAAAGCACTTTTGAAAAATGGAATTGGGAACTGGTAATATTTAGCAAAGAATGACAGTATCCAACAGAACATGGGTGCTCTCTTCAAATATTTAAAGGAGTGGTGTATGGAAAAGGAAGTAGATTCACTATCTGTTATAGCTCTTGAAGTCAAAACAAAGAACAAGGCAGAGAATTACAGGATCTCTGGTTGTAATAGAAAATGTCAATTAGTGAAATAAGTGCTCTTAAAATGC
This sequence comes from Symphalangus syndactylus, assembly GCF_028878055.3. Lineage (NCBI taxonomy): Eukaryota > Metazoa > Chordata > Mammalia > Primates > Hylobatidae > Symphalangus > Symphalangus syndactylus. The sequence continues at coordinate 11,135,160 of NC_072448.2, forward strand.
TATAGTTACTCTCAACCCCTAGAAATATTCAAAAGTGGCTGAGGTATTAATCATTGAGAAGACTTTGGTAACAGTGAAATAGGTGACCAATAAATTAGTACCCAGAGGCTAAATTATGACATTAAAACACCCTTGAATTTTCATAAAAATAATTATTTTGCCACTATTTATACCAGATTATGTCTGATTATATTCAAATATTTTATGCAAATATTTTAGCACGGCATAATTACTGAGTTTGATTTGCAGACATGATTTATATATTTAAAGAAGACTGTGGACATCTCTCTTGTTGAAAGCTCCTCGGGCAAAAATTAAAGTGGCCTTAGATTCAACATGCTCTGTAATATTATCTGCATTAATTTTGAATGTCACAATTAGAAGCATTATTAGTGATGACAGTATTTATCATCATGTATGTGAATATATTCTCTTAATAAGTTAATAGATGGAGATCATCATTCTAGATTTATTTTTATCTTCATTTTGACGTCTAAGGAATTATGGTAATGTTATGTCAGAAAGTCCTGAATAAATGCTTGGAAAGTGTCAAAACTACATAGGTGCCATCTTGAAAGGGCTAACTTCAGAAAAGTGCACTTATGATATCCAAGAATTCATACTGATAGTGAATAGAATGATAGAAGGCAATGCAAAGCACTTCCTCACAGATAGCCAAGTGAGAAACACAGAAAGAATGATGAAGTCGGGAAATCTGTGTACTGTAACCACCATATTGGCATCAATGCCAACTAGATGACAAAATTAGTTTGATGAACAAGAAATGATATATACATAGTCTGAAATAGCCCACTGATTTCTTGCCAATACCACATGTCTTATAAATGGCAAAGGTAAAATTAATAACTTCATACAGGGATATCCAAGAGACACCGTTTTAACTAAATGATGAAGTTTATCATCACCAGCAATGAGACAGAGGCATCATATGCATCTGGACATAAGGTACTAGAGAAAACACACCTTGTGTTGATGGTATTCGTGCCAAAAATAAATAAATTGAATCCAGTTAGCAGGAATCATTAAACAAACTCATATCAAAGGATGTTCACCAAAATAACTAGCCTGTGTCCAGATATATCAGCTTCGTGAACAAACAAGAAACTGAAAGAATGTTCCAGACTGAAGGGAAGTAAAGTTACGAGACAATGTGATGTCATTCGTGATTGTGAATTGGATACTGGACCAGAAAAAACATAGCTAAAAAGGATGGTATAGCAATAATGAAGAAATTTTCAGTATCACCGTCAATTAGATAGTACTGTGCCATTGTTATCAATGATACCAATACTATCAATTAATTAGATAATATTGTACCAATGTTAAATTTCTTGATTTTGTTCATTGTATCAGGTTCATGCAGTTTTTATCCTTGGGAAATTCATACCAAAATATTTGGTGTTAGGTGAATATGACATCTACAACTTAATTTCAAGTAGTTCAGAAAAGTATATGGATATACAGATATACATATATAGATATATAGAAGTGTGTGTGTTATGTGTGTATTTGTGTGCATGAAAACACTTAGGGGAGGGAAGACAGATAGATGATAGGTAGATATGTAGCTAGAGAAAGAGACAGATAGACAGATAGACAGAAAGACAGGCAGACAGATCCCTTAGACACATAGATGGACAGACGGACAGATAGACAGACAGACAAAGAAAGATAGACGGGCAGAAAGCAGGCAGATAGATGGACGGATGGAAATAAAGACATACAGACAGACAGACGGATGGACAGATAGAAAAACAGACAAAGACAGACAGACTGAAAGGTAGACAGACGGGTAGGCAGACAGGTAGACAGACAGAATGACAGGCAGATAGGTAGATAGATAGATAGATAGATAGATAGATAGATAGATAGATAGATAGATAGATAGCCAGCCAGCCAGACAGACAGACAGATAGGCAGACAGATAGATAAACAGATAGCTAGAAAGATAGACAGACAGATCCACAGATGGACAAACGATAGCCAGCCAGCAAGCCAGCCAGCCAGACAAATAGACAAAGAGACAGACAGATAGATAGACAGAGAAACAAATAGACAGAGATAGATAGATAGATAGATAGATAGATAGATAGATAGATAGATAGACAGATAGATAGATGATAGAGCAAAGCAATTGGGCGCGATAGTTCACACCTATAATCCCAGCACTTTGGGAGGCTGAGGTGGGCGGACCTGAGGCCAGGAGTTCAAGACCAGTCTGGCCAACATGGCGAAACCCCGTCTCTACCAGAAATATAAAAATTAGCCAGGTGTGGTGGCGGGTGCCTATAATCCCAGCTACTTGGGAGCCTGAGGCAGGGAGAACTGCTTGAACCTGGGAGGCAGAGGTTGCAGTGAGCCAAGATTGTGCCCCTGCACTCCAGCCTCAGTGAGACTCTGTGAAAAAGCAAAACAAAACAAAACAAAATAAGAAACCACAGTAATATAGATAGAACAAAGCCACTGTGGCAAATTTTAAACATGTCCTAAATCTGGTGGAATGTTTATAGCAAATTTTATACTGTACTTTGATATTTTCTGTGTGCTTGAAAATACATAAAATAAAAATTTATAAAAATAAAAAGAGAACCGGAGACGAAAGTTGGAATAATCAAAAATAAATCTAAACAATGATGCATCTCTGGGTAGTCAGTTGTTTTTTAGCTCATTCTGATGAAATTTTTGGCTGAATTGACTTCAGCACTGGATCTTACTTTCTGAAAGATTTGTGCTGTCCTGTTAGGCTATCTGATACACAGAACTCAGGTTGTGGGAAACAGAAATGAAGTACAGTAACTTATGGTAAATATTTAAGAAGAATACAGCCCAGTACCTTGCAACATGAACTGCAGGGAAACTTACCTTAAGCAGAACCATACCTAACAATATTTAGGTTTCTTAAGCTGTTTGGGATTACACCACTTGTGCCTGCACAATGTCTAGGATGCTTTCTTAACAGCAATTGTAAATTTTTTTGCAAAGCCCAATACCAAAATGTAAAAGCTGGAAACTACTATGCTTTTCTTGATTCAAACTTTAATAATATACATTTGACAATGAACTTATTTATATGTGGTGAACTGTAATATAATGTGATGCAAACCTCATTCTGTGGTTATTCCAAATTTTTCATAAAATGTTCACAGAAGTAGCATTATCAAATAAATGAAATGTGGAAAAAATAATACATTCAATCTTGGCTTTCAGTAAGAGAATTCAAGTTTAATTGCATGGACATAAGTTGCTCATGTTATTCATCAAGTTTAATGTCATTATTGATTTTTCAGGAATAGCATCGGCATGACTTATATTTTGAGGACTTTAGACCAGAAATCCTAGGTGCCAATAATCTTTCTCTATATGGGAAAAATGCATCCTTTAGTCCCCATGTCTGAAGGGAAACCACAGAGGCAGTGGAACTGTTAGAAGCAGGAAATAGGTTTGAATAATATAAATGGCCAATGAGTTTCTTTTCTTTTTTTTTCTTTTCTTTTCTTTTCTTTTCTTTTCTTTTCTTTTCTTTTCTTTTCTTTTCTTATCTTTTCTTTTCTTTTCTTTTCTTTTCTTTCTTTTCTTTTCTTTTTTTCTTTTCTTTTCTTTCTTTCTTTCTTTCTTTCTTTCTTTCTTTCTTTCTTTCTTTCTCTCTCTTTCTTTCTTTGTCCCTCTCTCTTTCTCTCTTTCTTTGTTTCTTTGTTTCTTTCTTTTTTCTTTCTTTCTTTCTTTTTTTTTTCTTTTGAGATGGAGTCTCACTTTGTCGCCCAGGCTGGAGTGCAGTGGTGAGATTTCGGCTCACTGCAACATCTGTCTCCCCGGTTCAAGCTATTCTCCTGCCTCAGCTTCCCGAGTAGCTGGGACTACAGGCACCTGCCACCACGCCTGGCTAATTTTTTTTTGTATTTTTAGTAGAGATGGGGTTTCACCATCTTAGCCAGGCTGGTCTTGAACTCCTGACTTTGTGATCTGCCTGCCTCAGCCTCCCAAAGTGTTGGGATTGCAGGCGTGAGCCACAGCGCCTGGCCAATTTTCTTATTTGTATTTTCAGATGAGGTTGAGAACATTATGTGTAGTTTTATCTACTCAATGAAAAGATGTCAAAATATTTAGCAGTCAATGAATATAATACCTGTAATGTAGTCTCAAATGATTTCTTCTCCTTCTGTCCTAAAAGAAGTGTAGGGTCCTGTCTGCACTAACCCCTGAATCATACACTCAGGGACTTAGAGAGTAAATGGGCAGAAAGTGGTTAGCCAAGATAATTAAAACTGAAGCATTATATTAGTGCTTTGAGTTTTGAAATCCCACTATGGTAGAGCCTCTTCAAGGCTGAAAGAGCTTCGCTGGTGGCAGCTCTCACATGAATCACCACCCCCAGGAATGGCTAGGCAGATAACTTTTTCGTATGTTTCAACATTTTACTTTCGGTAGCTAAAGCAGAGGAGATGCTTCTTCTTTCAACTAGCAAGCTCCTGATGCCTCTTGAACACAAATGATATCACGTTAGAATGAAAACCTTGTTCTTAGAAAATGAACTCAGTACAGTGTGTGGCCCTCACAGAGATGACACAAATGGCTTCTTCAATGGGAAGCTAATCACCATCATCCCCTGCTCCATCCGTTATTTGTTACTGACGTCTGCCCATGTGTCAATCTTATGTCAAGTACAGTGGAAGCCACCTTCAACACAAATCTGCTTTTCATGTGACACCTGATCCCAGGTCACTGCCCCACACTCCTGCGCCATTCAGTGAACGAGGGCCAAATTTTAAAAGTAATACATCATGAAACAGTTTTTTTTTAAGTTATGAACCTTAATTGCCATGAAGGCCTTACCTCATGTATACTGTCCACTCTCCAACTAAATTCATTATACCCCCAAATTGAAGCCATTTAAAATGAACATGGGAAGTACCTTGAACATAGATGATATATTCCCGCTTGATCTTGATTCTATACTACTTAACGTTTCTCATGAGATCAATTAGTGACACAGATAGCTTACTTTGTATGATGTCCACTGGAAACCTCATATACTATCCATGACGTTATTTGCATCTTTCCTGTTTCTAAATTACTATGATTTTTTTCACCTAAAATAAGAATAATCCTAAAATGGAGAAATGGAGTTGTGCATATTTAAGTCACCGTGTAACTGTATATATTTTAGTAAAATAGAAGAGCTTAGAATGTTTTATTCTTCAGAAAAAAATCCCTGAGGAGATGAGGAGACATACATCATTGAATAACACCACAGTGTGGCTCCATTAGGGATAGCATTAGGAGATACACCTAATGCTAAATGATGAGTTAATGGGTGTAGCACACCAACATGGCACATGGATACATATGTAAGAAACCTGCAACCTTCAACAATCATGGTGGCTACCCTTGATATCTCATGTATATAATTTTGAATGAACCTTTTTTGGCCTTCTTTTCTTTTTCATTATCATTCGCCTAAGGAGGATTTTAGGCATTATTTTTTCTAATTGCCATTTCCATTGAAATTATAATACTTCAGACATTTTGTGTATCTCTGTATTCTATTGTATATTTGTGTTTTATACATGACAAGTGTTAATTGGGTTAAAATCAACAAAAACTGTAAAAGCCAATTTCCATCCCCTTAGAGGCAACATTCCTTCTGTTGAGAATGCATGGTGTAAATAAACTAATTAGTAGCCAAGAAGAAAGCATACAATATCTAGACACTTCTCTACTATAGCACTGTGTGCACTCACTCATAATATGAATCACAAAACCACTGAGGGCCTACTTTTGGCGAGGTACGGTATATACAATACTTATTTAAATATTATATACCTTATATCAAAACAAGCATTTTTTAAGGCAAGCAGCACTTCATCTTTATTTTCGTAATTTTCATCAAAGATAGAAAAGTGCATTGAATAATTTAGGCTTTGCTGAATGGATGAATGAAAAAGTGAAGGGATGAGTGAATGATTATCCTGTAACAGGACAAAGAAAATAGTTTTGCTGCCCTAAAAGTCCTCTCTGCCTTGTCGTTTTTTCTTTTAAACAGGCAGGGCAAACTTACTGACTATTGAGTGAAAAATTTATATCATCCATCTGTGTCAGAAACTATCTTATATAGAATTTTATATTCGAGTACTTAGCAACAATTAATTTCAGGAGCAGAGTGTGCATATCAACTGTACCTGATAGGCAATCAAAGTCATATTGAGGTCAGCTGGGGTTATATGATGCAAACTAGCTCTCCTTATAGTGTATATTTACTAATAAGCAAACACCAAGTATCCACTCTGTGTTTGTTCCCTGATATGTTTAACAGAGGCAAATCACTTTTGAAAAAAAAAAGTTAATTATTCTTGTACTTCTTAAAGATTGTAACACTTCAAATGTTTGCCTCCCACTTGTGGGAAAGAAAAATTATAATCTGCACAGGTTTATCAATGAGTGAAACACTGGAGTGATTGTTTGTGGCATGTTCACATTTGCTGGCTGATTCTGCAGCTAAATGCCAAGGAGGAATTTGTCAAAGAAAGAGACTTGCATATATTGAATCCAAAGCATTTTCAAAATCAATGCACTTTTTACATGAAATAAGCAAAATATCTATGTACAGAGGCTTTGAGTAATTCACAAAATGATGATGTTTTCCCCTAAATGGCCCTTAAATCTCAGTCACAGGCTAAGATTTGTCTACTTAATAAATTATTATTTCATTGCCATGGGACATGAAGCTCTCTTTTTGTTTTTATTTGTAACATGGAGAGAATTCTATATTGTGCTATACATATATATATGTTCTCTCTTTGAGGGCCCTTACCAAACTTTAACCTTAGTGTCAAACACATACACACATACTCACATACATCACACAACACACACGCACATAGACTTGCATACTACACATCAATTATATTTCCCACCTGAGTCACCAGATTATTACTAAGTGTACTTTTTTCCCTTTTTTTGGAAAGTAAATGTAAGCATGTTAAATTAATAGGATTCCTTTTTCATAGAGTGTACATTTGAACTGCAATAATGTATAAAGGTAAAGTAAGATGCAAAAATTAAGCTGATAATTATATTGCAGCACCTAGTATTTCTAGAGTAAAGTTTGGCTATGAAACTTACAGTCAATTATTATGCCAGGCAAAGTTTCCCACAACAAAATTTTGATTTTTGTTGAAATCAGGGCTCTTGAAATTCACAATGTTGTAATTAATTTTTACTGAAAACATTGGTAAGTTGTTTTTCAAATCCAGGAATCACAGAGTCAATTTTACTTTCCTTAGCATAGGAGATTAGAGGAAGCTTATCTTTTCTCATCAGTAGGGTCAAAAATGCATTCCTTTACAAGTTTTGGAAACTGCAATCAAAATTCCTTTACAAGTTTTGGAAACTGCAATCAATCAGTGGGATAATTTTTAAATGTGAAGACCGTTTCTCACACCCAATGATCCAAAAATTAAATTTATTTTGGAATATTCATGGCTTTCCATGACCTTCCTGAAATAGCTGTAAAGTATGTTTTATGCACATTTTTCTCAAATGTATGAAAATCAATGAGTCTCATATCTTCATAAGGAACTCCTATAGAATATCATTAATAATAAAAAAAAACAGCACATTATGGGTTTGATTTAATCTTAAAACTCCCTGAAATTAAGTATGTATAACTTAAAATTGAACATAAAATAACTGTGTCTGGAAAGCACAGTTTAGCATTTAATGAAGCAAACATATAAAATTAGATTGAAGAAGTCATCCCATATGGTGTTCTTTGATGTAAATAGAAACTTTTGTTTTCTTTTCATTACTCATTACCTACCCACTCTCCCTGTCAACACAAGTGTGACTTTTAATTTTACTATTTTTGGAATCATGTTAATGATTTCAATGATATTTGCTGGTATTAAAACTTTTTTAAGAAGGCAACAAAATTAGGAAAAATAATATGAAAGTAAAAATTTCCAGATAAAACATTTTAGGAGAAAAAACAACATTATAGTACTTTCATATTCAGTTACTATTTATAAATCTTCAATTCAATAAATTATGCAACTGAAAGTTGAGAGTGACCTTTTCCAGCTCCTTCACATTACAAATGTAAACCAATGAAACATTTTAGAAACTAACTTTAAAATAAAATATAATTTTCCCAGGGAGAAAAAATTAGGAAAATATAATAAATGGTCCTAATTATCTGCAAAAGATTTTATGTTTTTTTCCTCTAATTTCCTATTATTTTTCTTCTCATTATTTTGGGAGGTCACAAGTTGTTTTATCCTATGAAATATGACTTCTGTAATGCAATCAATGATGTTTTTGGGGGGAACTTTTTGTGACACTAAATGGGATAAGACAGTGAGACACTCATGTTTCCAATGCAGGCAGAGACCAATTTCTGTATCTTGGGTTTGATATTATGTCCTGCTGAGTAGAACTGACAGGAGTAGGAGCAATCGATTACCCCTTAGTACACTGAATGGAAAATGGGGAAAACAGAAAGTTTATAGAGAGAACCCTAACGAACCAGAGAAAATGGAGCTTACCGATGGTAGTGCCTATTGTGTAATACCTACCACAGCCGTCCTCAACAAACTCCTCTCTTCACCACCACGTTCCTGAACCTCCAGTTAATCATTGATTTTCCCCTGGTATGCAGAATTAGCCAAATCCCCTTAAACAATAGATGAAAGAACTCCAACTTTGGTGCTGACAAAACAGGAAGTAAATCGCAACTCAAACCAGCCGTCAGTGATTTTGAAGATTAAAGAAATCATCATTTCGAAAGTACCTGAAGTGTCTTTTGTAAAATGTAGGTGAATCCTTTGCAGCACTGGACTAAACCGCTGTTCAGAGAAGGCACATTCAGTACTCAGGGCAGATTTTTGTTACAAGAAATTGTAGATTATCGCACCTACATGATTTCTTGGGCACGCAAAGGAAGTTTGAGATCTCAAACTAAATTTCAGTCTGAAAGGGTTTCTAGTTGAATGAATATAGGAAAAACTAAAAATGTAAAGAACAAAACCTGATGGGAAAGATTCTAATCCCCAGTTCTAAAAAAAAATAAATAAAAAAGGAAAAGAATTCTCAGGACCAGCAGGGGCAAAGCTGCTACTTTTTCCTGGATAGGGCATGTATATGGCAAATTGTACCTTCCTCTTCAGAAGGCAGAACATAATGCAACCCTGGCTGAGGAGTCCACAAGTGTTGTTTTAGGAGAGTTTTCTCTGACCTCAAGCTAGTTCTGTTCTACACCTGACATTGGGAAATGATCCTGAATGTGATGCCAAAATGTTTTGTGAGTGTACTTGGTAGTAACATGGTTCTGAAGCAATCCTAGAACACATGAGGAAAATGTGCAGTCAACCACCATCAAGAATGAAAAGTACACATGTCTCCTAGGTTTCAGGTTCCAACACCAAAACCCATAGCTAGAAAAGTGCTACACTGTTTATCACACAGCTTTCTTCCTGCCTAACTTTCGGAAGCAGACTTAAGTTAGGAGAATTTCTAAGGATATATATATATATAGAGAGAGAGCCCTGAAAATCCAGAAAAAGAATTATTACTGTATTTCATAGATTGCTCTTCTGAAACAAATCTTCCTGTCCATATCCTCACCATGGAGAAATTCTAAGAAAGCACTGGAAACTTGGTAGTTTAAGGTAGCTCTTAGTCAGTGACACCTAGTCAGTTGATTAATTTTAGATGCATACAGCTATGATTTTGTGTAGCCTCTTATCATCCTTCAAATCATCACAAACTTAGCAGCTTAAAACACCCATTCATCAACTCATAGTTTTTCTGTAAGTCAAAAATCAGGGCATGGAATGAGTAGGTCTTCTGTCTAGCATTTCACTGTGTTGAAATAAAAATGCTGGCCAGGGCTGTGTCCTCATTAGATGTCTAAAGTGGGGAAGGCTGTAATCCCAAGCTCTCTCAACTTGTTGGCATAATATTTTTTCGTCATAATTGTAGGAACCATGTTTTATTTTATTTTGGTTTGAATTTTTTTATTTGTGCATGTTTATGGGGAACACAAGAAATTTTGTTACATCTACATACTACATAGTGGTCAAATCATGCTATCTATAGTCCCCATTGCCTGAGCACAATAAATTTTTGTTTAGTCATTCTACTCTGCTATCAAACATTGAACTGATTCCTTCTATCTTACTGTATGTTTGTGCCTGTTATCCCACTTATCTTCGTCCTCCCACTTCTCTCTCTTCCCAGTCTCTGTTATCTATTTAGGAGCTGTGTTTGTGTTGTCTTGAAGCTCATCACCTTGGGGCCACTCTCAGCCTTCAGGGCCTACTCTCAGGTTCTTCCCATGTGGCTGTCTCCATTGGACCTCTCACACTTATAATTTTTCTCACCAAGAGGACTTACATTCTTGTTTAGGGCACATCTGTTTGGGTCAGACTCACCCACAATATTTCCCTGTCATAAAATCAACTAATTTGGGACATCAATTATGTCTGCAAAGTCCCTTCACGACAGCACCTAGATTGAATAACTAGGAGAGGAAAATATTTATGTGCAACAGAGGGCAGGAATCTTGGAGGTGATCTTAGAATTCTGCCTGACACATTGTTGCTAATGTTTTTAAAATATGTGAATGTATTCAGTTATGCTATATGCACAATAATTATGAAAATAAATACATTCATGACTGAAGATTAACTACTTCATCTTGCACAGTGGAAAGAAAGCAGTAAATACTAAATGATTTAAGGGCAGTATTTTTTTTCCCAAACCCTTCTATCTAGGGATAATAAGAGAACAAAGGGGTTTTGCAGTTTCGTTCTCCCTTTTAAATTTTTTAAAAGTAGCTTTTAGTCACTGATAAAAATAAATATTTTTTTCACCTTTCACACTTTTTTTTTTCAAATTGCTGATTGGGGAGGAAACAAAAAAAAAATCACCTCATTTTACATGCATGTGAAATTTGGATTTTACATGCATGTGAAATTTGGATTAAAAATTGTAATACAAGTACTATCACTGGATAAAGTTTGAATCCCACAAAATATTTCCATATATTAAGCTATTTGAGGGAATAATATTTCTGAAAAGTGAATGCTAAGCTTTGTTTAAAGTGGTATTCATGATTCAAAATAAATCTGAAACAACATAAATAATCTTAAGGGATTTGAAAGCATCAAAGATAAATGGCTGTTAGTTTCTTGTTTTTGTCAAGGTATTCAGTTGGCTTCCTTTCAATTATTCCATTGGTTTGGATTTAAAGGCTCAAAATATGACATTCTTCCAAAATGATGAACTATATACCAGAGCATATAACTTACTTTATCTTAGTTGAAAATGTCGTACATCCGTACAAAATTTATGTTTGGATTTTCTTTTTTATATGCTTAGAATAGCTGTAGTTTTATGATTGTGGTATGTAAGGCTAGGGAAACTTGATAGTTTAGTCTCAGTATGACCCAAATAAGGGAGATATTTTAACCTTGTTTTTGGTTTTGTTTTGTTTTTCCCACAGAATAGAATAGAATTCGGTGGGTAAAAAAAAAAAAAAAAACACACCAATGATGGGTATCTCCATCAGTGTCATTCTTTGGTGATAACCTCACAATATTCTCAGTTAGTAGATTTAGAACTCTTACAGATTGCAGAATGGCCACACAGCTTTACAGCTCCTTTATCATAAACGGAGCCTGTTTTCAGCCCTTGCAACTTCCCCTCACACCAGGAAGTCATCTGCCACTATGTGAACAGACACCAGCTTCCTGGGGTTTGAGAGACCACATGGAGCAAGTCTCCAGCCATCCCATATGGCTCCTGTCCCAGCTGTCTCAGCAGAGGCCCAAACACGCGTGAGCCTAGCAGCCTAACAGCAGTATGTAGGGCCATCCACAGAACCACTACAGGTGAGCACAGCCCTAATTGTTGATCCAAATAATTATAAGAAAACACATGGTGGTTGTCTAAATGACTAGGTTTTCATTAAAAGTTCAAAGATACAAAACCAATACATTTTGTCTATTTTCTTTTATTACAGTCACTAGAGGTTTTAACATCTAACTTCCATTGTTTCACATGTACCTTTTACAAGCCCACCTTTTTAACCTTCTCTTTCACTTTGTATAAAAGGTAAATGTCATCCTCCACCATTTCTGTTCTCTCATACCCATTCCCCAGATAATTCTATTATAGCTTAAATCTACGCTCCTCTCCATTTTCAACCTACAAGGCACAGCCCTAGTTTGCACTTCCACTGTCTTCTCCTTGCATTAATGTAACAGCCTCCTAAACACACTTCTTAAATACAACACTTTCTCTCTCATTTACATCCTGTTGACATGTTTTGCCTGTAGAACCATCTTTCAGAAATATCAAACTGCACATCTTGCTCTTGCCTGTATTCTTCAATGGTTCCCATTGCCTGTGAGTAAGTCCCAGGCTCGGAATAACATATGGACCCTAGATATCTTTTAGTCATCATTTCCTACATCCACATCTGACATTCTATATAGTCCAGACATAAATAATTACTCCAAACTAAGAATGATAAGTAAATTGTTCATGTAGACTCTGGAATATAGTGTTCCCATCATTCTCCTTCTGTATAAATTCTGTTTATCCTCAGAAATCATAATCGCTAGAAAGCCTTACCTGATTGCACCCTCAGTCCATTTTCTGCTCTCAGTGTAATTATTAAGTAAGTTATATCTGGTTATGCAAAATATAATGATTGAAGTATATGAGGCATAGTCTTTTTTGACTCTTACAGCCATGAAAATCTTCACCCTTTAAAACAATATTAAATTTACAAAAGAGCCATAGCTAATTTGGCATCAATCAAGTCAGTAAAAAAGAAATTAAATAATTTACTGACAAATGAAATTGTATAAGTTTCTGGTGTATGACATGATGTTTGGAAATATGTATCCATTGTGAAATGGCTAGATGAAGTCAATTCACATGTGCATTATTACCTTACATACTTACCATGTGTCTGTGGCAAAAATGCTTAGAATCTACTTTTAGCACTTTTAAGTATATGATACATTGTATTAATTATAGCCACCATATATTGTACAACAGGTCTCTTGCACTTATTCCTTATGTCAAACTGAATTTCGTATCCTTTGTCCAACATGTCACTGATCTTACCTCCCTCCCTCCAGCCCCTGTCAACCACCTTTCTACTCTTGGCATCTATGAGCTTGATGTTTTTAGATTCCACATGTTAGTGAGACCATTTGGTATTGAAGAAAATGATTTTACCTGGTGACTTTGCTAACAGAAAAGGAATAACTGAAATATTTCTATTTGAATTTTTGGACAATTTACTTAAGTCTCAGGACCCACTTTCTTCATTCATAGAAAACAAAAATAATATTTACTTTGTCTGGTATATTCTATGTGAAAGTATTTTGGTGGTGTCTGGGACATATTTTTCCAGTGAATATCAGTCATCTTTTCCTTGGTGTGACTCATAAACTAGTTCTGATATCACTTACAACAAACAAATAAACCAAAAAGGTTTTGACACTCATCGGGGCTGCGATAACATTTTGAAATACCTGTGTCGCCACTCAAACAGGGACCAGTTTGAAGGAAAGTACTCATTTGCATGTGTAAGTTCTCACCTTATTATTTCAATAGTTGTCATGTGAGGTAGATTGCATTCCAGATACCTCGTCTGTAGATATGGGGGTGACTAGGGATTGGTATTTATGATATTCAAAGGGAAGTCTGTGAGAGATCAGTGACTTCTGCTGTTTCTAATTGTTACTCACCTGAAATAGTGTAGGAATGAGGAGGTTTAAGGACATAACAAAATTAGGAATACCTTTCCTTCCTAGACAGGCTGCAATGTTTTGAGACTGAGGTATCTGGATACCCAGGGTGAGAAAACAATCCAAAGCTTTTTATATTTGGGAATTAAGAACTGGTATCTGTGCCACTTCCATATCCCTGTTGAAGGTGGGAGGCTGCTATTGATGTATTCCTGGACCCAAGTCAGGAATGTTTTATGCAGCGTTCGTCTACAGGTATTCATATGCTCTCCATAGGCAAGACTGGAAGCCTACTTCTAATTCCTCTAAGCAGTTAGAATATTTCTAACACTGAAGAACTAACATTTATATTCTCCAATAGAATCAGTGAACATCAACTACCCATGCTCTTTTCACAAGTAGACACTTCCCAGAGAAATTCTGCAACACACATTCTTCCCTTGTGCAATTCTCTTTATTACTCTATTTTGTAGAAGACATATAAATTGTAGGAAATCCTTGCTCAGGCAATTCCATGTATTACATAAAGGAGAGGAAAGCAGATATGCCTAGGGGACTCCTCAAGGCTTTCTCAAGAGAGGAATTGTAGAAGATTGTTGAGATCATGGGAGGTTTGGGAGCCTGAGTTCACTAATGGGCTGTTAAGATTTAAATGTTCATATGTGAAATGGCTCAATTGTTTTTATGTGAGATGGTTCTGTAATTCATATGTAACATTTTGTCACTTTAATTATTTTCCCAGAACAAGTTATATACATAGAGATTATCTTTTCATTAACATGAGACATGCAGTTGTTTGGAAGAGAGTTCCTTATCCAGCCTTTGTTTCTTTTATTGCTATAGATTTATTCAGGGATTTAACTTCTTGAATCAACTTTGACACTACTTTTATTTCATCAGTCTCTTTCATTGTTTTTCCTAGTGTTTTGAGCTTGGTTTTGCTGCAGCTGACATTGATTCTTTTGGTTTTTTTTGGTTTTTTTGTTTTGTTTTGTTTTGCTTGTTTTTGCCTTTGCCTGATACAATCTGGTCCATGCCCCTCTATTTAGCCTTTCTTTGTCATTTGGTGTTACATGTGATAGTTTTGGTAGAAAAAACATTACTGGACTTAGTACATTAACCTAGTTAATTGCCTTTGCTGTTGAAAATTTCATTCGGTTTACTTTTAGAATGATAGTTGATGTTTCCTTGTATTTCTTTCATCTTATTTTATATTTATTAAATGCATGCATTGTAATTCAGGTACAATTTCCAAAAGGTAAAACACAAATTTTTAGTATGATGTTCAGCAATTTTTTTTTTACATAGGAGCATATGCAGGCAACTGTCACCCAGATCAAGATATATAGGACATTTCCATTATCAAAAAAGGTTTCTCATGCTCCTACCCAGTAAACAATCCCCTCCCTGATAACCACTATTTTTTTTTTTAAATTATACTTTAAGTTCTAGAGTACATGTGCACAACATGCAGGTTAGTTACATATGTATACATGTGCCATGTTGGTGTGCTGCACCCATTAACTCGTCATTTACATTAGGTATATCTCCTAATGCTAACCCTCCCCACTACCACACCCCATGACAGGCCCTGGTGTGTGATGTTCCCCTTCCTGTGCCCAGGTGTTCTCATTTTTCAATTCCCACCTATGAGTGAGAACATGCAGTGTTTGGTTTTTTGTTCTTGTGATAGTTTGCTGAGAATGATGGTTTCCAGCTTCATCCATGTTCCTACAAAGGAAATGAACTTATCCTTTTTTATGGCTGCATAGTATTCCATGGTGTATATGTGCCACATTTTCTTAATCCAGTCTATCATTGATGGACATTTTGGTTGGCTCCAAGTCTTTGCTATTGTGAATAGTGCCTCAATAAACATACTGTGCATGTGTCTTTATAGCAGCATGATTTACAATCCTTTGGGTATACACCCAGTAATGGGATGACTGGATCAAATGGTATTTCTAGTTCTAGATCCCTGAGGAATCGCCACACTGACTTCCACAATGGTTGAACTAGTTTACAGTCCCACCAACAGTGTAAAAGTGTTCCTATTTCTCCACATCCTCTCCAGCACCTGTTGTTTCCTGACTTTTTAATGATGGCCATTCTAACTGGTGTGAGATGGTATCTCATTGTGGTTTTGATTTGCATTTCTCTGATGGCCAGTGATGATGAGCATTTTTCATATATCTTTTGGCTGTGTAAATATCTTCTTTTGAGAAGTGTCCGTTCATATCCTTCGCCCACTTTTTGATGGGTTTTTTTTTTTTTTTGTAAATTTGTTTGAGTTGTTTGTAGATTCTGGATATTAGCCCTTTGTCAGATAAGAAGATTACAAAAATTTTCTCCCATTCTGTAGGTTGCCTGTTAACTCTGATGGTAGTTTCTTTTGCTGTGCAGAAGCTCTTTAGTTTAATTAGATCCCATTTGTCAATTTTGGCTTTTGTTGCCATTGGTTTTGGTGTTTTAGACATGAAGTCCTTGCCCATGCCTATGTCCTGAATGGTTTTGCCTAGGTTTACTTCTAGGGTTTTTATGATAACCACTATTCTTAATTTTGTCACCATAAATTAGTTTTGCCTGTTGCAGTTTCTGATATAAATGTCTATCATCAGTATGTAGTGTTCTGTGTCTGTCTTCTTTTACTCAATATAAGACTTTTGGTATTTATGAATGTTGTCACATGTATTGCTTGTTTGTTCCTCTTTTTTTCTAGGTGGTATTTAATTGTATGGCTATATGAAAGTTTTTAAATTCATTGCCCAGGTAATGGATATTTCAATAGTTTTTGTTTCTTCCTATTACCGATTAAGTTTCTCTCCATACATTTTTTGTCAACTATTTGTAAAGAAAGATACTCATTTATTTTGGGGATACCTTTAGGAGTGGAATTGCTGGATCAATTTAGTAACCATACGTTTAATCATAACAGAGACCATCAAATAATTTTTCAACAAGTATAATTTTATATTCTTACCAGCAAAATATGAGTTTCAGTTATCCAGTCACCTTGGTATCACTTCATATTGTCAGTTTTTAAAAATTTACCTATTCTGCTACATAGGTTCTGATATCTCATTGTGATTTTAATTTATATTTCTGTTGAATATCTTTTCCTATGTTAATGGAAATTTGGTTATCTTCTCATATTAATTGCCTAATGAAAATTTTTATCCATTTTTTTTTAAATTAGCCCATCTAAAAACAGGGTTGTCTTTTTCTTGATTTGTAAGTTTATTATAAATGTCAATTAAAGGTCTTTTGTTTGATGTATGAATTGTACATATTTTCTCACCATATGAGAATTATCAAACTTTCTTAATTGTGTATTTTTTGATGGCATGGTTTTCATTTCCATGCAGTCCAATTTACTCTTTTTATTACTGCTTAAATAGTGCAATTTTCATCCTGACCAAGAAATTATCACTAATGCTGATGTTAACAACATACATTCCTATATCCTTCCAGAAGCTTTATAGTGTTAGCTCTCTGTTACATCTCAAATCAATTATTGTGAATTTGGGTCAGAGTATACTCTTTCCATATAGGTATCTAGTTTTTATAGTATAATTGGTGAAAACACCTTGCATTCCCCATTGAATTTTGGTAGCACCTTTGAAAAAAAAACTAGTTATCATTTATGACTAGTTGTATATCTGGACTTTACTCTGTTGCTTTGATTTATTTTTGGTCCTTAGGTTAACACTACACCATGTTTATTACTGTAGCTTCATAGTAAGTCCTGAAATTAAGTAATGCAAATATTCCAATTTTATTTCTTATGTTCTATCCTTGTCTTGGTTGAAATAATTCCTTTGCACTTCTATATACTTTGAGCAACAACTTGTTAATTTTAGTAAAATTTTTGGAATTTGTATTGGAATTGGGTTGAATTTTTATATCAACTGAAAGAGAAATTGCAATATCAAATGATGAGTATTCTAATATGTCTTTATTTATTTCAATCTTCTCTAAGCCCTAAAACATTATATTTTTTTGATGTAAAAATCCTGCCATCTTCCATTGAAATTGCATCCTTAATACTTAATGTTTTCTAATGCTATGGTGAATGGTATTCTTTAATGAATACCATTTTAGAGCCATTTTCCAGCAGTTTGTGGCTGTCCTATAGGCAAGCAATTGATAATTTCTATTGATCATATATCCTGTGACCTTGCAAATTATTTCGAATGGTTTTAAAAATAGTTTTCACAGGATTTTACGGGTATAATGGCATGCCTGTGAGTAATGACAGTTAAGACAATTTTACTTATTTCATAAATCTAATCTTTCATTTCTTTTTCCTTGCTTTATACACTGGTGAGGACTTTCAGTAAAATGCTGTCTAGCAATGGTGAGAGTAGACACCTTGTCTTCTTCTCTGAATTAAGAACAAAATGTTTAATATTTAAACATTATATATGCCTAGCTTTTTGACATATCTTTTGTCAGACTGATGAAATTATCTTCTGTTCCTAGTTTTTTGAGAATGTATACCGTAAACAGTTGTTATTTTTATCAACTGCTTTTTTCATCTATCAATAATTTTCTTCTTAATGACTTTCTTCCTCCCTCCCTCCCTCCCTCCCTCCCTCCCCCCCTCCCTCCCTCCCTTCCTTCCTTCTTCTCTTTCTATTTCTTCCTTCCTTTCTCTCTTTTTCTCTCTCTTGCTATTTTGCTCTTTCTTTCTTTCTTTCTTTCGCTCTTGTTGCCCGGGCTGGAGTGCAGTGGCACGATCTCGGCTCACTGAACATCTGCTTCCTGGGTTCAAGCGATTCTCTTGCCTCAGCCTCCCAAGTACCTGGGATTACAGGCACCTGCCACCATGCCCGACTAATTTTTTGTATTTTTAGTAGAGACGGGGTTTTCACCATGTTGCCCAGGCTGGTCTCGAACTCCTAACCTCAGGTGATCCACCTGCCTCGGCCTCCCAAACTGTTGGGATTACAGGCATGAGCCACTGCGCCCAGCCTGATTGATTTTCAAGTGCTATACCAACCTTACATCCCTGAGATAAAGCTCAGTTGTTCTTGATGTGTCCTTTTATATTTATCACTGAATTCATTTTTCTGTTGTTTTATTAAGATGTTTACATTTAAATTCACAAAAGATATTGGTCTATAATTTATTTTGACCTGCAAAATTGTTGCTAAGTTTTCGTATCAAGTTTTAATTAGTCTCATAAAGCAAGTTAAGAAGTTATTACTCTTTCTTTATTTTTTTAAAGAAGGTATGTATTGTTGCTATTACCATTTTCTTAAGCATGAAGAAAGAATTCTGAAGACTGGACCTGGATTTTTAAGCTGAGAGGTTTACTCCCTAATTTTAAAATTCAATTCGTTCAACAGATAGAACAATATTCAGAGCTTCTGATTTTCTCTTTCCCTTAGTTTCAGTAAGCTATATTTTTTAGGATTTTCTTTGTATTAGCAAAGATGAAAATTGTATTAGCATGATGTATTTTAAAAATAATATTCTTATTAACTTAACCCTTCTAGAATATTTAGTGATGCCTTCTAGACACAGTTTTTGGTATTTGTTTAACTTAGGGGTGTGTGTGTGCATGCATGTGTGTGTGTGTGTGTGTGTGTGTCTATGCATGTGTGTAGATGTATTTAATTTCCAAATATAAGTGTTTTTCTGAATGTATCTTTCTGTTACTAATTTCTTCATAAATTGCATCTGTAGAGTAAGTTCTGGAAAACTTATAGCTTTGTATCTTTAAATATTATTTCCCCTCTATTTCTTCCTTCTGGGGCCTCTAAGTCTATATATGCTAGACTTTCTCATTTATTTCTCAGAATCTCTGTGTTTTATATTTTCCATTTCCTCTTCTCTTAGAGATATATTCTGAAGGAATTTTCCTAGATATCTTCTCCAGTGTATGTCTTTTCTCTTTAGCTGTTACAAGTCTGCTTTCAACCTATGACTGAGCTATTCCATCTTGAAAAACTTTCAGCAATCATCCTTTATATTGCTAGGAGCTTTTTTTTTTTTTTTTTTTTTTAACAATTTCCAGACATCTGTCTTCATTTCTAATAGCATATAATTGCATGCCTATTTTTGTGAACTGACTCTTACTTATTTAAGCATTTTATACTCATCCATTCTATATTCTCCATCTGAAGTTTCCAAAATCCATACACAATGTGCTCTTTGCTGTTTCCTGGATGCCCACGACAGTGGCTTTCCTTCACAGGTGCCCAGTAATCTCTGACCATGCCCTCAGTGTTGACCATAATCATTAGGACTCACAGGCATAATGTGGAAGTGCTTGTTTCTCCTGTAGTCAGGGAGTGATGCACCCTTGGCCAGCTTCCCTCTTCTCTCTACGTGTTTGCCGAAGCATGCAGCTCACAGGTTAAGCTTCTTCACCTGTCCTTCAGCCCCAGGTTTATTACCCACTATCACATGGACCCTTAGGGAATCAGGTTTATTATCTGCTGTCACATGGACCCTTAGGAAAACTTTATCTCTTCCAGCACCTTCTGGAGTCTTTAACCCTGTACTTCTGGCTATAGATCAGGCTTGTTTTCTTTTGCATGGAAGTATTACATCACCACTCAAGAGACCAGGTATATTTTTCCAGTTCTCTTTCTACCACTGAATATTCCAATTGTAAAGTGTTCTTTCTGTCCATCCATCTATCTACCCATCTAGAAAGACAGATAGATACCTAGTAGACAGATTATACATATTAGTAGCTATGTTCAATTTGAAACATTTTAAATTTTACTCTGTCTTGCATTACTTCTCATGAACTCATTGGGATTTTCTAAAAGTCCAAGCCACTCAATTTCATTCTGCAATTCACAGAAATAAGCATAATTCTACAATATTTCAATGAAACGTGTTATAAAAATGTTTGAATTTGTCATTATTTTTAATTGAAAAATATATACCAAATAAATGGCTTATAAACATTCAAAAGGTATGGCCATTCAACTCTTTACCCCATTCTATTAGGACAATCCTTGTTCACAGGTGGATTGGAGGAATTGAAAAATAAAATTATATGTTGGCAGAAAAATTTTTAAAAAGCTGAAATTTTAATCTTTTCCTTTCTGTTTTTTATAGAATGGTTTAAATTTATACTTAACTGGGATGACTTATAAGGGACAATTACTGATTTAAGCTGGGAGTTTTAATTATCAAATTTCAAGTAGATATGACAGATCCTTTGCTCTGTGTCACATTCAGTTAACTACAATAACCTGAAAAGATATACCGTATGCATTACTTTAGAATGCTTCAAAATTTTAATATTTTCAAAAGTGCATCTGGGTGCAGTGTTTTGTGCCTGTAGTCCTAGGTACTAGGGAGGCTGAGGTGTGGAGGATCGATTGGGCCCAGGAGTTCCTAGCTGCAGTGAGCCATGATCGTGCTACTGCACTCCAGCCTGGGTGACAGAGTGACACCCTATCTCAAAAAAAAAGTAAATAAATAATTTAAATTAAAATGAAACTTACGTAAATGTTGTTATAAAACCATACTACCAGAATAGGACTACTAATGAGTAATTCTTATTGCAAAATGCCCATTTTTATCATAAATATATAATTATTTTTGTTATCAACAATATTTCATTGACCTTAGGATTCTTGTGAAAATACATTTTCCAGATAATATAAATTTGTACAATTCATCATTCAAGAATGTTTTGTATTACTTTTATAGAAAGTGAAAATGATAAAAAAAAGAAAGTCAGATGGAGGCTTTCTAATTTCACATCTTTATAACATTGTTTACCTTTTTTTAATCCAAGTGCTAGACTCAGCTTTCTGATGAAAACAGTGCTTTGACATTATCTAAGGGAGTGGAACAACTGCATGAAATTAAGCAGCTTCATAAATCTTAAAGTTATTTGAATTCAATATTTGGTATTTATTCGTAGGCAAAAGTAAGACTCTAAAGATTTTTCACAAAAATAAAACAGTGATAAGTTGTGACAATACAGTCTTTTATCAATTATGATTTCCTTCTTTAAAATTTCTTTTTTTATTATTGCTTAGGAAAATATGTTTTCCATTTTTTTAAGAGTAGGGTTTCATAATTGTATTTACAAGGTTCCTGGTTACACCTTGCCTCTTCAAAACATATTCCTTTAGAATGGAGAACCAAACGTTGCACATTCTCACCCATAAGTGGGAACTAATCTATGAGGAGGCAAGAGCATAAGAATGATACAATGGACTTTGGGGACTCAGGGCAAAGGGTGGGGGGTGGGTGAGAGATAAAAGACTACACAGTGTATACAGGGTACACTGCTTGGGTGATGGGTGCACCAAAATCTCAGAAACCACCACTAAAGAACTTATTCATATAACTAAATACCACCTGTTCCCCCAAAACCTATTGAAATTTAAAAAACCCTTTAAACTACATGATTTTGGGTGCTCAAGTAATTTTAACAAAGTCAACTAAGTCTGCCCAAGATAGATGAAGAAATTAATCCCAAAACAAGATAATTTGATTTCAAAAATAGCTATTTCTACTCATGTGGGAAAATATTTATTGTTGAATAAAACTATGAATTTATTTTTAAATATCACCATCCCTTGGAAAAGATCACCACAGCTTGAAAAAACATTTACTTACTATTCACACTTTTGATCCTTAAAGAAATGGCATTTATAACTCCAGTATGTGGTATGCATCTTTCTGAGTCAGTAGTTTTATCTTGGATACCGTTTAAAGCAACATTCCTGAATGTTAACATGATGAATGACTTCTCATTAAATTTACCAGCCAATTTGGTGATACATATATTGAAAGCAATGCTTTCCTTTCTTAAGAAGAAATTGCTAGTTTCAATTTACATGTTTAGAAATGTTATAAGCTTGAAGTTTTAAATCATGTCATTTTAAAACTTAAGCTAATGAGTTAGACACCATCTTCTGAGGTACAAAAATGTCATATTTTAATGTAACTTTAACTTCATGGACCCCACTGTCACTTTTTAAATTTTGCAAAAACAGCAAATAAGTTCCTGTTTTTCCTTTACCCTTAGGCAGTCTTTTGCTTGTACTAACTATCTCTGCACATATCTTCATGGAGTTGGCCCAAGGTCTATTAGTTCTGGAGTCCAACATCTACACTTGACCACCTGTTAGAACAGAAAAGAAGGTAATTATCTATTTAACGGGAAAAATAAAATTCAACCCAAATTATCGAAGTGATTGCTTTGTTTGAAAGAGAAGTCCTGACTGGTATGTAAATGAGATTGAGAGATAAGTTATAAAAAGAGCTCAAAAGACAGGGCCATGCTGAATCTCCTGTCTGCTGCCAATTAGGCAGGTCAATTCTAACACTGTGCTAACAAGGTCAACGTCAAGGTTAAGTCCCTGAAGTGGGTGGTTCACTTGGCTTTGATCCAAGACCATATAATTCACTTTTATTTCCATCTGTTTCTGAATATCCTTATTAGGGATAACAATTCTTAAAATATAGAAAACAATTATAATAATTATTTACATATTTGTATACATGTAATTGGGAAAATAATTTATAATGTGAATTTAAGTAATTGAGAAATAAATTATAAAATTATTCAATTGCAAGTGACAATTTATCCAACATGAATACCATCTGATGATCGTTAGACATTTATTTAAGGTTGTGTTTTTATAACTA
Source organism: Symphalangus syndactylus (assembly GCF_028878055.3). Lineage (NCBI taxonomy): Eukaryota > Metazoa > Chordata > Mammalia > Primates > Hylobatidae > Symphalangus > Symphalangus syndactylus. Next base: position 11,158,580 of record NC_072448.2, read on the forward strand.
GGCTCATAAATTTTCTTTGGGATGTGCCAATGTGGCCCTCTTTGTCAAAGTTAGGCAAGCCGTACAAATTGGTATTCCTTTGACCAACTTAAATGATAAACTGTTAGCATAAAATACTCCAAACTATTTTTTCACGAGTAGCTAACATTATGCTTTCTGCTGTCTAATTCTCACCAAAACTAGACAGTGAATATTAATATTCATGAAGGATTTATGGAAGTCTATGCAAACTATCTCTGAGGGTTACCCTTGGTTCTTGCTTTTAGAAAGGGAATCTGACAGCATGGCTTTTTTGATAAAATGCATTTAGCTCATTCGTGGGCTTATTATCCTAACCTTACTTGCCTTTGCTATAATTACATCTATTTCTCCTAGACTATTGTAAATGTTTCTTCAAGTTACCACTGATTGTTTGAGCGAGGTAAGCTGACTAAACCTAATTAAATAAAATAGCTAAAATGAGTAAGAAAAGTAAATGCAGACTCTGCCTTTTGGGAACTGCATAAGATTTGTTTATGCATCCTTTTCTTTCCTTCTTCTCAACCTGTGAAAGTACATGAAAAATGTGAATACTTACCATGTAAAATGTATTGCAAAATGCCTTGGAAAGAGCTTTTCCAATACGTTGAAATTGAGGGTGGAAACAGCAGGCAAGAAGCAATGTTGCTATTCTCATTTTCAGCTTTGCCAGTCTCAATACTAGGAATCAGATCCATTTGTCCCATTATTACTGGTATACATTTTTGCAACAATTAATATTATTTTGTACAGTTCATAGTGAATGTTTACCTTGGTGATAAAACATTTAGAATAAAGTGTTATTTTGTTTTGTTTTATTTTCATGCCAGCAAATAATAATCTATAGATCTCTAATAATCATGGAGATAATCATGGAATAATCATGGGCATATTACTTATGATTTTATCAAACATTACAAAATAAATTGCAAGACATTCACAAATGAATACATTTGTGCTGGAACATGGGAATTTGAAAATAAAATATACATTATGTCCAAAATAAGCTTTGCAAGTAATGAAAAACAATTAACTGAAGAATTCTACATACTCTTTGGTTAAACTGTTAGAAAGACTAAAGCCCATCATAATACTTACATCCTGGCCTATGGAGACAATAGCCCTCCCATTGTTGTTATAAATGTTATTAGTGGCAGTGACAGTAACCAACCATAATTACATAAGTTCATTGAAGCCTGTCCTCTCCTGCTGTCTTTAAGCTCATTGCTGTGGATCAATCCTACATCAGACTCTGCCTGGACTTCCTGACACCCACAGCCTCTGCTCTATCCTTTGAAAGACATCGTCCCAGTTCTCCTCCCAAGGTTCACATCAAGCCATCATCCTGTCTGTTAAAAAAACAAACAACCAAACAAACAAGCAAACAAACAAACAGCAGCAGAGACAACAAAAAACTTTACTTCAAGAACATAATATAAACTCTTTAGCTTAATATTCAATATCTTGTAACTTACTTGTTTATTCATTCATTAACTCATTCAAATAAAATGTTTGAGTGGCTACAGGCACAATCACTACCATCATAGAATAATGATAATCAGGTCAGATGCTAAGGAAAACAATAAATAAAATACCATAAAAAAGCACCCATAGATTCTGTTAAATAGTAGAAAGGAAACTAAAAAGTACTGACAAAAAGCCTGTAGCCTAGTGGCTAAATCTAGGAGTCAAGGAAGTATTTTTATGGGAACCTGACCTTAAAACTTAGACCAGATAGACCGATACAGCTAAACTTGGAGAAGAAGAAAGGGGAGATTTCAGAAGAAGGAATAGTGTTTCCAAACAGATTTGTCCAGAGGAAGCATGATGTGCTCAGGAAACTGAAAATGTCAGTGTTGTTGCTCAGACAGAAAGATCCGGAAATCAGTTCCAGGTGAGCCTAGGAAAGTAGCCTAGAGCTAGATCTTTGAGATGATGGAGGACAACAGTGGGGCGTAGTCACTTCTGAAAGGATGACTATTTCGAAGGAATGAGAAGGGATTCATTTTCTGTGACCAGAGTAGGCTCCTCCCAGAAAAGAGTTGATAGCAACTGGTATTCAGTGTTTGCAATGTGTACAGTCCATGGGTTTGAGATATAGTTAGGAGGGAAAATTGACAGGAGTAGGCAAGAGATGTAATGTGACTGGTAGAAGGGGGATGAGCTGGAAGAGACTGATTTAAGGACAATTATCAGTTCATTCAGTTCTGTTTAAGTTCCAAGTACATTGAGATGTTCACTGAGATATTCAAGTAGAGATGGCATATATGAGTCTGAGGGTCAAGAGACAGGTTAGGAAAGGAGACAATGCATTTGGGGGATATTAATAGCTAGATGGCAGTTGAAGCCCCTGGGGCATGGTGGACATTGCCCTGAAGAGAATACAGGATGGAAGAGAGCTCTGGCCCTGAGCTTTGCTTTCAGGAGGTCAAAATGGCATCTGGGAGCTACATATGCCTCACAGATGTGTTCTCTTTGTTCAGCAGGGCATTATAAAAATGGAGGATTTGGGTCAGTTTTGGATGGGCCATGCTGTCTCTAGTTTACCAGAATCTCCATAATTTCCAGTCTTATCCCCAAGTTGACTAGTTCCTCTCTTTTTATTATCTCCTTGGTCCCTGCAGGCACTTGAATTTCAGCCTTCGCTTTCAATCATCATAGCCCAGTTGTTCCAATGTATGGCATCCAACATTGTTGTTTGTTTCAATTCCCATTGCTGTATTGTAGAATTCATATTTTCCTGAATGCAGGGAGAATCAGATACCTTCCTCTGATCGCAGTTGGATATTTCCATTCTAATTCTTCCTTTATGGACATCTTCTTTTTTCTTCAAGGATCAGCTCAACCCATTTTCTCACAATACTGACCTAATTCCCATGCTTGTCAGTACTTCCTTCATCCTCTGTTCCCACAGCAGTTTAATTTCACATTTAATTGTGAATAAGTTCATATTTAATTATTTGATTGATTTAATTTCATACTTATTTTCTTGCACATTTTTACATACATGCCTCTTCCATTTGCTGTTATGTAGAGTTGTTAGGGCTATGCCTTTATTGCTTTTATATCCTTTATGGCAGTTAGCACAATGTTATTCTCAGAATAGGTGATCACATGTTTGCTCAGTGAATTCTGCTGGAAGAACTGGAAACATTAGGATTCCAACACCGTGTCTTGTGCTTTGTGAAAAACAATGTCAGTGATCTTGAACAAGGCCTGTACTCTGTATGGCTTCAGTTTCCTATTCTGTAAAGGAATAATTTGGAATCACATTAGTGGCACCTAAATTTATCAGTATGCCAAGGTTCCGTGAGGGCAGAGGTGTGATTTTTTTCCTTAAAATATAGATTCCTAGGCTGTATCTCAGACTGTCTGAATTGGAATACTCAGAGTTATGGCTTAGGAATCTGCATTTTCAAATAGCCCTCTGTTAGATTCTCAGGTGAGTGACTGTTGCTATCTTTGTTCGTTACTTTTAGTTTTATTTTTTGCATTATTTAAAAATTATCCATCTAATTTTTTATATTCTAATATGTGATTTCTTTCTCAAGACAGACATGAGTAATGTGAGACAAATAACTTTATCTATTTCTCCTTTGATAAATAAATGCTGTATATTTATCTTGGTATGTATAATCAACCAAGTCATGCTAAGGTTTTTAAACTTAATAGCCTTTTTTCTCTTCCCAAGTGAAATTTGAAAAGAGACCATCTTGTCCTAATTAGTGAGGCAGCAACATTTGCATACATGGCCCTGAAAAAAAAAAGCCCCACAAAGATAAAGACTTAAAAATAATTCCATTTTCAAGTAATACAATGTGGAAATTGTGGGCTAATTTAACATTAAACAGTGATGTGAATTTTGTTTCTTTAATTTAAAAAGTGTACAAGTCAAAGTGTGGTCTTATTTCTGGCTATTTGTTATGTTGAGCCGACTTGAGGTAGTACAAGAGAGATAGGAAAATAATATTTTAGCTGAAGGTCAATCAGTGTGCACATAACCATTATAGCGTGTTTTTCCAATTAAGAATATCTGAGACTTCCCTAAAATTCTGGACAATTTGGAGCAGAATCAATCTGGGACACCCCTTCTGGTTTGTGCAGTTGTGCTGGAATTTTGATGTTTTTTCTCAGGTTTCCAAGGAGTCTCCAGTGAGTTGGATAGAGTTTTGTTTCTGCATTCCCATGGCTGAGGCCAAATTTGATTGACAAGTATTTGCAGAGTGGCTGCCATATGCCCAGGAATTTGGCACACCAAGAAATAACAGACAGCCTCTATCCACAAAGAGATTTATGTGTTCATGCGAGAACTGCAGTGCAAGGCCACTCATGACTAAAACTGTCTAAGGTTACTGTGTTCTAGTTGAATTACTGAGTCTAAGGCACATGAAAATGATGAGGACAAGGCCCAAAGTAATGCTTCCTTACAGATGTAGCTCAGAGTCCTCCCCGGTCTCTATCTGATGACATTGCTTCGTGAAGAACCTTACCTCTAAGAAATGGTTTTCTCCTGGACCTCACCACTTCTTTTATTTCCAAAATTAAAATGTTAGGAACAAAAGTAATAATAATAATTCAAAGGCAAGGCAGGTAAAACACTAATTTTAAAATTAGAATAAAAAATCAAGTTGAGAGTTATAAAAATAAGCTGAAAGTTGATATAAATCCCCCAAAAGACAAGAGTTCTCTCCAAAAAATGTGAGATTCTGGTTGCCTGCAACATTTCTTGAGATGTCATCAGGCCTGACTTTTCTTTTGATTACTGAAAAAGATGGTGCGTTTACAGTAGATGGTTGCAGGACAAATGCTATTGAGTTATCTTATCACATCTTTCTCTTTGTCCCCAACTCCTTTTACATATGCATTTATTGGCCTATGATTCCCCTCACTTTAGAGTTACATATTTATATGACTTGCCTGCTCCTAAATCTGAGGTTATCCAAAACAGGAATCATACCTTATTCCCTTCTTTCCTTGGTTGTTTGCTTCATGGGATCTTAGTTTCTAATCCCATGTACAAAAAGTCCAAATTTCCACCAGTGGCCAAAAGGACTCTTTGTGGTCTGGCTGCCTCTTCTCTCTCCATTCTCATCTGTTATGGATCCCTTTCACCCTAGCCCCTTTCCATTCCAAAATCCAGAGAAGGCAATCACTCTTCTTTCTTGCTGGACCCACCTCTCTGCACACCTGTGTCACCAGGGAGGCATCTACTGATCCTTTGTGCCTCATGTCAGTCTTTCCCATCACCAGTGGGCTGTATCCTGCTTTGTGTTCACCTGGTCTGTATACTTGTGTACCTCTCCCTTTCAGTGTTTATCACCATGTGCCACTATACACAGAATTGAATAACAATTCATGTCTCTTTCCCCAAACTGACTGTTAGCACTATATAAGTAGATACAGTTCTTCTCCATGTTTTTATTTTGAATCCTCAGTCACCGATGTGTAGTAGGTGTTCATTTTTATCTAATTGAATATTGATGTGTATAATATCAATTTATATAATTAATTGTATAAAATAAATTTATGACAACTCCATTCCTTCACACTGAGTGAAATTCAGTCTTGAATTTACGTGTTCCTTGGAACAAGTTAAAATTGAACTTATAATTCTTATGGAACAGGACCAGTAAAAATACATTCAATTTGTTGGTTTTCTGCCTAGGTAATATCAACACTAAGAAGTGAAAACATGCCTCCCCAAAGTGACTGGCAGTATCACTTAGAATTTTACAATCTTTAATACATTGCTAAATTATTGAAGATTTCAGGAGATCCTTGTTGCCTTCATGTTTTATTGAGAATAATAATTATAATTATATCAGACTGTGATAAGGCACTCTCCACTGTTTTATGTGGCAAAATGTTGTAATTGTTTTTTTCATGTCAGTAAATACGAAGTTTTTAGGATGAATGAAATATATGATGGTGGGAGGCACTCAGCAGGGCAAGGGGCCGGGGTCCTAGCTAAGTCAGGCCATGCTCTGAGGAAAGGTGCTCTTTTACTTCTGCTTTTCCACATTTCAGAATCAAGTCATAGAAAAAGATTTAATGGTATTTCCAGAAACAAATTTAAGTTTCATAAACAAAGCAATATATTCATAATACATAATTATATAATACATATCTATATAATAGATAAGAGATATATCTGTTACAATCATATATATTGTATATTAACTATTACACAATTGTATGTTATACGTTAAAATTGACTATATGTTATATAATAAAATACATAACATATATGATTACATATGTTTATATACAATTATTATAATGCATAGCTATGGTACAATTATATAATAATCAATATCATGAATATATTATATGTGATTATTATATATTATATTAATATGGATTATATTATTTATATGTAAGTGTGACAGATTATATATAATAATATTTACATATATCATATATTTCATTGTATATAATTATGATATATAATATAATATTATAGATAATATTTATCATATATTGAAGAGAGAAAAGATCAAAGGGAAAAGTGATGTGAGGAAGGAAGCATATAATATTTATCATACATTATATTACATATGATATATATTTGTTATATATCATAATTATATATAATGAAATGCATAATATATACTATAATGTAACATAATTGTATATCATATAATATATATTTATCATCTATTATATATGATTATATATTGTATATTATGTTGTTATACAATATATAATGTAATATAATATATACCATATATTATATAATCATATAATGTATATAATATGCAACATATATAATAATATACACAATATATAATATAATTATATATTATATATAATATAAAATATGACAAATATATTATATATGAAGCAATATATATTATATAATTATATCATGTATATGATTATATATTATATTATATCATAATTACATGTAATCAATATATTATACATAATTAATATTTTATATTATATATTAATTATGATATATAATTAATATAAGCATATAATGTATACCATATAATTATTATACAAATATATAAAAATATATAATACTATAATTCTATTAAATATGTTAATTTAATGAATACATTTAATATAAATATATATATGGTGAAGAGGTTGAAGGTGAGATAAGATCTAGCAAAATCATAAGGGTGCTAAAATTCACCTTAGTGGACAATCAAAAAATTTTTCAAATGTAAAAATATATTATTCTGAGTTCAAAAGTTAATCAGTAAAGCTTAATAAATACCTTTAGAATACTGCAGTAGACAAAACAATCCCCCTCTAAATATGTCCTTGTTCGAATCCCCCCAACATTGTGACTGTATTAGCTTACATGACAAAAGGGACTTTGAAGGTGTCTTAAGTCAAGGATTTTGAGATGGAACTATCATACCATGGGTCCCCATGAGAGAGACAGGAGGTTTAGGGGGAAAAAGTGACATGAAGAAGGAAGCTGAGTTTGCAGTGGTGCGTTTTGAAGGTAGAGGAAGGAGCCAGGGACAAAGGAATGCAGTTGCTGTCTAGAAGCTGAAAAAGGGACAGAAAGAGACTTTCCCTTGGAACCTTCAGAAGGAATGCAGCTTTGACAACTGCATTTAGCCCAGCGAGATTCATTCCAAACTTCAGAGCAGTAGAACAGTAAGATAATACATTTGTGTTGATTTAAGCCACTAAGTATATGGTTATTTGTTATAGCAGGAATAGAAAACTAATAAAATATATGCATGAATTAATGAATGGCTGAATAAATGAATGAGTGGATGCATACACAGAGCTGATTATGAAGGGTGTGTCCATAAACAAGGACTAGTACCACCAAGTTGCCAGGTTTCTGTAATGATGTGTTTTATACATCTATTGTTTTGTTCAATTGATAACTTGCTTCTTGCCTTCTTTTTCTGCATGTTAATGTACTTAATCATCACCGTGTATAAGTGTACCTCACCTTATTATGCTTTGCTTTACTGTGCTTCACAGACACTGCCTTTTTTATATATTGAAGGTTTGTGAGAACCCTGCGTCCAGCAAGTCTATAGGTACCATTTTTTCCAACAGCATGGGCTCACTTTGTGTCTCTGTATCATATTTAGGTAATTCCTGCAATATTTCAAACTTTTTCATTATTATTCTATCTATTATGGTGATCTGTGATAAATGATCTTTTATGTTACTATTATAATTGTTTTGGGGCACCATGAACCATGTTCATATACAATGGCAAACTTAATAAATGTGTGTGTTCTGACTGATCCACCTACCAGCTGTTACCCTATCTATCTTTCTCCTCAGTCTTCCCTATTCCCTGAGACACAACAATGTTGAAACCAGCCCAATTAGTAATCCTGTAATGGCCTCTGAGTGTTCAAGTGAAAAAGAAGAGTCTCATCCTTCTCAGGCTTTAAATCATAAGCTAGACATCATTAAACTTAGTGATTAAGGTACATTGAAAGCCAAGATAGGCCAAAAGATAGGTCTCTTGAGAAACACAGTTATCCAAGTTGTTAATGCAAATAAAAAGTTATTGAAGGAATTTAAAAGTACTACTCCAGTGAACATATGAATGATAAGAAAGTGAAACAGCCTTATTGCTGAAATGAAGATAGTTCAAGAGGTAAGGATAGAAGACCAAACCCATACAACATTCCCTTAAATCAAGCCTAGTCCAGGGCAAAGTTCTAATTTTCTCCAATTCCGTGAAGGCTGAGTGAAGTGAGGAAGCTGCAGAAGAAAAGTTTGAAGCTAGAAGGTATGGGTTCATGAGATTTAAAAAAAGAAGCTGTCTCTACAACATAAACGTACAAGGTGCAGCAGCAAGTGCCGATGAGAAGCTGCAGCACATTATCCAGAAGACCTAGCTAAAATCACTCATGAAGGTGGCTACACTAAACAAAAGATTTTCAGTGTAGGAGAAACAGCCTTCTATTGGAAGACGATGCACCTAGGACTTTCGCAGCTACAGAGAAGTCAATGTGTGGCTCCAAAGTTTCAGAGGACAGGCTGAGTTTCTTGATAGGCAGCTGGTGACTTTAAGTTGAAGCCAATGCTCATTTACCATTCTAAAATCTTGGGGTCCTGCAGAATTATGCTAAATCTACTCTACCTGTACTCTGTAAAGGGAAGAACAAAGCCTGGACAACAGCACATCTGTTTACAGCATGGTTTACTGAATATTTTAAGCTCTGTGTTGAGACACACCAATCAGAAAAAAAAAAGATTTCTTTCAAAATACTTCAGCTCATTGACAATTCACTTGGTAACCCAAGAGCTCTGATGGAGATGTTCAAGGAGATTTATGTTGTTTTCATGCCTACTAACACAACATCAATTCTGCAGTCCATAGCTCATGGAGTAATTTTGACTTTTAATTCATATTATTTAAGAAATATATCTTATAAGGCTATAGTTACCATAGACAGTGATTCACCTGTTGGATCTGGTCAAAGTAAATTGAACAACCTTCTGGAAAAGACTTACCATTCTAGATGCTATTAAGAACATTTGTGATTCATGGGAGGAGGTCAGCCTACCAACATCAACAGAAGTTTGGAAAAAATTGATTCCAACCCTCATGGGTGATTTTGAAGGGTTCAAAGCTTCAGTGGAGGAAGTAATGGTAGATGTGGCAGAAATTGCAAGAGATCTAGAATTAGAAGTGGAGTCTGAAGATGGGACTGAATTGCTGCAATCTCATATCAAACCTGAATGAAGTAGGAGTTGCTTCTTATGGATGAGCAAAGAAAGTGATCTATTCAGATGGTGAACATGCTGTGAACATTGTTGAAACAACAATAAAGGATTTAGAATATGACATGAATTTAGTTGATAAAGCAGAGGCAGAATTTGAGAGAACTGACTCCAATTGTGAAAGAAGTTCTACTGTGGGTAAAATAATATTAAACAACATAAAATGCTACAGAGAAATCTTTCCTGCAAAAAGATTACATGACTTGCTGAAGGTGCAGATAATCATTAGCATTTTGGGCAATAAAGTGTTTTTTATTAGGGTATGTACATTGTTATTTAGACCTAATACTATGGTACATAAATTTTATATGTACAGAGAAACCAAAAAATTCATGTGACTTGCTTTAATTGCAATAGTCACTTTATTGTTGTGGTCTGGAACTGAACCTGCAATCTCTCCAAGGTATGTCTGAATACCTTGGTATACATGGTATACATTCATTTAAACTAGCTGAAGTCAACAAAGAGAAGATTCTCCTCTTGGTACTTGTTTTAAAACATTTTATTATATTATTTTTGGATTTTGAGTATACATTCCTTGCCCGTTACATAGCAGGAGAATGTGTTCTTAATATTATCAGAATTTCCCCTAATCAGAGCTCCAAACCACATATTGGCCACTTTACAAGAAACAAGAGCCAGCCAGTTGACATCTCTAGTTGAAAGCCAATACCAGCTTTTTGGCAGTTCCACAGCCACCTTTTATTAATTTAAAATGGGGGTGACTGAGACATTTTAAGACCATGACTGTGGGTCAATTCCCTGGGAAGATGCTCATTTGGAATGTGCCAGATATGCTGTGATGTTAAACTTCAATATTCAAAGAAGTTTTTCAAGTATATTGTACAGTAGTTGCAGATTCTACCTTATAAACTGGGTGTTGCTAGTCTCATAAAAACTGAAATAGAAAAAGACACAAGTATCAAATACAATTCTAGTTATGACCCACAATGGTAGTTTTAGCTGTAGATTCATATTGAAATCATCTGGGGAAGCTTTAGAAAATGGAGACATCATCTTCCCCAAACTCTTCCAACCTCTGCCTGCATTGAATTAGAATCTCTGGGGATGGTCCTACACCAATAGCATTTCTTTTTTTTTAATTTTCCTTTATTTTTATTTTTATTATTATTATACTTGAAGTTTTAGGGTACATATGCACAATGTGCAGGTTTGTTACATATGTATCCACGTGCCATGTTGGTGTGCTGCACCCATTAACTCATCATTTAACATTAGGTATATCTCCTACCGATGTCCCTCCCCCCTCCCCCCACCCCACAACAGTCCCTGGAGTGTGATGTTGCCCTTCCTGTGTCCATGTGTTCTCATTGTTCATTTCTCACCTATGAGTGAGAACATGCGGTGTTTGGTTTTTTGTCCTTGAGATAGTTTGCTGAGAACGATGGTTTCCAGTTTCATCCATGTCCCTACGAACGACAGGAACTCATCATTTTTTATGGCTAAAGACACATGCACACGTGTGTTTATTGTGGCACTATTCACAATAGCAAAGACTTGGAACCAACCCAAATGTCCAACAGTGATAGACTGGATTAAGAAAATGTGGCACATATACACCATGGAATACTATGCAGCCACCAATAGCATTTCTAAAAACAACTCCTTTTAGTTGATTCCAATGGGGAACCCAGCTAAAGAAAAATTGTCCCTCAGGCAGCTCAGCTATTGAGATCCTACACATGTGACGTGTTATTCAATGAATACTGGACTATCTGGCCAAATGGTTAATGATATCTGAAATACTGTTGACGTTTGCCTCACTCCTGTCACCTGAGAACTGTTCCTTATTCTTAGTATTTTGCTTTTAACTTGACACATGTTCCATCAGTGTTGTTATAGATGTGACTAAATTGTATTGTAAAATTTACCCTTGGAAGTGATTCATAATCACATAATAAATATCTCTGGGCCTATTTAAAATTGTAAGATTGGACCACCCTAAAACCACAGCAAAGCTAAAATCAGGCATACATGTCAATGTTGTTAAAATTTCTTTGTAGTGCAAGGGTTTTCAAATATTCTGTTCAGTTAAAAACTCATGAAACTATCTGGATTCCTTTTAAATTTAATTTTCCAAATCAATGGGCCTTCTCTTGAAGCAATAGAATTGAACAAGTATTACAGAGAAGTAAAGTTTATTTTCAATTATAGGGACTTGCAAAAATGTGTTTCAACCTAATGTTTCCCCATTTACATCTATATTCTCTGAATAGGTAATTATTTTCCGGATTTTGGAATATTTTTCTCTATGCTAAAATCACCTTGACAGTGCTGTATTTTGCAGACATTTCAGTATGGGTTTCTCATTTAATTAGGTAACTCATGTCTTCCTAATCTCTCTCAGCACCGGCACAGTTTCAGATTATTCAAATTCTAACAAACTATCCTTTAATTATTTATCCTTTAATTAAATATTAGTTTATTACAAAAAAGTAATATTTATCATTACTTTTAATGGCAAAGACCACAATTGCTTTTGCACCAACCAAATAAAATTTGTTTATATTGCATACAATATATTTTGAAACATGGATACATTATGAAATGGTTCAATTGGGGTAATTAACATGTATTATTATGAATATATATTTTATTATATAAAATATAACTTATTCTTTGTTGCCAGAACATTTAGAATCTACTCTCTTAACAACTTTCAAGAATGCAACACCCTGTTATTAACTATAGTCACCCTGTTTTCCAATAGATCTCTTGGAACTTGAACTTATTCCTTCTAACTGAACTTTCATATATACTGACTTAATGGTACTATAATTAAACTGTACCTATAAGAATTGGGAACAAGAGCTAATCATAAGTTTGAAAATTTTCAAGACCTAATTAGATGTTTTCAGAAAATTTCCAAACATTTGACCATGTAGATCTTGATCCTGGTTCTTATAGGTGCAGTTTGAATCATAGTTCCATTAAAGTGAACATTCCACATAACTGGAAAAGATCAAAGTATTACTTTTTTTTTGGTAGCATCTACTTAAATATTTTTAAGTTAGGGACAGATTTAATGGCAATATGTCCCATTCCGGTGTTGTTATTTAAGGCTTTCAGGTTGATTCTTCTGAACTGTACCACCCAAAGTTACTTCAAATAATCCTAGATGGCTGGGTCCACTGTTATGCTATTCCCAAGGAGGGTCTAAAGAAGATAGAGATCATAAGGTTTAGCAACGTTGTTCATCATAATCCAGTTCCAAATCTTCAATTGAAATTTATATGCCATTTTCGTCCTCTTCACTGGGTTTCCACTTTATATTTAATTCTTTCAGGAGATGACAGTAACGTGCTTCCACTCCAAAGCTATTGCCAAAAAGAAAAAAATGATTGTTTTCATCAGCATCATGAGGCAGAATCTTTTATTTTTCTTATTTCAAATGAAAAGCATATATCTTCATGTACTTTGCATGCTTACATCCCAGGGAAAGAATATGTAATTATTTCTCTAATTGCTGACTTAATTTTTCTACTTTTCTTTACTACAATATATAGAAGTCTGTGTATATTTTTAAAATGAAATAAATCTGTGAAATGGCGACATTGTGTTAAATATATTAAAATACAAAACACTCTCAGTAGGCCATAGGAAGGATTACAAATTACACTCAGATGTCTGAAGAGTGGAATCAGCAACTATGTATGTGTCTTACTGCTGCATACACATCTCTAACTAAATACAGAGACACATTTTGCCTTATATTCTTATAAGAAAATGTATAAAAAATAACGAAAAATAAACCAATTACAATACTTGGCATTGTATTCTCTCCACATCAGACATTATTTGCCTCAATGGTGGTTCCTGTAAATGCCCATCTTTTGCTGATCCAAGAAGTACAAATAACTATGACCACACAATGTAAAACAGGAGCCCATTTGGTAAAACCTATGCATATTTTAAAATAGAAGAGAAAGACATCTAAATGTTCACAAACCTTAATTATGGCAGGGCATGGATGATTTTCTGATTCCTCTCCTTATCTTTATTTAACTATCAGGGGTAACTTTTATTTTTGATTTTTGGAGGCAGAGTCTTGCACTGTTGCCCAGGCTGGAGTGCAGTGACATGATCTTGACTCACTGCAACCTCTGCCTCCCGCGTGCAAGAGATTCTCTCACCTCAGCCTGCCAAGTAGCTGGGATTACAGGCACCTGTCACTACACCCAGCTAATTTTTATATTTTTAGTAGAGATGGGGTTTCACCATATTGGCCAGGCTGGTCTTGAACCCCCAAACTCAGGTGATCTGCCTGCCTCACTCAGCCTCCCAAAGTGCAGGAATTACACGTGTGAGTCACTGTGCCCGGCCAACAGTCATTTTTAACGAGATGAAATATTTTTGTAGGAAGCACCAGGAATGATGGCTATGCATTTAAGTAGCACATGTTCAGCATGTCAGTTTCATCTACTGCTCTTATAATTACTGGAATTGTCTAGTTCATGAAATTGAGCCATGACTCTTGAAATTGCTGTTATGCATAGGTGATCTAAATATCCGCACATGGATACAGTACACTATTGACCCACTATTTGATAATATCTCTAACTTTTTCCAAATGCAAGGGGAGAAAGCTCTATGATTTCTTCAGATTCTCTGTGTTTTTCAATTCAGGTTTTTGTTTTTCTTTTGTTTTTCTGAATTCCAAATGTCTAAGATTGAGCATTACATGTGCATACTTCATATTCTTACAGAAATATCAGCTAGAGATGATAATGGACCATTTAAATTTCATAAATAAGAATAAAAATATTATTCTGGTGTTTTGATTAATTAATAGAATGGTCAATCTTTTATGCATTACGTTTTTAAAAAATAACATCACAGCTGGTCAACTTACTTTAAAAAGAATTCAAAGAAAATTAGAGAAATCAAAAATCAAAGCAAACTGAAAGTGTCATTTTAGATCCAATAAATGGTCCAAATACTTTAAAAAGAGATATATTTCAGGGGGATAGTGGGAGAGGAAAATGACATAACAGTTTTGGAAAGAAATATTTTAAGAACCATAAAGAAAACATTGAACATAATTGGGCTCTTACCATATATTGACACTAAGCCAAATATTTTATTTATAAACTGTCCTAATAACATTCCTATTAGAGAGGTGTGTCTGCACCCACTTTAATAAGAAGAACACTGAAGCTGAAAAAGCTAAATAATTAGTTGAGGTCACACGTTGGTGGAGGGATGAGATGAAGCTGAAAGGAGGGCCTTTCCTTATTGATGGGCTCCTCTGTCCTAAACCATGCTGTTCTAGCCATGGTTTTGAAACATTAATCACAGAAATCTCCTTTCTAAGCCTTCTCAAAAAGAAATAATTTCAACTAACCAGAAGATAGGTGTATGAATATATTTGTGACAGTAAAAATTACAAAGTGCATACAAAAGAGATTCATAGAAAAGGTTCTGGAAGGTTGATCAAAATACAAGGATTAATTTATAATTTAACATTCTGAAGCCTATTTGTCATTATGGAAAATGATGCCAACATAGTGTTAAATGAAGATGCAGGCAAAAATATTTCATAAAGAATATAATTTCTAGTAGATAAAACATAATTCCAAGTTAATATTTAAAAAACATTAAACAGTTATCTTAGGTTGTGAGAACAATTATGTTTTTAATTTAAATATTCTATAACTTTGACATTGAACTTACTACCATGAATTGTGTGCAGTTTGAACTTAACGAAAATCTTCAAAGACTATAATTTAGACATGATTTAAAAACAGCAGAGATCCATTCAGTCTGCAATCATATAATGGAAAAGATATAACATTATTTATATACGATTTTTCCATTTGACATGGCCTAGAGAAAATGTGAGCTATCTTCTTCTATAAACAACCTTTACATTCTTGGAGCTGTCAGGGTAACATCTCTGAATGTAAGTTTCCTTACCTGAAAAATGATGAGTTTGGAGGACACAATCTCTTAACTTGTCTTCAGTGGTAATAGTCTATGAATTTGTAAGTGCTAGGAAGAAAATAGAAAATAAGAAGCAAATTCATTGGCATGGCACTATGGGTGATAATACGAGGATAGTTTCAGAATGATAACTGACATCATCAAAAAAAATTGAAATTGGAAAATTTCAGCTACAGATAAATTAAGTATCTCTCTATAGATCTATATAGTAGAATGAAGTAGCCAAGCTGTCAATTTTGTGATATATGCAGCATTTTAAATAGGTCATTATTAGGACTAAATTTTCAGCCCATTAGTGATGTATTAACAGCATAGCTTGCTTCCAAGGGGAATTCTTATAGACCCTATGAACTCTCACCTCTACAAAAAAGAGACGGGGCTTGAAAGTGGCCTGGTAAGTGTGGAAAAGGTGATGTGCAGATAACTCCCATGAAGCACTGCTAACCTCTCTTCAATATGTGGCCAAATAAATTAAGAATGCTCTCAGTGGTCATCTTTTCAGCTCTCTTTCAATGCCTCCTTCTATTGCCCTTCACTTCCCCATCTCTCCCCTCCCTTCTGTAGGATCCATTCTTATTATAACATCCCACCCAGGACTCTAGGTGCTCAAGTTTTTCCTTTACCCACTTAAGTTTTGTCCTACATAAGTTAGTCCTCAGAACGTATTTGGTCAAGAGATGCCTGCTGTCTGATTGAAACATATAAACCCTGTCTTCATGTTTCAAGTGACCTCTTGCTGAGGAGGTTTATCTTGCATCAGGGTGCTTGACCTAAGTTATTATGAGGAGAGAGAAAGAGAGAGGAGGAGGAAGAGGAAGAGGAAGAGAAGGAAGGAAGGAAGGAGGGAAGGGTGGGAAAGGAAGGAAGGAAGGAAGGAAGGAAGGAAGGAAGGAAGGAAGGAGGGAGGGAGGGAGGGAGGGAGGGAGGGAGGGAGGGAAGGAAAGAAGGAAGGGAAGGCGAGCAGGGGAAGGGAGAGAGGAATGAAGGAGAGGAGGGAGGAAGGGGCAGAAGGAAAGAAGAGAGGAAGTAAATAAAGTAGCGTTGAAAAAAGATGTTTGCACAGGAATGTTTATAGCAGCATAATTCACAATGGCAAAAACGTGGAACCAGCCCAGAGCCCAACGATCAATGAATGGATAAATAAATTGTGATATATATATATATATTATATATGTGTGTGTGTGTATGTATATATATGTGTATATATATTTATATAATCGAACACTACTCAGCCATAAAAAGGAATGGATTACTGGCATTCACAGCAACCTGGATGTGATTGGATAGTATTATTCTAAGCAAAGTAACTCAGAAATGGGAAACCAAACATTGTATGTTCTCACTCATAAGTGGGAGCTAAGTTTTGAAGATTCAAATGCAAACAAATGATACAATGGACTTTAGGGATTCAGGGGGAAATGGTGGGAAGGGGATGAGGGACAAAGGACTACTAATTGGTTTCACTGTATACTGCTCGGATGATGGCTTCACCAAAATCTCACAAATCACCACTAAAGAACTTATTAATGTAATCAAATACCACCTGTTCTCCAGAAACCTATGGAAATTAAAAAAGAAAGAAAAAAGAAAAGAAAAGAAAATCCTGCTTGGTTTCCAAGGAAAGGAAAAGCAAATAAAACAAGCCAACAGAGGCATAAAAATAGCAATTGTAATTCCTAAAAATTGTTAATAGTCATTTTAGAATTTTTATGAATTAATTGATACAAGACCTTTCTATAAAGCTCAAATGTTAAAGACAAGAAAATATTTACCTTGAAGATATCAGAAAGGCACTAGTTAGGTCTTATAGGAAAGTCATTTCAGGTATTTATCCAGTTCTTTTTTTTTAATTACAAAAGTGAATTATTTACTTTCCAATATGATTGCTCAACTGCTAGATTGTACTTAAAGCTGATGATAGTTAATTTGTAATTTATTCACACATCCCTACCAAGCACCATTCCTTATTTCTACTCTTTTTCAGAAAATAAAAATTAAAAAGTTGTGTGGACGCACTATTTCCATTCTTTTCTTCCCACTCTTTTTTAAAACTATTTTTTTTTCAGGCTTTCCACCAAATACTCCATCAAAACTGTCTTTTTCCAGGTCACTGACAACTTCCACATCATTAATTTTTTGGTCACTTCTCAATCTTTACTTATTTACTTAGCAGTATTTCATACTGTTGATTCTGTTCAAATTGTTTTATAATTCCATTGTAACTACAGTAATAATTCAGCTGAAATTATAAGCATGTAAAATTACTTAGCTCCCTATTTAAAATGACAATCACAAAACTTATTTTATTTTCCAGAAGACAAATATCTTTAAGCACTATAAATTCCTATAAATACGAAAATTTCCTAATGGACATGTCAATTGCATGTCCACAACGAACTTCCACAGCTATTGCAAAATCATCTTAATCTATGTCAACAGAAACTTTTACAGTAGGTAGGTTCCCTGGCCCTTTGAAACTTAAGATCAGGCACTGAAAGGAAAAGATGATAATGAGTTTTTGGTGCCCCGGGGGGTGAATTTTGTACATAGACTATATAGAAGTTACTTTGATTTTAAATATTAATATTCAATTTATTATGGTTATAAATTCAAAATACCAGTTTGCCTTAAGCACCCTTATGCTTTTAATTTGTTTCGTAAATATTATTTTAAGTAGAAATCTAGTAAATTTTATAGTTACCTTTAAAAGAGATTTTCAATTATGTCTATATTAACAAGTGTAATTATTTAGCATGCATTAAATATTTTAAGACTAACTTAATACATTGTTTCCTTCAATCTTTGATTACTAAACATACTTTCTCAGACACTTATTCTTGCAAATTTAATAAATGCAATATATAGATGTATGCACATGCACACACAGTGACCAGAAAAGTGTGGCATGACATTATGCAAGGAGATGCATCATCCAGGATGAATTTTTCCAAACACCCTTTCTGTGTTAAACCCCTTTTTTGTAGTCAGTTGTTATATATGCAAACACTAAAAAGGGAACAGTCCATAGTCTATACACCTGTGTTCAAGTTGCCCATTAACTAAATATGCAAGTCAAGTTCATGATATTCATGCTAAGCAGAAACGCCAAGTGATAGATTTAACTTATCTATAAGCAGCATCATTCTCTTCTGAACATTTTTTATGTTCATCCATTACAACCACAGCTTATATAGATACTTAAGACATCTAATATGACTCTGTGCTTCCAAAGGGTGTGCCTGATGCTAACATCACAGCTTCTAAAGGTACCATTTTAGTGACCACAATCCACATGTATCCTGCTGAATTAATCAACTCCTTTTGGTATTGGATGAGAGTTAAATTTTCCCCTCTTACCTTGATGGTTTACAAACTGTGCAGGCTAAGTTGGTGCCCATACCTCTCAGTGTAATATTGAGAGGTTCTAAATGACAGTAAAAAATAATTCTAATATCTTGCCCTACATGAAAGAATTATCTTGACACATTTTCAACAGAAGCTAAGAATAAATGTTTTCAGCATTCTGAAAAGTAATTTCAGAATTTTGAGTTTGTGTAGTGGCCTAGATGTAAATTTATTTTTATTTTATTTATTTATTTATTTTTATATTTTATATTTTTTTATTATTATTATACTTTAAGTTTTAGGGTACATGTGCACAACGTGCAGGTTTGTTTGGGGTTGGGGGAGGGGGCAGGGACAGCATTAGGAGATATACCTAATGCTAAACGACGAGTTAATGGGTGCAGCACACCAACATGGCACATGGATACATATGTAAATTTACTTTTAAATTATTGAATTTCATCTTGTCTGAAGATTAAAATAACAGGAAATAACTAACAGGCTGAGAAATACATTTATAACAGGGTAACTTACATAAGTTTCACATTAACAGTTTGAAGAGCATGGTATGATTTTTAATATCCTCAATTATATTTGAAAACTAAATAGGTCTTCTATATTAGTAGCCTCAAGCTCTCTGACAGCAGATACCTTCAATTACAAACTCTTACCTCAATTTGCCTTCTTAGGGACACTGATTATATTGCATGTAGGTCTTCCAACAAAGACCAGTTTTAAAACATCAAACCATGACACTCAACCCTTTCGTTTCAGTTCAATATTTATTATATTATCTTCACTTTATCTACCTTGAGGTCATGTAAATATCCGTTTCACTCAATGTTTCAATAAATATTCTCTGAGTGTAAAGTATGTGTCAGTCTCCGAGCTAAAATAAGTGTATTATGGTGCTGAAATAGGCATAAATTTTTTTTTTAAATAACCGTAAAGATTTAACTTATTCTCAAGTTTTCAGACAAGAACATGCTCAAAGTATGTGCATTCAAGACTTCCAAATCTTCCCTTACGGCTATCCCTTATAGCCTTCTATTACATAGTTTTATGCAAGAATTTATGTCCCATTCTCTTTGTAAATGATGGCCTCATGACTTTATCTTTGATATAACTTTAGTTTTTCTTATTTTCATATCTAGAGACAGTATTCTCAGTGCAGTTTTCAACTGACTAGTCTACAAAGCATTTATTGTCCAAGTTATCAGTCATTACACTGCTGGAGTCTGAGTGGTTTCTTCAACTTTTTCAAACATCATGAAAATTTCACTATTAGTGTTGGATTAATATTGACTATCTTATTGTAGCCATTATGAATTTCAAATAAATGATTATGAAAAAATAATTTGCACTAATTTATATAAGTTTGTGTAATTTATTTTCTGACATATTTGTGTCTGAAAACTGTGAGACAAGATGCTGTTTTTCCAATACCAGTTATATGTTGAAAAGTAATTCTATTCTTTAGCCACTTAAAGTTATAACTTTCCATGAATTTGAAGGTCCTCATTCCTGGAACTGTTCAAAGTTGGATAGATGTATAACAGGGATATAACAGAAAATTTCCAAACAAGGACATTGATTTAGTTTAGAAATTTTTTTTTAATTTTTGTACAACTTTATTGCAGCACAATTTACATCCTGTAAACTTTACATCTTCAAAGTGTATGAGTGATGAGTTTTGACATTTGAATATATCAATAAAATCGTTACCACACTCAAGAAGCATATCCATTAGCCACAAAAGTTTTCATGTGCCTCTTTGTAATTGCACCCTCCCACCTCTTTCCCAGCCACAAATTTGTTTTCTGTCACTATAGATTAGTTTGCTATTTCTAGAGCTTTCTATAAATGTCATTATACAGCATGCACTAATTTTTGTCTGGCTTCTTTTACACAGAATATTTTGAGATTCGTCTACATTGTAGTGTATATCAGTAGTTCTTCCTCTTTATTGCCTAGTAGTATTCCACTGTATGAAATATATATTTTTTAATTTATGTTTACATGAAAAAATGCTCATCATCACTTCCCATCAGAGAAATGCAAATCAAAACCACAATGAGATACCATTTCACACTAGTTAGAATGGCCATCATTAAAAAGTCAGGAAACAACAGGTGCTGGAGAGGATGTGGAGAAATAGGAATACTTTTACACTGTTTTTGGGACTGTAAACTAGTTCAACCATTATGGAATTGAGTGTGGCGATTCCTCAGGGATCTAGAACTAGAAATACCATTTGACCCAGCCATCCCATTACTGGGTGTATACCCAAAGGACTATAAATCATGCTGCTATAAAGACACATGCACAGTATGTTTATTGAGGCACTATTCACAATAGCAAAAACTTGGAACCAACACAAATGTCCAACAATGATATACTGGATTAAGAAAATGTGGCACATAGACACCATAGAATACTATGCAGCCATAAAAAATGATGAGTTCATGTCCTTTGTAGGGACATGGATGAAATTGGAAACCATCATTCTCAGTAAGCTATCACAAGGACAAAAAACCAAACACTGAATGTTCTCACTCATAGGTGGGAATTGAACAATGAGAAAACATGGACACAGGAAGGGGAATGTCACACTCCAGGGACTGTTGTGGGGTGGGGGGAAGGGGGAGGACAGCATTAGGAGATATACCTAATGCTAAACGACGAGTTAATGGGTGCAGCACACCAACATGGCACATGTATACATATGTAACAAACCTGCACATTGTGCATACATGTAAGCTAAAACTTAAAGTATAATAATAATAAAAGAAAATTTTTAACTTCTCTTTAAGTGTTCATATGTTCTAAAGTTCTGTGAGTCTAAGAATTCATGTTTTCGCTTGATTTATGTATTGAGTCTTCCTTGAGAACAAAAGTTCTCCCCTTCATCTTTAGGGATCCAATAAATACAAAACTGAGGACTTAGAGATTTTACTGATATTTTACTGATAGAATTACCTTCCGCACAGTTAGTGCACATCTATACAAACAGATTTATTTAAAGGGCTGATAATTTTCCACTTAATTATTTGTTTGTTTTCAACAACGATCCTGCTTATGTGGAAAACATAGGAATTTTGTTTTTACGAAGAGGCCGAAGGCAAGCAGACGAAATTTAATACCTCTCTTTGTTATTTCTCAAGATTTGTTAGTGAAATATCTCAATGTTATGTAGTAGAGTAACTTTGTTAGTTTTTATAAATTTTTCTTATGAATTTCTTAAGAGTAACTTTATCTCTTATGCAATACATTGCAGCTAGCCAGGGTACAAGCTGAGGATAACAAATTAGTAGTCAGCACTGTATCTTCAGAGCATGTAAGTTAAGAAAATGTGTGGTTTCTCATATTCCAGAAAATCTAAACATATTTGGAGAAACAAGTGAGTTTCAATGATCAAATATATGTAGGAAGTCTAAATAAATAAACAAAAAATAGCAAGTTTCAAAGGAATCACAATTTAGACCTAAAATACTGGCCCCTTAGTAATATGGTAAAAACAGTTACCTATCCTATCTCTCTGATTGTCAAGATGAAAGAAGGTGTGGAGGGAGAGAAGAAGTAAGATGGAGAGAGGAGGAGAGAAACAGAGAAAGAGAATGAGAGATGAAAAGGAAAGAAGGAGAGAGAGACACACAGAGAGAGAGGGACACACACACATACACAGACTGATTTTATCAGGCATTGAAACACCATAGGGAGAATATTTTAAAGTTATCCTGTATATATAACACATATTTAATGGGAAGTGATTCTGCATGTTACTGTAACATTTACTCAGATCACAGAAATGAACCAGCACCTCCTCAATGATGAATCATTAATTATGTAATTAAGCAACTTAAATAATTAATGACAATTTAACTTTAAATGTTTTATCCCCAAAAGTAACTAAAATGAATGTTAAAAACTTAACTGACTTTAACAACTAAATTAAATGTTAAAGCTGGTTATACATCTGAGTCAAGTTCCTCACTGATTCCCACCTCCATTCATAGGCACCGCAAATGGATGTGAAACATATTTAATGAATGGGTAGCATACATTTAAACTATTTGTAACATATATTTGATAGCAATTGATTCTATAATACAGGTTGCATGTTACTTGTTATAAAAAAAAATCCACATGAAGGCTCTGAAAAATTCTAAAAACAAAGTTTGTTCGTTTAATCACCAAAGGTTGTTTATAGTGGGGATAAAAAAATTAAAAATGAGCACATTAGACCTATAAACAGATCACTACATTCTCAACAGAAAGATCTACTACTGATCCATCTTTCTCTATATCTCTATCATCTATCTCTCTCTCTCTCTCTCTATCTGTCTATCTAATCTATCATCTGTTTACCCTATGGATCTATTTAATCTATCATCTATATATCCTATCTATCCATCTAATCTATTCTATCTATCTATCTATCTATCTATCTATCTATCTATCTATCTATCTATCATCTATCTATAACTCTATGTGTTATGTATCCATCCATCTTTATCTATAAATCTATCATCTATCCATCCATTTTATCTATCAATCCATCCATCCCTAGCTGTCTACCTACCCATCTACCTATCTGTCTAGCTTCCTATATATATCAAGATTGTAAAGACACAGAGGGTAGTCAGGCTAGGTGTCAGCATGCTAGTGACAAACAGGCTTTTTCCATGCAGATAAAGATGGAAGTAGGCTGGGCACAGTGGTTCACGCCTGTAATCCCAGCACTTTGGAAGGCCGAGGCGGGTGGATCACAAAGTCACGAGATCAAGATCATCCTGGCTAACACACGGTGAAACCCCGTTTCTACTAAAAATACAAAAAAAATTAGCTGGGCATGGTGGTGTGCACCTGTAGTCCCAGCTACTCAGGAGGCTGAGGCAGGAGAACGGCGTGAACCTGGGAGAAGCAGCTCGCAGTGAGCAGAGATAGCGCCACTGCACTCCAGCCTGGGCGACAGAGAGAGACTCCATCTCAGAACAAAACAAAACAAACAAACAAACAAAACAATGGAAGTATATTTCCAGCAGAGAAAACAGCATCTGCAAAGCTACTTAGACACTCTCTTGCTTGAGGTTAGGCATGCATAACTTGGTAGTGAAGACAACCAAGGTAAGTTTTGCTTGTTAACTGTGGTGTTGCAACCCAGCCCAACACTTGGTGTTTATTATTTTATAAGTTTCTTCCTTCTTTTTTAAAAAAAATTTTTTTCTAACTGACAAATAAAGATTGTATATATTTGTGGTGTACCACATGTTGCTGTGAAATGTGTGTACATTGTGGGATGGCTAAATTACATATGTGTTATCTCACATACCTATCAAATTCTTGTGGTGAAAACATTTCAGATCTACTCTCTTAGTATTTCTTAATGATATGATACATTTTTATTAACTATAGTCGCATTCTATTGAAACAATAATTTTATTATTTCATGATTTTATGGGTTAACTGAGCTTAACTAGGCAGTTCATGTATGGTATTCGCTAAAGCGGCTAGTGGTAGGGGCTAGATTGGATTAAATTTGCAAGGACAGAAAATTAAAACATAATTGACTCTGGAGGTAAATTTTTAAATATAGGTTTTCTCATTAGTTCTTTATTTTGTGAGCTCAAAAACAATATACTCTCTTTTTCATATATAAAATTTATGTAAAATACACCTCATATATAAAATGTATAAAATAAAACTTCTGGTTCCATCTACCTAATGTTCAGACTGTTTTGCTTGATTAAGCAGTACACAAAAGGTAGGCATGGTGACTCATGCCTGTAATCCCAGCACTTTGGGAAGGCCAAGGCAGGTGGATCACTTGAGGTCAGGAGTTTGAGACCAGCCTGGCCAACATGGTGAAACCCCATCTCTACTAAAAATATAAAAATTAGCTGGGCATGGTGATGCACACCTGTAGTTCCAGGTACCTGGGAAGCTGAGGCAGGAGAATCACTTGAGCCCAAGATGGGGAGGTTACAGTGAGCTCAGATGGTGCCACTGCACTGCAGCCTAGGAGACAGACTCTCTCAAAAACAAAACAAAACAAAACAACAAAAACAGCAATAACAACAAAACAAAGCATAGAGGGCTACTGTGCTTTCATGTGCTTTTTAAAAAGGAGTGGAATAAAACTAGGAAAAGAAATAATTTTCATTAAGATAACTATTATACATAATCATTAAATATAGGTTTACATAATTGGGATAAAAATTATTTGAAAAAATATCAGTTGGCTGAAACCACTAAAATATTCAGGCTCAACCCATGTAGAATTATACCACCAGAATATTAGGAAAATGGGTTGATAGAAGGAACCAGGAGTTCTGAGCACTGCAACTGAACTTTGATGTTGAGTGTCTCAAAGTTCCACAACCTAGGAGTGTGCTTGTTTTCACCTGCTATATGAAATGGGTTGCTCTTTCTTCTGTCATCTGAGTAGAAGATTGCTTTCATTTTAGTCTGAGCTGAGTGAAGATCAGAAGAGCCCAGGGATAGGTCAGAGACACCACAAGTCAGTAAGTCTAGCAATGCGAGGCAGTGTGTGAAGATGGCCCTGCATGGCTGCTCTGGTCTAAATGTGAGTCCCCCACCAAATCCAAACGTGGAAATCCTAACCTCCAAGGTGATGGTATTAGAAGGTGGGGCCTTTGGGAGGTGATGACGTCATCAGGGTGGAGTTCCATGAAAAGGATGAGTGCCTTAAAAAGTAATATGAAATGGTTTGCTTTCTGCTTTCTACTCTCTGCCACATGAGAATGCGGTAACAAGAGCATGATGTGCAAACAAAGTGGGTCTTCACTAGGCACTGCATCTGGTGGGGCCTTGATCTTGGACTTTCCAGCTCCAGAACTGCGGGAAATAAATGTCTAGCATTTGAGCCGCCCAGTCCATGGCAGTTTGTTACAGCAGCAGGTACTGACTACATCAATGGCACATATAAATTTCTCTGAAGATGATTTTCAATAGAAAAGGGAAAACAGGCCTTGCCTGTTCTCCTTCATTAACTTCTCTTCATGAAGGCCCAGGCTTTCTTTGTGTTTAGTGAAGGGAGGTAGGCTTGTCCAAGCCAGCACTGTAGAACCATCACATGTCACAAGCTAGTGAAACTCATTCATGTGTGGAGCACATCAGCAGATTACCATGGCCAAGAATATCAGTATGAGGAACATGAGCAACAAAGCTAAAAAGGCTTTACTAAGCTGGTGGCTATCCCTGCCAAGAATGGCCAAATAAGCAACATGCCTACCTTTGTGTTATGTACTATGGTTCTATTATATATTGATGCTTTGGAAACCATGGGATAGCATTCATCAGTAGGAAAACAAAAGCTTCACCAATCCTTCTGTAATGTGGTGATGGGTAGGGTGATGGATACTAAAGCCCCTACAAGAATCCTGTATCTCAGGAAAGGAGGTGTAGATGGCTGATGTGATACCTTGGTTCTTCTTAGTTTGAAAGAATTTAAACAAGAAACACACAACAAAGGAGGTGTAGGATACAGTAATTTATTGTAAAAGAAAAATAATATGTTGAAAGTTAGGGGCAGAATGGACAGTACACCCTGAAAGAGATAGGATTCAGGGCGGGCTGCTCAAAGGATGAGACAGCAAAGACTGGCACTAGGGCAACTCCCTGTAAGAGAGTCTTCCATGATTACTCACCAGGTGTTGGGAGAGGTGTTACGAATAAGAATGTTCTGGGTGGTCCTCTGGGTGCACATGCACAGTAGTTGTGCATGCTTGTTCATACATTGCGTGTCTCATTAGCATCTTATATCTCCACCCAGGGATATGCTTTTTACTATTAAAATGAGCAAAGGATCAGTTTGAGGACAGGTAAAGTCAAAATGCACATGATCTCTAGAAGGGAAAGTCCCTATTGAAGATGGCTTGAATAAGCTCAATGACAATGTGAATGCTGAAGTTTATTGTGTTGATTGTATGGTCACCATGGTTGCTATGTCCCGAGAGCATGGACACTTCCTTGACTACCTATCCTGCCTCAGAAGCCTGGTACTTAACAATGGATGATCACACAAGCCTCGCTGCTGTTGGAAGCACCATTCTGAGCTAGCCTGTCAGCTAACACTTGGGTGGGAAGTCACATGCAGCATGCACGGTGGCTTCTATTTGGCCATCCTGGTGGTCTGCATCTCTCCACGCAGCTCTTCACAAACACAAACTTTCATTCTGCCCTTTGGTTCTCCAAGGAACACTTAGACAGTTATTTAATTTAATCTTTCTTGTTGGTCTGCATTCGACTGTGCCAGCTTATCAATAGAGCTCCTTTAAGACAGTCAATACTTCCTGTTTGTTCCAAAAAAAGTCTTCTTTACACAATTCAGTGTAGAGAAATAAATGGATGCATTTGACGCTAAGAAGGCATGTTTATCTGACCTTTATGTATCTGCTACATCAATAGAAACAGTGCTATTTTATTTGATGAATTATAATAATAGGTTGGCGAGTCTTTGAAAACTAAGAAGTGAATTTTTGCTTTTGTTTGAGATAATAAGGATCAATACAGTGGATGGAGTTCACCCTCATATCCATGAAGCACAGTTGCTTCTTCCTGGAGCTCTTTGGATGTATTGGTCTATGTGACTTGCTCACAGCCTTACTTGACTTAGAAATCTTTCTGAGTAGCTAAGGAATGTGGCCATGTGTTTTTCTTTACTTAGTTGTTACATATGAGAAAATGTGCATGAAGGAAAGAACATCACATGCAAAGGGGCAAAGAGCTGATTTTTCTCATCCATGACAAAAAACAAAACAGGAAGCTCAGTTTCATAAAACGATATTATCTCTCGTTATCCATAATCAATAAGAAAATAAATTATGCCCAGAGATTTTGTCACCATATCATTAATTTATAAGTATAAATGAATAACTAGATTGGTGTTACTGGTAACGATAATATAATTCTGATATGAAAAATATTAAATTAGAGAAGTCGGAAGTGAAGGACATTTCAGTACAGAGGACGTTGTCCTTTAAATTTAAGACAAAAAGTAAAAAAGAGCTAGGAACAGTGGCTCACACCTGTAATCCCAGCACTCTGGGGGGCTAAGTCAGGAAGATTGACTCCAGGAAATTCCAGACAAACCGGGGAAACGTAGTAAGACCTCCTTTCTATGAAAAATAAACAAAAATTAGCTAGGTGGGGTGGTGTGTCCAGAATTGGTGGGTTCTTGGTCTCACTGACTTCAAGAATGAAGCCGCGGACCCTCGCGGTGTTACAGCTCTTAAGGTGGTGCGTCTGGAGTTTGCTCCTTCTGATGTTCAGATGTGTTCCGAGTTTCTTCCTTCTGGTGGGTTCGTGGTCTTGCTGGCTGAGGAGTGAAGCTGCAGACCTTCGTGGTGAGTGTTACAGCTCTTAAGGCGGCGCATCTGGAGTTGTTCGTGTGGGCTCGTGGTCTCGCTGGCTTCAGGAGTGAAGCTGCAGAACTTCGCGGTGAGTGTTACAGCTCATAAAAGCAGTATGGACCCAAAGAGTGAGCAGTAGGAAGATTTATTGCAAAAAGCGAAAGACCAAAGCTTCCACAGTGTGGAAGGCGACCCAAGCGGGTTGCCACTGCTGTCTTGAGGCAGCCTGCTTTTATTCTCTTATGTGGCCCCACCCACATCCTGCTGATTGGTAGAGCCTAGTGGTCTGTTTTGACAGGGCACTGATTGGTGCGTTTACAATCCCTGAGCTAGACATAAAGGTTCTCCACGTCCTCATCAGATCACTTAGATACAGAGTATTGACACAAACGTTCTCTAAGGCCCCACCAGAGTAGGTAGACACAGCGTGTTGATTGGTGCATTCACAAACACTGAGCTAGACACAGGGTGCTGATTGGTGTGTTTACAAACCTTGAGCTAGATACAGAGTGCCGACTGGTGTATTTACAATCCTTGAGCTAGACATAAAGTTTCTCCAAGGCCCCACCAGAGTAGCTAGATACAGAGTGTTCATTGGTTCACTCACAAACCCTGAGCTAGACACAGGGTGTTGATTGTTGTATTTACAATCCCTGAGCTAGACAGAAAGGTTCTGCACAGTGGCACACACTTATAATCCCAGGTACTCAGGGGGCTGGTACAGGAGAATTGCTTGAGCCCAGGAGGTTGAGGCTGCAGTGAGCTACGACTGCACCATTGTACTCCAGCCTGGGAGACAGCAAGACCCTGTCTCAAGAAAAAATAAAATATAAAAAAGTAAAAAAGTAAAGAAAAGCCAATGTCATCATAAAAATGAATTTCTGTTTTGGAGGAGAATGGGAAGTGGTGGGGGTCAAAGGGACAGAATCATGAAACTATACCAGGTGTAATTCTGGGTTCTTTCTGTTCTGTTCTCTTGGAATAATCTTGGTGGAAGCCAAACAGTTCATCAATCCTGTGGTGAACAGGGAGCTCAAAGGATCCCATTCATGCAAACAGAGCCTTAAGTTGGGCTAAGAATTAAAGGTCGGTTTTGTAGCTGATGTTTCCAGGTTACAGCACACTTGCACAATTGCATCTACATAGTGTGCAGCCACTAATTGTGATGATAATCATATTGATGTAAGAAGGAGAAGCAAGTGGATGCTGAGGGGAGGAGGAGGAGGTGATGGTGAAGATGTAGGACTTGCTCAGGAGAAGAGAGAGCAGTGTAATTGTGGACATTTATTGACTGTTTCTTACTTGTGATTAGGTTAAAAGTGAACAATAGTTATTGCAGTGGGCATTGCTCGCCATCCCCTAAGAGTGTCAAGCTATTTTTATACTCTGTAAGAGAATCCTGCTTGATCACAGGTTTGCCCAGTTAGTTTCAAGAATGAACTGATGCTCAGAAACACAAATACTTAAAATTCAGACAACTTATCACAGTTCACTAAATTGCAGGTCATTGGATCTCAAGTGAAAATGACTGCTTTGCAGCAACCTCATTCAGGCTTTGACCTGCTTTCTGCACCTATGGATGAGACAACATTTTGTTATCAGGCAAAGCTATGAAACCACATTCCTGCCAGATGGGGAGGTCAGGATGTCAGCATCACTCCGAATCCTGGTTATCAAAGGCCATGTCAATCTGCACTTTTCTTTCTCTCTCCTTCTCCAAGCCCTTAGAAGAAAAAAGGAATCCTTTATCCTGGAGGGAGATAGCACTACACTAAGATGACAGCTTTGGTTTTGCTTTACCTTTGAGACTCTAAGTAAGAAAACACTTGATTAACTGTGGTTCCAGGGATCTTTGAATAATTTTAAGATGGGAGCTAATGGATGGAGCTGTTGTTCTGTCCAGCAAGTTATGTCTTACTGCATGAAGCTATATCTTCATGCATATTTACAGAATCATATCTTCATATATGGAGATGTATATGCATGTATGTTGATGGATGAATATAAATTTGTGTGTTTATTTACAGA
Source organism: Symphalangus syndactylus (assembly GCF_028878055.3). Lineage (NCBI taxonomy): Eukaryota > Metazoa > Chordata > Mammalia > Primates > Hylobatidae > Symphalangus > Symphalangus syndactylus. The sequence goes on from NC_072448.2 coordinate 11,189,035, forward strand.
GGAATATTTCCATGTGCAGCGATATAACTACAATGTATCTTTATTTATGGAGATGTATTTTCATGTATGGAGATATATTTCCTTGTGTCTTGATAAACATAGATATGCTTTCATGTGTAGCTATATATGCTCACACAGGTAAATTTATTTCCATGTATCTTTATGTATGGAGAGTCTACATTGCAGCAAATAAAATCCTAACCAATCAGTCACTGTCTGATGAATAATCACTTCATTTAGGTGACAACTTTAATCATTTTAATAAATGCACAGATAACAAACCCTTTGCTTAATAACTCATTGTTTCTAACACTAAATTTTATATTTTCAAATAAAGCTCTTTTTCATTTTCATCTGTCAAATTAATATGTAAATTATTTCTTTTTTCTTTTTTTTTTGAGATGGAGTGTCACTCTGTCACCCAGGCTAGAATGTAGTGGCACAATCTCAGCTCACTGAAACCTCCACCTCCCGAGTTGAGGCGATTCTCCTGCCTCAGCCTCCCAAGTAGCTGGGATTACAGGCACCCACCACCATGCCTGGCTAATTTTTTGTATCTTTAGTAGAAATAGGGTTTTGCCATGTTGGCCAGGCTGGTCTTGAACTCCTGACCTTGGGTGATCTGTCCATCTTGGCCTCCCAATGTGCTGGGATTATAGGCGTAAGCCATTGTGCCTGGCCCCTTTTTCTAATTTATTTAATATTAAATATTCATATTGGTTTCTAATTATATACAGAGTTCAAGATTGAGAGTTAATTTAATTAGATTTGATTTACTTTTACTGAATGTGTCTAACATAACACATTTTATCTCATCAATTTATTTTTATAAAATGTAATTAACTTGGAAGTATATGTAGGGGCTTTACAAAAGATTTCTCATTTGTTTCTACGTGTTTTGTAACAAAATTAGAAAACACAAATATGCAAAACCAAAAGTGAGAATGTAAATGGCCACAGTTTCTTCTTTGAGAGTGAACCACTTCTTAAGGTTTTACACATTTTTCTGTGAATCCAAACTATTGCCTGGGTAGTTACATATCTATAAACATGCACAATTCAAAAACTGGGTCATAGTTACATGTGCTAATGGATAAACTTCCTTTTTACTACTTAGTACAATATTAGAAATACATACTCATGGCAATAATAATGCATCGAGATCACTGTAATGACTACAGAGTAGTTTGTATATCTAGTCTTTAAATTCAAAAGTTCTTGTCCTCAACTTTGAGGCAATAAAGGATTTTTTTTTCTAAAATGTTATGTCAGATATTTTTCCTTTAATCTACCTAGTTGTCTGAAATATTTCAATGAAAGATCCTAGAATTAGAATTTCTTGTACATTAGTTATGCTCTTTAATAATGAAGTGGCATCATTTCTCTGGGGTAATACCTGAGGTTCATTGCCTCACACCAAGGAAATTGAGGACGTGGGCACACAAGGAGTGAGTTTAAGAGTGGGAGTTTAATAGAAAAGCTCTTTCGTGCAGAGGGAATGGGTTCTGGATGGATCTCCCCTCATGCAGCCAGACGCTGGATTTATAGATAAGCTTGAGGAGGCGGTATCTGATTTACATAGGGCACAGAGGATTGGTTGGACCAGGTGTGCCATTTACATAGTGTGAGAAGAAGCTGGCCATCCCACTCTAATCTTTTATTATGAAAATTGGGTCTCTACCTGGTTGAAGCCATGTTGCCTGCTTTTTTTACAGCACATGTGGCACACAAAGAAAAGGGAAAAGGGAATGTCTATGTTGAGTATACCTGGCTTCCAGATATCCCTTTTCTATTGGCACAGCTGCTGGCATTCATCTATATAAGCTTCCAGCTTGCTTATCTATGCTTGCAGCTTGATTTTTCAGGCTGCTTTTTTTTTTTTTTGGAAAAGCAATGATTTGGGCCGGCTTTTTATTAAAAGGAAAACCTTACCAAAGGCTCTGTTACCCTCACTATCTGCCTAAATAATTTCTCTTTAGCTCCTATATCAATAATAACTTGAATTTACTTTTTGAGATGCAAAAGCACAATGAAGAAAATAAAAAATTATTTTTAATATCCCCATCCAGATAATGATACTTAAAAATATAGACATATGTTTATAAAATCCCTAAAGCACTAGAAAACACAAAATGACAAATTATAACCGTCTTGTTTTCTGTTTCACAAACTACACAGATTGAGGAGCTGGCCATATTGTAACAGGACAAGCCACAGACAAGAACTCCTCAGACACCGAATTGTAGAAGGAAAGGGCTTCATTCAGCTGGGAGCATTGGAAGACTCATGTCTCCAAAAACCGAGCTCCGTGAGTGAGCAATTCCTTTCCCTTTTAAGAGCTTACAACTCTAAGGGTGTCCATGTGACAGGGTCATGATCAATTGAGCAAGCAGGGGGTACGTGACTGGGGGCTGCATGCACCTGCACTGGTAATTAGAATGGAACAGAACAGGACAGGGATTTTCACAGTGCTTTTCCATACAATGTCTGTAATCTATAGATAACATAACCGATTAGGTTGGGGTCGATCTTTAACAACTAGGCCCAGGGTGTGGTGCCAGGCAGTCTGCCTGTGGGTTTCATTTCTGCCTTTTAGTTTTTACTTCTTTTTTTCTTTGGAGGCAGAAATTGGGCATAAGACAATATGAGGGTTGGTCTCCGCCCTTAATATGAGCCCATGAAAATCCAACTCATTACTCAGATGACTGTGAATATTGAAAGCACCATTCTAGGTGTGGGACCTATCCCTAGATTAAGTCAGTTTCCTGGGAGTGACTTCCTAGTCTATTGTTCTTGAAAGGTCTTGGCTCCACTTTCCAAGCTATCATCTCTTTCCACCATTCTCTTTAGCTGCTCAATAAGAAGAAAACATGCCCTTCAAACAGATTTCTCAGTCTGCTTCTTGTCCACACTTAACTGGAAACTCAAGATAATCACATTTCCAGTTTGAGCTAACACTTTTGTCATATAACTGTCTCAAATTACCAAGGGTCTTCTATGAATTTAATTCTGTGTTAGTCTTGGGATCAAATTATTAATAGCACTTCTTTTTGAGACATGCCTTCCTCTGTAGACTTGGTCACTGCTTCTTTGGGCGTGTAAGGTGTGCTAGAACAATGCCTTAGCATTCAGCAAAGAGGTTCTACCAGGCTCTATCTTAACTTTTCAGAAGTCTTAACATAGGGCATTACTGCAACCCCCTTGCTTTGATCTTTACCCATATACTTCTGGTAGTGAACTAGATCTGATGTTTTCTCCAAGATTTTAACTTATTTTTCAAGTCATCTTTAAAGAGCCTGGGGTTAAGACACATGCTCATTTTCCAAACCTCCCATTCTTAGAATTTCTATGTTTTTTCTAAGTTCAGTCTGCAAATTGACTGACCCTTCCTGTATCCACTCCTTTTATTTTTTATTGCAGTGCCTTCTCTCTCTCTCTCTCTCTCTCTCTCTTTATTGTTCTTGTTTTGAGACATAATCTTGCTCTGTAGCCCAGGCTGGAGTGCAGTAGTGCGATGTTGGCTTGCTGCAAACTCTGCCTCCCAGGTTCCAGGGATTCTCCTGCCTCAGCCTTCCAAATAGCTAGGACTACAGGCACCTGCCACCATGCCCGGCTAATTTTTGTAGTTTTAGTAGACATGAGGTTTCACCACGTTGGCCAGGCTAGTCTCAGACTCCTGACCTCAAGTGATCCTTCCACCTCGGCCTCCCAAAGTGCTGGGATTATAGGCGTGAACCCCATGCCCGGCCTTATTGCAGCACCTTCTCATATACATGTGCTATGGGTAGGAACATGCCCAAAGTATTTTACGTGAATATCTCTTTGTCCTAGCGCAGCAATTTGTTAAGTACCTTTCCTATTTTCCAAAGTTATCACCAGCCACTGTTTTACCAAATATGTTGGGTCACAAGTTTTCTTTCAGTCTGAGAGGTTTCCTTAATATTCCTTTACATAGCCTCCTACATTTTCACAGATTCCAGGTTTACTGTTCTATCTATGGTCCAGTAAAAGTAAAACCTCCAAAGAGCCTTGTCTGGAGATTTCACTTTCACTAATATGACATACAAAAATTTTTCTAGACATCTTTCTCCTTGGATTTGCTAGGGATGTGGCTGAAACACTATATTTTCTTGAGCTTTTGGATTTTAGGAAAGCTGTTTTGTGCTCTCCAGAACATGTCATTTTGGAGGGTAGCAGAATTCTGCTCTTCCCCCTTTTCCATAGATGTTTTCTACCCCACAGCAATGCTTCTCTTGGGCATCTGGTTGCTCTCAGAATTCAGATGAAAACCTTGCATCACAGAGCCAGCTTGGTTTTTTTGGGAGACTCAATTGCTTCAACTAAGCCATTTCCACACACTTTAGCAGAAAACGAAAAGGCACACAATAATTGCTATCTGGTCCCAGCTTTAAGTTTCCAAGAATGGGGAAGTGGGCCCTTGTGAAAGATCTTGAAGGATTTGATTTCTCTTTAGTCTTTCTTTTCTCTAAATTCACAATATTTAGAAAAGGAAGGAAAATGAAAGAAATGTAGTTACATTCCTCTCCCATTTTCTCCTCTTCCTGTATACTCTTCTGGCCTTTTTTCATGGCTTCCATGTCACCTGGATCTTCAGAAATGGGCTTGTCTTCCTGGAAAATTTTCCTCTCTCTATCCTGGGCCAAATACATTGTCTATCCTAAGGCCACTCTTAAACGTTGCAGGTAACTGCTGATCATTGAGAATATTTATATTTACTGGTATCTCCCATAGAGATTCCAGAAAGAAAGGAATAACAAGCTAGAAGGAACTGCATCAAGCTAAGCTCTGCAGATACTTGGAAATGTCAGGCTAAATAATATGCTGATCCTAAGTCTCTTTCTTTCTTTGAATGCTGCTGGTGTTCAGGAGTCAGATGGTTAGTGTTTTGTTTGTGTGTCTTATAATTTCAGTCTTACATATTCTATTCCTTTTTCCAATTACAATGTATCTGTTGAAGAGCCTGAGTTGTGTAAATTGTAGTGTTTCCCACAGTCTGCATGTTACTTATTGCACATTTACATTGTGGTTAAATAGGTTGCTCTGTTTTCTGCATTTCCTGATAATCAGCAGCTGAATTCATTGGCCTGATCAAAATCAGATATAATTCATTTGGCACGGCCATAGCTGGAGTTGAAATTTCTCATCAAAAGACACATTTTCCAGCTTCATCCATGTCCCTAAAAAGGACATGAACTCATCATTTTTTATGGCTGCATAGTATTCCATGGTGTATATGTGCCACATTTTCTTAATCCAGTCTATCATTGTTGGACATTTGGGTTGATTCCAAGTCTTTGCTATTGTGAATAGTGCTGCAATAAACATATGTGTGCATGTGTCTTTATAGCAGCAGGATTTATAATCCTTTGGGTATATACCCAGTAATGGGATGGCTGGGTCAAATGGTATTTCTAGTTCTAGATCCCTGAGGAATTGCCACACCGACTTCCACAATAGGAATTGAACAATAAGAACACATGGACACGGGAAGGAGAACATCACACACCGGGGACTGTTGGGGGGGTGGGCGGAGGGGGGAGGGATAGCTTTAAGAGATATACCTAATGCTAAATGACGAGTTAATGGGTGCAGCACACCAACATGGCACATGGATACATATGCAACAAACCTGCACATTGCGCACATGTACTCTAAAATTTAAAGTGTTAAAAAAAAAAAAGACACATATTTTCTGGCTTTCACTCTCACTCTTGCTTATGTCATCAGTCTCTGGTGCTCAATGACTGTATTTTTTAATTTATTGAGGGCTGCAAAATGGTAATGTTCTAATTTGATCATTTTGTTTATTCATTTATTTAACTTTAATAACTTTATATTCTCTCATCTAGTGTTCTGTGGCTTATACAGAAAAATGAAGTGTAAGTTCTCAAGGTAATAAATTAATTATCTCTCATCTTCACAATGGAAACAATTTGTGTTACCTCAAAATATCTTTGTAATTCATGGATCTTAACACATTTGGTGGTATAAATGCATTTCAAATCTTATCCATACTGAATTTCAAGCTGGCACAGCTTTGACCAGTGTGAATTCCTTCATGCTGGCTCCATGACTCTAGAAGTCTTTGATATTTTTCTTGTTTCAATTTGTCCAGTTGTATTAGTCTCATCTTGTACATTCCTGCTCCTAACCAAGAATCAGTTATTTTTCCAGGAAACCTTGTTTTTTTTTTTTTTTTTTAAGTAGAAAATGTGTATCAAGATCAAAATCTGGGAGCTAGGAATGTCATTTCTACTGCATTGGTCATTATTTCAAGAGCTTTTGGTGTAGCTGAAAAGAACATATATAACGTTGAGGGTTCATACTAATGTTTCCAATGCAAATTTAGGAGTGCAAGGTTTTTACTTAACCTCTTGAATCACACACATCCTTGCTCCACATTGAAAATCTATATTAAAAGTCAATATACAGGGGATGAGAGAATTTAAATGTCTCATAATTACTCACATACTTTATCCTATATTACAAACAAAACAATATCAGTAAGACAGTATTAAGACCAATTACCACAGCAAAGAAAAAGTTAATTTTTTTCGCATAAGCTATTGCCTTTTTCTCATACTTTAATCATTATACTAATCTATAATGTAAGATTATATGACAATTAAATCTATTCTCTCCCTTTTAAACCCATATTTTGTCTTAATTCTACCAGTCACCTGGTACTTAATGTATTAATAGCATTTTTCTTTAGCTGACATATTTTGCAATTTGTGTTCTTTAAAGGTGTTTGCTAGCACAGTGGTTAGGAAAGGCTTATGGGAACAATGTTGCTTGAGTTCTTGAATGTTGCTAACAGTTTGTGCTATTATAAATGAAATTTTTAATTCTGTTATAAATGCAATGTGGTTTGACTATTGGAGAAATACATGTGTATGCTGATTTTGCAACTGGCTACTTTAGTAAACATTTCTATGTTTTCTACTAGTTTATTGTTATTACTAATTCTTTTGGGTTTATCATCTTATAAAATGTTAATTTTGCCTTTCAAAGTTTGAATCATTTCAAAATTTTAAATAATTGTATTGAATAGTACTTCCACACTGATGTTTGTAAGAAAAAATAATAGCAGGCACCCCTTTCTTCTTATTGATGCCATCAGAACTTCTCTTGATGGCATCATTCTCAAGACACATTTGGCCATTTGGCTGAAATTATTTTAATTACTTTTATTTCTTTGTTACTTAGAAGTTTTATCACAAATAATGGCTGAAGTTTATAAAATTCTTTTTTGGCACTTATTGAAATAATAAAGTTGTTTCTTTTTCATTTAACCTAATAATTTCATGAATTATATTAATATATTTCCTAGTATTTAGTCATTCTGATATTCCCAAAATAGATAGCATTTCATCATGGGGTATTAGTTTTTAATATACTTTTGGTTTAAATGTTCACTTAAATAAAGACCTTGCATCAATATTTATATAGTTGAGATGACACCTATGTACACATATAACTTTTTTCTTCCTGATCTCTCTCAGATTTTAATATCAAAGTTAATCTACCTTTATAATATGTAATACAAGTATCCCTTTTTTATATTACTTTCATCAGTTTAATACCACTGAGATTAATAGTTCCTTTAAGGTTAAATAGCATAGAAATTTCACTTTCCTTATATGATGGGAAAAATCACCTAAGAAATAACCTTCATGTTTCACTTTGTGGATAGTTAGGGAGTGGGGAGAGTCTTTTGCAAGTTTTTTTTTTTTTTTTTTGTGACAGAGTTTTGCTCTTGTTGCCCAGGTGGGAGTGCAATGGCATGATACTGGCTCACTGCAATCTCTGCATCCTGGGCTTAAGCAATTCTCCTGACTCACCCTCCTGAGTAGCTGAGATCACAGGCTCCCACCACCATGCCCAGCTAATTTTTTGTGTTTTTAGTAGAGACGGGGTTTCTCCATGTTGGCCAAGCTGGTCTCGAACTCCTGACTTCAGGTGATCCACCCGCCTTGGCCTCCCAAAGTGCTGGGATTACAGGCATAAGCCACCGTGCCCAGTTGGCAATTTTTTTTAAATTGAGAAGAAGACTATCAGTCTATTTACAGTTACTTAAAATTTTACCAAGAAAAAGATGCATCTCATATTCACTTATCAACATTCTGTTTTTCCTATCTACAGCAATTTTATACAAATATAAATTTATTGTCTCTGTCTCCCTCTCTCCCTTCTCCCATATTCTCCTATTCCCCCTGTCATTTCCCCTTGCTTAGACTAGTGTGCACAGAATTTTCTCTAAGTTCTGGGGTAAGCACCCTGGCTAAGGAAATAAGAGCCTCAGAGTAAGCACTAAGTTTGTTTTCAGTTCTAAAACAGCCAAAATAAATCTTGTCCTCATTTGAAACTGCCTGCTATGCTTGGTTTATTGTAGATTTATTGGAACCAATGTGAAGCAATCACTAAGTCTAATGCGGCAACTTCTTCATGGAATAAACCAGGGAGGAGCAACTTCTCACACCTAATGGCAAGAACCAAGAAAACAACAAACATGGAGCTCTTTGCAGAACGAAGGCTCCTGCAATGAGTTGTGGCTTGTTTATATGATGATTTGAGACCTGACTGCTCTCAGAATTTCCATAAATATGGGTCTGAAGTTAGTGCCCAGCTACAGCCCAAGAGAAAACATCACATCTGCACTCATCGTCAGGCACACCCATGCCAAACAGAACCCCAGGATCAGGAGGGTGCCCGGAACTGGGTTTAAGAGAGTCAGAGGTTAGGATTCAGGTCCATTCACTCCTCCTCTTTCCTCTGCACCTATTTACATTTACAGTCACAAGATAGTGAGATTAAATTGTGCCATTTTGTGTGTTGGGAGTTGTTGTTTTGTTTTGTAGAGTTTGGTGTATGTCTGTGTTCTTCCTTCTGATTTTTGTTTCCTTAGTAATAAGCAAAATATTCAGTAAATTTTTTTAACAGTGTAAATTCAGGACAGTTCTTCAACTCTCAGGGCATGCTATTTTCTGACGTGTAAATTGGTCTAATCATATCTACCCAATAGAGTTGATGGGAGGCTACATCTTTATAATATCTGATTTTCATATAGTCTTTCACCCAGAGATAGAGAGTGTGAATAGGTGAAATCTCATTAACTTGTTCTTCTTGTCAAGTTAGTGACATTTTCTAACTCATCATGGGGACATCCTTCCCAAATAAGATGAGCCCTGCTTTTGTGATAGAATTAAGGTAAAGAAAAAGTAGACAAGGTCAGTCTTGGTCTTTAGTGATGAGCTTTCCTTTCACCAGCAGAGCTTCCTCTTCTGCCACTGTCCCCAGAAAAGACAATTGTTGATGATCATAGTGTTGCTAAAAAGTGTCTCATCACAGATATGATGCAAAAATAAATGCCTTATGAAAGATTACATTATGCCTATTACATTTCCATGCTTCCCCCATGAATAACTTGTTTTACTCTGCATAACATTACCACAATTTGATAACTCATATGGGTTGCATTAGATGTCAAGGCCGCAGAGTGAGTTTCAATGCACATAGCAATATATTTTCAATTTGCTGTTTATTACTTTTGTAAGAATCTATCACAGTTAAAATTGTTTCTGTAAAAACAGGAATGTAATCTAAAACTTAGTTCAATTTAATCTAAACTTTTTCTAAGAGCTAGAAATAAATAATTGAAAACACAGAAGAGGGAAAAGCAAATCAATGTATAAAAAAAATCTACTACTTCTCTCCATTTTATTGAATAGATGTAAAAAACATATATATTCTATTTTGTGATATACATATATATATTTCCTACTTTGTGAGATATATATATATATCTCACACACACATTTATTGAAATATCTATATCTATCTACATTTATATCACATATTTAATCATCACCCTTCTCTTATTAGCTTTATTCACTAATTGATTGCTGAGACCTTACTATGTGAAAAGCCTAAAAGCACTTTACAAGTTCCTGGGACCCAAAGACCTAACCTCAAGTTACTCACAGTAGAGGAGCAAAACAAAAACAAAAACAGAAACAAAATATATACCAACAAAACCCCTTCAAAATATACCAACTATATTATGATTAGTCAGGATAGAATAGACTGACATGGCTACCAACATGCTTCCACACTTCAATGACTTTACCTAAGAAGGATTAATTTCTCACCTATACCACAGTCAGCTTTCCTCCTGTATCCACCAGCTGTGGGGTGTAGAACAGGTTGACCTCCCATGTCATCCAGCAGGGGATAAGAGACCTAATGCATTCTGTGGGACAAGGTTATTGGGCAGGCCTGGGAGCAGCTATGTCCTTCTTTCTATTCCATGGATCAGAATGTAGTCACGTGCTCTGATGTAACAGCAAAGGGAGGATGGGGAATCTGTGCCCTGGGGTCAGAACTGGTGTGGTGGACACTGTGCACAGCCTTTTCCAAACTACACATAGGTGCTGCATGCCAAGGTGGAAGTGAGCACAGGGGTCCACCCATGGGTACTATATTGGAGGATGGGAAGGGAAGACTACTGAGTGGAATACTGACATTGTTATGTACTTAAAAATCTAACATATAAGGAAAGGCTAATTCTCATGATACACGATATGCATTGCACACACACACACACACACACACACAAACATATACACTCTGCTGAATCACTGAAAAAAATAAAACACTTCCCACTCTGGGCCAGCATTTTGTGTTCCATCATCACGACCTTACGGCCACACTTAATAGGTGCAGCGGGCTGTAAGTGACCCGAGTGGAGTGGATCTCACTGCTTCTCCAGATAATATCAGACTGACCTGGAGGAACACCAAGCCTGAAAGGTGCCCTGGCTGCAAGAATGCCTCTCCTGGCACTCTCTGGCTGCACCACTCCTCCTCTTCTGCAGAATGTATTCCATCCTACTCTGCAATTCAGTAGATAAGGATGCAGAATGAAGCTTCTGGAGAAGCCCAGTGGTGTTCCAGAGCCAACTCATGCCCTCTTCTGCCTAAAGTTTTCCATTTGAGAACCACTCCCTTGCTCACTACAGCAAGCGAGTATGAAACGCAAACGTTTCGTTATGAACTGTGTGCCATCTGACTCCCATATGTTAATCGTGTCTTTAATTCTGTATCGTGAGGCCTTGACATCTAGGGCCTTACTGATTTTTGTGGGACTGCCCCTCCCAAGACTAGCCAATTCCTGGATATATCATATGGCTCCCCAGGGAGCATGTCTTTCATAGGCAAACTCACCGTTTGGGCTTTTACAGTCTGCACCATTATATCCCCACCATCCCCCACCCCCTGCCCCCCACTAATCACCGAAGAGCCAGGAATCAGAAAACTAGGGGGAGTCTATACTCCCCAGAGCTCACTGAAATTATTCAAATTAGTCCATTGTAAACTGCCTAGCCTGCTTTCCCTGTCTTGTCCATTCCTTCCCAGGAAAATCATAGTAAAGGCTCTTATCCACATTTTCCCATGGCTCCCTCTGCCTCCTGACTGGCCCCAGTGCTTCCTTGTGTGGCTCTGCATGGCCAGGCTTGCTCTGTCCTCTGGGAACTGTGAGTAACAAGCTATCTTTTCAATGGAAATAATCTCCTGAGACTTGTTAGCCTCACCATACCTGAATAATGATCAAACCTGTATTTTAAAACACCCCATCCCACAAATCTTGACATTGGACATGCAAAGCAGGGTTTCCCTATGAAATGGGAATGGTGAAATAGGAAGGTGAAGAGAAACTTCCAAGTGAGCAGGACTTGAAGCAATGCATTCAGTTGTCCCTTTTTCTTTGAAGGAAAGATGGCCTGAGGCATGGACCAGAAGTGGCCCATGGGAAATGCCTGCTGGTTTGACTGGCTGCTCACTGTCTTCAAAAGAACAAGATTGGAAGATTGTGATAAGGATGTCTGGGAAAGACGTCTTCACTCCCAATGAGCCAACTGTGAGACTTAGTCACCCACCTTCAGCCCGTACCTATGGCCTCAGGAAAGGCAAGAGTATATAAATATTTACTTTTTAAATTTTTATTTTTAAATTATTTATTTATTTTTTCTTCTTTGAGACAGAGCCTCGCTCTTTCACCCAGGCTGGAGTGCAACGGTGTGATCATAGCTCACTGCAGCCTTGACCTCCTGGGCTCAAGTGATTCTCCCACCTCAGCCGGCCGAGTAGCTGGGACTACAGGCATACAAAACTATGCTCAGATAATTTTTAAAATTTTCTGCAGAAATGGGGTCTCACCATGTTTCCCAGGCTGGTCTCAAACACCGGGGTTCAGGTAATTTTCCCACCTCAGCATACCAAAGTGTTGAGATTACAGGTGTCAGCCACCATATCTGGCCAATATTTACTTTTAAAAGTAATGATATCTTTTGTGAGTCAATTGTAAGTGTCTGAATATAATTTTTTAAAAAAATTTCAGGTAGATTAGAATTGTGTGTTTTACACTTACATGACAGTTTATGCAGATAATTCAAATCATAGTTCATCTAAGTGCTTTGGAATATATTTCTTTAAATTTAAATCACAAATAACCCTATAACATATATTTTATTTCTATAATACTTGTTACATATTTCTTTTCATTTTGTCCCGGGATATTTAATAATTTTTGTTATTAATACAAAAGCAAATAAGTCCATTAACATTTGATGAAATTGAATTTTTTTAAAGAAAACTATGTTAAATACGACAATATTTGAATCTAGAACTACTGCCATAATCTCTTGGTATTGGCCAGTTTCAGGAGAAAAATAGAGGTTTGATAAAAGAAGATATTCAGAGGCAAAATGTACAGTAGTCCCTCGGCATAAGTAGGGGTTTGGTTTCGGGTCCTCCACCTATACCCAAATCCGTGTGGATTCATCCCTCCATGTACCAGGTTTCACATCTGCAAATACTGTATTTTCATCCTGAATTTGGTTGACAAAACATCCATGTGTAACTGGATATGCACAGATCAAACCCATGCTGTTCAGGGGCCAATTGTATAATATTTAAAAATTTAAAAACTATAGTGACACTAAAAATCAGTGGTCTCCAGAGATTAGGGAAAGATGAGGAGGGATGAACAGATGGATCTCAGAGGATGTCTAGGACAGTGAAACTATTCTGTAAGACATTGTAATAATTGATTCAAGATATTATGTACTTAAATATACTCTTAGAAAATGACAACAAAAAAGTGAATCTTCATATAAACTGTAAACTTTAGTTAATAATAATGCATCAACATTGGTTCATCAATTATGACAAATGGGCAATACTTCCACAAGATGTTAATAATAGTGGAAACTGGTGTTGGGGAGGGGTAGTGGGGATGGAGAGTATAGGAGAACTCTGTACTTCCTGTTCAATTTTTCTGTAAACTGAAAACCTCTCTAAGAAATAGTATACTAATTTAAAATATTCAGTCTGTAGCATCCAGAAAATGTAATGTTCATGATGTTAGAAAAATGTAATTTATGCCTTATTCAATAGATTGCTGAACTATTCTACATTAGTGACAGAGTATTTCATGATGTGTAATGTAAAACTTTGAGTTTAACAATTAAAATTTCAAAAACATATAGTTTTTTTAAAATGTGAAGACAAAGTGGGTGTTATACATGGTCTGCATAAACACCTCCCAGAAGTGCTTTTAAGATATTTGGAAGGGCACCTTGTCCTCAATTTTGCTGTCTGGGTTCCCCCTTAAGCTTCAAATCCCTTGTGTGAAGAAGGCATCATCCTCATAATCTACCCTTGATTTGCAAAAAGCACATGACTTGCGCATAACTTAGACTTAATAAATTTATTGGCATGCATTTGGTCAGTGGTAAGGGGGAAAACCTGGCCAGTATGACCCCAGTTTGAGGGCAGTACAAAGCCCCAGCCACACAATCCCTGATGTTATTTTCATGTCCAATCTGTGCATCTTACAGGGGAGTGTTCAGAATAGTCTGTATGAAGATGCATGGCGTTTTCCCCATTTCAGAGCTGGCAGAGCTGTCTGCAAGGCTCCTGAGTCAGCCCCGAGCATCGTAATTACACCAGGAGCTGCTGATAACTGGGCAGGCTGGGCTCGGCTCCCAGGCCTTCAAATAGGCTCCAAAATGCTCCTTCAAGCCCATTAACTTTGAATGTGGTCTCCACCAACAAGGCTTCCTATTGTTAGCCACAGCTGAATTCCGTGAAGTGCTGGTTTTGAATGTTTTGAGTAAAAGTTCTTCCCAAGCTGTAAAGATTTAGCAAAAGCCTGATGAATGGGACTGGCGCTGAAACAATGCACTGTGGGGCCAAGTAGTCAGAGAAGGCTGGAAAACGAAGAAGAGCTTGAAATGCAGCCGTTAGCCAAGGCCAGTGACTCCAACCAAACCAAAGAAAATAGTGCTATCATCCAGGCAAATAAATGCACAAAGCTGCAAAGCACACTGGGTTGGTTTAATGATAAAAGCATACAGCCATGTCTTCAAATAAAAACCAAATAGGAAAAAGAAAAGAAAAACAACTTACAGTTATCTTTCTCTTGGGCCGAAATCCATTCACAGAATTGGAACAGTTGTCTCACTGGTTTTACCAAAATAGGAACAGGCTTCTTGGCTCTCCTTTAGTTAAGCCTGCAGCTACTTGCGGATCTCCCTACATTTCATTTCCTCAAACATGCGTGTTTCCTGAAGCGATTTAGTGGATATCCCTCGGACTCTTCTTTTCCAGTTGCCGCAGTCTGTTTTGTCCCTGTGTCCTAACCCTTTCTGACAATCTTGGAATCCTTTTGAATCATCTGTCTTTAACACTCCTTAAAATCTATTTTCAAATGAAGTCCTTGCCTCTTACTTCGGTTGGAACATATGAAGCCATCAGCCTGGGGCTCCTTCATGTTCTTACTATAAGCATCATTAACATGATCTGTATCCAGATGCAATCCTGAATACTCTATTTGTAACCCTAAAGGTACCTGCTGGATTTGAGCCTGAGCTCCCCATTTTCACTCACACATATCATGGTTCTCCTCACTTCTAGAAAATTCCCCCAAGATTACAAACTCCTTTATCTCCTGTATTAAGTCACCACACACACACACACACACACGCACACACACACACACACAACCTGAAACCACATCACCCTGCATCCCCATCAAACTTCCCCAGCATCTCCCTAACCAATTCATAGTAATCCTTCTCAAAAGAGTTATCAACTTATTCCTGAATTATTCTCCCATGCAATTTGGCCCTAAACACTATCACAAAGTACTTTCGTTACAGAAAAGTCCAGGAAAATAATAGAATAAACACTTGTGCCGGTCACTTCCAAGTAGATAGCATCTCATGCCAGTCAGAATGGTGATTATTTATAAGTGAAAAAACAACAGATGCTGGCGCGGTTGCAGAAAAAAAGGAACGCTTTTACAATGTTGGTGGGAGTGTAAACTAGATTAACCATTGTGTAAGACAGTTTGGCAAATTCCTCAATGATCTACAGGCAGAAACACCATTTGACCCAGCCATCCTATTACTGGCTATATACCCAAAGGAATATAAATCATTCTATTATAAAGATACATGCACGCATAGGTTCATTGTAGCACTATGCACAATAGCAAAGACATGGAATCAACCCAAATGCCCATCAATGACAGACTGCAAAAAGAAAATGTGGTACATATACACCATGTAATACTATGCAGCTATAAAAGGCAATTAGACCATGTCCTTTGCAGGGACATGGATGCAGCTGGAAGCTGTCTTCCTCAGCAAACTAATGCAGGAACAGAAAACCAGGCACTGCATGTTCTCACTTAGAAGTGAGTGTTGAATGATGAGAACACATGGACACATGGGGGGATAACAACACTCTGGGGTGTAATGGGGGGAGGGAGAGCATCAGGAAGAATAGCTAATGCATGCTGGGCTTAATACCTATGTGATGGGTTGATAGGTGATGCAAACCACCATGGCACACGTTTACCTCTTTAACAAACCTGCACATCTTGTACACATACCCCAGAACTTAAAAGTTGAAGAAGCCGAGGCGGGTGGATCACGAGGTCAGGAGATTGAGACCATCCTGGCTAACACCGTGAAACCCCATCTCTACTAAAAATACAAAAAATTAGCCAGGCATGGTGGCGGGCGCCTGTAGTCCCAGCTACTTGGAGAGGCTGAGGCAGGAGAATGGCGTGAACCCAGGAGGCAGAGCTTGCAGTGAGCTGAGATTGTGCCACTGCACTCCAGCCTGGGTGACAGAGCGAGACTCCAACTCAAAAAAAAAAAAAAAAAAAAAGTTGAAGAAAAAAATCAAAAAGAAATGTAGCTAGTTCAATTTAAAGACTTAGTAATAAAAAAGTAAAATAACTCATTTAATCTTACTATATCCACATTCATTACACATTGAAATAATATATTTTCATGTTTTGAATTAAAGAAAATATACTATTTAATTTTTTTTAAAAATGCTGTCCATTTCTATATTCTTAGAATTGTGTCCCTTTGATAAGTTTCTGCAGTGTAAGACGCATAGGTGTAAAATCCAAGTCAAATAGGAAAAAAAAAAGACAAAACTACAGTATGCAAAACTTCACAATCACAACATTCCAATGTCTCCTGTCCCTAGTTTTAACAAAAAATTAAATATATGCTGTAATATGTCTTGCATATTTTATTAGTTTTTAAAAATGTGTCTCAAGGGAGCCCACTATTTGTTCTACTGGGTAGGTTAAAGAAAAAATTGGCCAGGTGCAGTGGCTTCACACCTGTAATCCCAGCACTTTGGGAGGCCAAGGCAGGAGGATTGCTTGAGCCTAGGAGTTCAAGACCAGCATGAGTACCATAGTGAGACCCCATCTCTACAAAAAATCAAAACATTAGCTGGGCATGGTGGTGCACACCTTAAGTCACAGCTACCAGAAGGCTGAGGTGGGAGGGTAGCTTGAGTCTGGGAGGTCAAGGAAGCTGCATTGAGCTATAATTTTGCCACTGCACTCCACTCCAGCCTGGGTGACACAGCCAGACCCTATTTCTAAAAAAAAAAAAAAACTCAAAAAAAACAAAAACACAAACCTTAACTGACAAATTAGTCTTGAATTTCAATAACACGAGGCCTTCCTTGCCATCTCCATGGACACTTTTATTGGGCATTGCCAAGCTTTCCTTGCTCAGTTCTCACTCTGTCCCTGTTGTTCTTCCGGCAGGCACTGCCAGTTTAGGACCCACTTCCTAACAGTGGGTGTTTCCTTGCAAGTGACCAGAATGTGTTCCGGTTCTTCCCATCTCCAGGTCCTGGTTCAAAACTTAATGACCAAGAAAGCTTTCCCTGAGCCTCCTGAACTGGGGCAGGCCTTCTCCTCTTCCAAATAAAATCTATTTTCTCAACAAATCTTCAAACACATAACTTCCCATCTTCTTCTCTTATGCTTCATGGGAGAGCTAGAACAATAAGAAATGTACCTGTCCATAGTCAACTGTAGTTTTCTCTGAGAGGCACTGTTTGGGGAAAGAAAGGCACAAAGACATGAGGACTATAACACTTCCTTCATCTTGACTGCAGGAAATGATATGCAAATGGCTAATAATGTAATAACTTGGGAAGGGTAGTTTCCATGTGGTTATTAGGAATCCCTTTAGTATGACAGTGAAGCACTTGGGAGAATTTTAGAGTGGGGAAAATTAAGTAGTGTGTCAGTAGACTTGAGAATTTGGAAATTTATAACAATCTACACTTTCCTGCGTGCTGTTTTCACATTTGTTACGGCGGCCCAATCTATTTCCTCTCATAAAATATCTCCATCATTTTACACATAATGGTGAAAAATTCTATTTTTAAATTAGGTTAAATAAATGCTTTATGCTAGCATAAAGAAGAAACAAAAATGAGTATTAATATATGTGCAAACTGCTTGCTAATGTTTCTACAATGCCTCATATTTTTCCTGCTTCCTTAGTTGATGCTGAATCACTGCCATTTTATTGATCCAGGAGTGTGACCTATCTTTTCCCAGGACTATCAATAAGAAAAACACCTTCACCTAACTATGTGACAAGATACTCTATAGAGATGTTAAAGTGTGAGCCCTCTGTATTTCCTGCCCGCCTCCTGCCATTCTCAGGAGGTTGCTGGGTCTTTTTTGACTCAGGGCAGAGGAGAAACCAGGTGTTGCTTGAGGTGGGAGTGCTCTGTATGTCCAGTGTCAAAAGTGTGAGCTCCAAGAGAAGACAATCTGAATTGCTCCAAATTGTAGGAAGAAACGAGTGTTAAGTGTGTCAAGAGGACCCTGAAAGTCACCCCACGATGAGGAATGGACAGGTGAAAGATCAGAGAACCCCAGTGTAGGGGAATAGGGGACCCCTCCATGGCCACCAGTGTGACTCATGGCATCAAGAGCCACCCCTATATGCTGTTGCTGGGTAAAGCCATTGGACCCTGGCACAGTCCTGGAGATGATAGTGTCCCAGTTATGACTAAATAGGATTTTTTATTTCTATGAGAGGGGAAGATTGAGTCAATGGTGGTGGGAAGGGAGTGAGTATCTCAGAGACAGAGTTCAATAATCATTTTTTTTGTTTGTTTTTGAGATGAGTCTCGCCCTGTTGCCCAGGCTAGAGTGCAATGGCGCAATCTTGGCTCACTGCACCTCCACTTCCCAAGTTCAAGCGATTCTCCTGCATCAGCCTCCCAAGTACCTAAGATTACAGGTATAAGCCACCACACCCAGCTAATTTTTTATATCTTGAGTAGAGACGGGGTTTCACCATGTTGGCCAAGCTGGTCTCAAACTCCTGATCTCATTATCTGCCCACCTCGGCCTCCCAAAGTACTGGGATTACAGGCATGAGCCACCATGCCCAGCCCAGAGTTTAATAATCTTAAAGAAACTTGCAATGCAGAATTCCTCATTCACAGATATTTCTGTGCAGAGATTAATACCCATTGTGTCCATATTAGTGAACAACAGGCTATATAATTTATATGTCCTACAGTATCCACTGTCCTTTCAAAAATCCTGGCTATTTTTCTGGTATGCTATGCAACTTCTGGGTGGTAACAGACACATGGAATCAGAGAATATACCACCTTAGTCTGCTGCTACCTGTCTATTCAACCTCTTTCTCAGAGCAAGCCTGGGAAGCCTCTTATGCATACACCTTGACTAATTTGGGTGGGCAGTATAAGTCCCCAAGGTGGGAATCGTACACAGCCTACATGTTGTCACCCCAGAATCCCTGAACTCTGCTGGGAGAAACATACTCCATCATCTCTCTGGTAGAGTATTCTACATCTGTATTGACAGAGACCCACAGCCTCCCAGTTACCATGCAGGCTCAAGAACTCACATCACAAAGCTACCACCAGGATCGATATTGTCATGATGAGGCCAGATATGTTATCATTTCAGTTCTATTATATTATTAAACATGAGCCTGGTCAAAGGAAGAGTTTACAGGCTGAGCTCACAAAAGGATCTCTGTTTATCTTAAAGCAAGCAGAAAGACATTTCAGCCCACAGATGTCTGGTTGATGGAGTGTCGGGCTGGCCACTCATCGAGGATGCTGTGATATCATTGACAGATGGCCAGTGCTCTCTGCCACGAGGTCCTAGGGTGTCAGCCTGTGAGAGCCAGTGAGTGCTACCCCGCTGGAGCCAACATTTGTAAAATGTGTCAAAGACTTGGGACCAAGGAGTAAATAAATATCTCTGGACTTCAACAAGCCGCCAGTCTGACTCCATAGGAGTCCTCGTGTAATAGATACAATGTGCTTGAAACCCATTTATAAAGGAATGGCATAATTTCCTTGGTCTGCATGGAATTTTTGAGTTTTGTTACTACTGAGGAAAACAAAATCAAGAATGGTCAATGGTTTAGTGCTGATGACATTCATAGTTCCTCCTTAGTGGGGACATAACATTTTACGTAAGCAAGAATTTAAAAATATAGGCAAGAGATAAACAAAATTCTAAATGTTGCAAATTTTGACACACGTTTAATATTTTTGGCCATCTTTTGCTTCCAGACTCAGTGCTAGAATATTTTATTTGGTTTATTTTATTTAATTCTGATGACAAAGTTGTAAGGTAGATGTGGTAGGCAGATTCTGAGGCTGGCTCCCAAAAGCTTTCACCCAAATCTCTGGAGCCTGTGAATGTGATGTAATACCACTCCTGTGATTGTGTTGTGTTACAAAGCACAGCTGATTCTGAAATAGGGAGATTACCTGGGTGGGCTGACCTAACCATGTGAGCCCTTGTTAGAAGACAACTTTCTCTGGCAAGTGACATAAGAAGTCATGGAGATTTGTGGGCCAGGCACAGTGGCTCACTCTTGTAATCCCAGCACTTTGGGAGGCTGAGGTGGGCGGATCACGAGGTCAGGAGTTTCAGACCAGCCTGAACAACATGGTGAAATCCCTCTCTACTAAAAATACAAAAATTAGCCGGTCATGGTGGTGCATGCCTGTAATCCCAGCTACTTAGGAGGCTGAGGCAGGAGAATTGCTTTAACTGGGGAGGCGGAGTTTGCAGTGAGCTGAGATCGTGCCACTACATTCCAGCCTGGGTGACAGAGAGAGACTCCATCCCCACCTCAACCAAGAAAAAAAAAAAAAGTCATGGAAATGTGTAGCCTGAGAAGGATTCAACTCTCTGTTGGTAGCTTGAACATGTAAGAAGCCATATGAGAAGTAATGTAGCAACCTTAATGTGTTGAGAAACACCCTGGAATCACAGCCAGCAAAGACACAAGGACCTGGGCCCTGCAACTACAAGGAAGTGGAGTCTACCAACAACCTGAATGAGCCTAGAAGCAGATTTTTTTCCCAGAGCCTTCAGCTAAGAGGCCAGCCAGCCAGCATCTTGATTTCAACCTTGAGACCCTACCTAGAACAACCAGATGAGTCCACGTGATTTCTGACCTATTGAAGTGCGTGACCTATTAGACGGGTATTGTTTCAAGCTGCTACCTTTGTAGTGATCCGTTAAGCAGTAACAAAAAATGAATACCACAGAAATCAGGTGATATAGTTTGGATGTTGTCCCCTCTAAATCTGGTGTTGAAATGTAATCTCCAATGTTGGAGGTGGGGCCTGGAGGGAGGTGTTTGGATCATGGGGGCAGATACCTCATGAATGCCTTGGTGCCATCCTGAAGATAATGAGTGAGTTCCTGCTCTGATTTCATGGTTTAAGAGTGTGGCACCCCCCACCCCTCCCACTCCCGTTCTTGCCATGTGACGTTGCCTGCTCTCCTTTGCCTTCCGCCATAACTGTAAGTGTCCTGAGGCCTCACAAGCAGCAGAAGCTGGAGCTATGCTTGTACAACCTGCAGCACCCTGACCCAATTAATCCTCTTTTCTTAATAAATTACCCAACCTCAGGTACTTATTTATAGTGACACAGAATGGACTGACACATCAGGAAAATGGCATGCAGGCAATAATTGTCCTTTTCTCTTTCAATTTATTTTTCAATCTGTCACTTTTTTTCTTTCTTTCCCTATTTGAACCAGAAAGACATACTCTTTTTTAGCATTCTTGTCTCTCTATCAGAGGTTGGCTTATGGATCCACTGCCTGTTTTTGTAAATAAAGTTTTATTAGAACACACCCATAGCCACTCATTTGCATATTGCCCATGCTGCTTTCACACTACATCTGAAGAGTTGACTGGCTGAAACTCTGTCTGTGTGGTTCACAAAGCTGAAAATGTTTACTCCATGGCCTTTTACAGAAAAACTTCACTGAGCCTGCTCTAACTTAGAATGGAGTGGCTTACCCAGAAGACATCACTCTGGGGATATAGAGTGGACCAAACTGAGTTTTTACCTCTCATCAGGGGAAGCACACAGCTAAGACACTCCATAAACATGTTCCAGTGATGCATGATTATAGAAAGGTGAGGTTTCTGATCTTCCTGTCCCCAGTACTTTTTTTATATTTACTTTTGTACTCTTAGCTTTCTTTATCATAAATTTTGTTAACCATATATTCTACCTTACCATCTTCCTTTTCTCCTTTACCCATTTCATTAACTCAGAGGGTAAGTGCTTGTGGCATTGAGAAGAGGTGCCTCAGGCTATTTAGTGAGTCAGTATCAATGGCATGTGTACAAACAGTAGATGTCAGCATTATCATTGGTTGGGATGCCAATCACACAGGACACTTAAGGGAAAGTGAAAATGCCATTCTTCCGGTGACAAGTTTGTTTTTTAGAAACAGCTTGGAACAAACTCATGCTTGACACATAATAAACCTCCCTGGACATCAGCTAAGGTGACAACCATCACTTATGCATGGGAAGAAAATGGTTGAGAAATTCCTGGAAGCATCACCAAGAAGTTTTACTTAACTTTGTTGTTTTGAGATAATCTTTCCACTATTATGACTAAAAATATTTGAAGAAAAATACCACATAGAAGGAAAAACTTTGTTTTTATGTGGTGATGTTTATGTCGGTTTTCCATTAGAGAAAATTGATGAGTTGCTGCTAAACAATTAAAAAGAGTCACATTTTAAAAATGGCACTTCACATCCGGGGTTTTCCTCCCTAAAACTCATAACCCCACCCTAGTCATGAGAAAAACATCAACTCTTTAAAATACCCACGCAGTACTTCTCAAAACTGCCAAGGTCCTCCAAAATAAGGAAAATCTTGGAAACAATCACAAGTCTAGAGAATCCTAAGAAGACTTGATGCTTACATCTAATGTGTTATTCTGGACCAGATAAAATACATTAGAAAAAAGTAGGAAAATCTAAAACAAGTTTGGACTTCAGTAAATAAGAACGTATGCATATTGAGTTATTATTGATGGCAAACATACTATATTAATGTGAGATATTAGGAATAGTGAAATTCAAAATAGCAAAGACAGAGATTCAGCATAAATGCGCATCAATGATAGAATGACTAAAGAAAATGTGGTACATACACACCATGGAATACTGTGCAGCCATAAAAAATAACAATATCATGTCCTTTGTAGGGATGAGGATGGAGCTGAAGGCCATTATCCTTAGCAAACTAATGCAACTAATGCAGGAACAGTAGACCAAATGCTTTATATTCTCACTTGTTAGTGGGAGCTAAATGATGAGTACAGCTGGACATATAGAGGAGAACGATACACACTGGAACCTACTACAGGGTGCAGGGTGGGAGTAGGGAGAGGATCAGGAAAAATAGCTAATGGCTATTGGGCTTAATACCTAGGAGGCAAAATAATCTGTACAACAACTCCCTATGACACAAGTTTACCTATGTAACAAACCTGCACATGCTAATAGTTTTTGCTAACCCCTACTGCTGCATTTTTCTCAGTAATTCATAAGTGAGAATCATGGTAACATCACCAATCCCTTTATGTTAAAAGCAAGGATGTTCTTATGACTAGTAAGAGGTTGGTGCAAAAGTAATTGAGGTCTGAAAGTAATAGCAAAAACCACAATTACTTTTGCACCAGTTTCATAAAAAGCAATTTATTAAATGGCCATAACAATATATGCCAAAATTGTCATTTAAAGATGGTAGTGTCATATATTGAAACATAACTTGAATATTTTCCACATTCAGTTTCAAAAACAACGAAAATAATATATAACTGTCCCATGAACACATTTTCATGTTTTGCAACTCTTGTCCTCTACAGATTCAATCCCATGGCTTAAATATTGACCTCTAAACTAGTCAGCCACTTTATCAGATTCACCGTTACAACTTAGGCAATAACGAGTCTTCAAAATAAATATAAATAAAATAAAATAAAAAAGTTTCCAATGATGTTCTCAGAGCAACAGACTAAGTCTTCTCATTCTGTCTGCACAGGTCTTTTCTCCAAGTTCAGCAGCATTTGTGTTGTAGAACAGGCACAACTGTTTTGAATTGTCACAATCACTCACTTCCATCAAACTTGGCAGAGTGGAGCATATTCATAGAGAAAAAACATAGATATCTGGTTCTGATTAGTGAGTGAAGTTGTAGAATACATCTGCCATCATGTATGCACACACAAGGCATGGGTAAAAGCATTTGGACACTAAGAGGCAATAATTATATCTAGGGCTAACTTCTGTACAATGGAAGTTCTGTATAACCAAGAGCTCTTCCAAAAATGTACCCAGGCACACACGTCAATACACTGTGCAAATTCTTCAGATTTAACCTGGATACAGTAAAACTTGAAGATGACCAACAGAATTGTGTATTCCTTTGTTATTTATATATCTGAACATCTAATATTTCTTGGTCAGTTTCACGTAAAAAGCTACATTAACAATGTGGTTTAAATATTACATAATAATCTGAGAAAAAAAACTGTGGCATATTTTAATAAAACTTTCTATTTACAATGCTGATCTATGTAACACTGAAGTGTTCTGCTCCAAAAATTCAGGATCTTTTATTGCTGAATGGTTAGTCATTACAGGGGAAAATCATGACACCCAGTGACCAAAGACTTTCAATGCTGCATAAATTCTTGTGTCCTCTGTTCTTTATCACACTTATAAATTAATTTATTGATAAACTAAATCATTTATGTATTAAAATATGCATTACTGAAATAGGTAATGTGTTCATGAATGCTTTTATATTTTTACATGTGTGTGTGAAAACTATTTCCGAAATTTGAAAACTGCAGATGCTAATGTGGTTTGCGTGCATATGTGGCATCTGCCTCAACATAACCACATGAATGTATTTCTTAAATACATACACTCATTTACAAAGAATCTCCTATTCTGGCTGGGCGCAATGGCTCATGCTTGTAATCCCAGCACTTTGGGAGACCGAGGCAGGTGGATCACGAGGTCAGGAGATTGAGACCATCCTGGCTAACACGGTGAAACCCTGTCTCTACTAAAAATACAAAAATACTAGCGGGCCATGGTGGCAGGTGCCTGTAGTCCCAGCTACTCGGGAAGCTGGGCAGGAGAATGGTGTGAACCCAGGAGGCAGAGCTTGCAGTGAGCCGAGATTGCGCCACTGCACTCCAGCCTGGGCGACAGAGCAAGATGCTATCTCAGAAAAAAAAAAACAAAAACTAAAATTAAAACAAAGAATCTCCTAGTCTATACTCATGATTACAACACATTCTGTACTAGCCCACCTTTATTCCTTTTGAAAAAGCCCTCAAAGGAAAACAAAATGAATCACTTTACCTGTTGAGCTAATAATGGACATGGACCTTATTTACATGTAGCTACATATTAAGGAAGACATTGCATAAGGAGATCTTTATGACAGGTAAGTTTATTTATACCTGTGCTGCTTCCCTTTCATTGGCCAATTTTACTTATTTCCCTCCTTGATTTAATTACTACTATAAACCTGGGAAGCTATATAGTAATAGTGGTGAAAGATAAGTTCAGATTCCAACCTTGTCACATAATTAATTTGTAACTTTCAGCAAGTTTTTTAAGCTCCTGAAATTCAAGTATCTTTATGTGAAATGAGATTATTCTTTATTTGAAATGTAAACAAATTCCTACCTACTCCCTTTGTTGTGAAGATTCTCTACCCTATGCATATACATTTATATATCCATAAAGTGGCTAGCACAGGGCTTGCAGGTTTTTGTTTGTTTGTTTTGACACAAGGTCTCACTCTGCCATCCAGGCTGGAGTGCAGTGGCATGGTCATAGCTCACTGCAGCTACTACTTCCTGGGCCCAAGAGACATTCCTGCCTTAGCCTGCCAAGAAGCTGGGACCAAAGGTATGTTCATCCACCCGCAGCTTATAATACTTTTTTTGTAGTGAAGGGGTCTCAATAGGTTGTCCAGCCTGGTCTCAAACTCCTAGCTTCCAGCAGTCCTTCAATATGTTGATAACCTACTTATTTGCAATCCAACCAAAAATGCCTCAGACCTAAATACTATTACAACTCTTTAGACATCGGCCCCTTGTGGTTATAAAGTCTCTCCTTCCAAAGCTCAAATCGTCTCTCAGGAGGTTTGATTCTTGAGACTAACATTCATCCCAGGGCCCAAGGATCTCTCAGACCACAGCAAAAATCTTATACTAAACATGGACATTCCATCCACTAAACAACAGCTGTAGTCCTTTCTTTGAATGGTAGGTTTCTGTCACATTTGGATAACCCAGTTAAGACTTATAGCAAAACCTCTTTATGAGGCACTGCAAGGATCAGGGGAGGAACTCTTAAATTGCAGCCTTGAAATGGACAATGTTCTAAAAACCCTCAAATGAGCCCCCGTACTGGCCTTGCCAGATCTTACAAACCATCTTTACTTGTTCATAGCTGAGAGAAGGTATACAGCCCTTGGAGTCCTCACTCAGCCATGGGACCCTCCCAGTGGCCAATTAGTTACTTGTCAAAAATCCTTAACCCAGTGGCATGGGGATGGCTAGCATGCCTCTGAGTGCTAATGTGTGTGGCTCTCCTGGCTGTGGAGGCCTCCGAGCTAACTCTGGGCCAAGGAATAACTGTCTACACCCCACATCAAGTAATGAATGTCCTAAACTCAAAGGCCTTTTACTGGATCTCACAGAGCCATATAAGCAAATTTCCAACACTCTTTCTACAGGAACCAGAATTGAGTATTAGGCTCTGCCAACCCTTAATCCTGGCATGCTGTTACCAAACCCAAATGTGTAGGGACCACTTAAACATTCTTGCTTGGAAACCATAGATCTAACCTGTAATGTTAGACCAGACCTCCAGGATACTCCCCTCATAGATTCAGAGGCCACATGGTACACAGATGGCAGTGGCTTTATGATAGGTAGAACCCAACTGTCAGGGTATGCTACTATTAACCTAACTGAAATCACAGAATTTGGACCTCTGGCAGGAAGTAGCACCTCAGCCCAAAATGCTGAGCTCACTGCTCTTACCTGTGCCTTACAATTAGGGGCAGGCGTGAGACTTAATATTTACACAGACTCAGCCTATGTCTTTCATGCAGTGCATGCCCATGCAGCCATTTGGCAGGAAAGAGGACTTTTAATGGCCTGAAATACTTCAATTAAACATGTTCCTGAAATCATGGCCCTGTTGGAGGCAGGTACACTTCCCCCACAGGTAACTGTCATTCACTGCAAAGCCCATCAGAGAAGCAACGACGAAATCTCTATCAGGAACACCTGCGCTGACAAATAAGTAAAAGTGGCTGCCAGGTCACCCCTTCAGTCTGTCTTCGTTCCTAGCCTAACTTCCCTGTCTCCACACTATACAGAGGGCGAAGCCCAAAAAGCTGTAGAAAGAGATTTCTCCCATACCTCAGAGGGTTGGCTAAAAAGTCCTAATGGCAAACTCTTGCTCCCAGGAGCCTCACAATGGAAGTTTCTAAATAGCGTACACCAATCAACTCATCTAGGGGCTAAGGCCATCCAAGATCTAATAAAGTCGCTGTTCACCAGCACGGTGATAGCCCAAGCTCTACGGGCCATCTCACAGGCACGTCCCACCTGAGGCCAAACAAACCCAGAGAGACCACACAAACCTCCCCAAATCCTTCAACCCACTCTAAGACGAGGAAACCTACCACGAGAAGACTGGCAAATATATTTTACACACATGCATCATGCAATGTGTGTATTTGTTAGTCAGGTGTTTGTTAGTCAGGTATTTGTTAGTCTTTGTAGACACCATCACTGGATGGATAAAGGCCCTTCCCACCAAAACTGAGCGGGCCTCAGAAGTCACCTCAGCCCTTTTAGACCACATTCTTCCTTGTTTTAGACTCCCTCATGCCCTACAGTCAGACAATGGCCCCACTTTCATTTCTTAAAATGAGGGACCCTAGGTCCCTCCCATAACACGTCAGAATTCTGGGAGATACAAGTCAAGTTGACATTTCAGTGGGGACACAGCCAAACCATATCAAGCTACATGAAGTCAAAACCAGGTACTATGGGTGTTCACTTGATTTTTGATTCTCATGAAATTTCATTTTATTTTGTCTCTACGAAAACTACAAAACTTAGCCAGCTATGGCGGTGCACATTTGTAATCCCAGCTACTCAGGAGGCTGGGGCAAGAGAAGCACTTGAACCGAGGAGGTGGATGTTATAGTGAACCGAGATGGTGACACTGCACTCCAGCTTGGGCCTGAACAACAGAGTGAGATGAGAATCTGTCAAAAAAATTTTTTTCTTTTTTTTTCAGAGAATCAGTGAAGCTCTCCAGATCAAATATGATCTGCATGCGTCTTGGCATCCACAATCTTCTGGGAAGGTGGAGACAGCCAATCAAACCAGAAAAAGCACTTCACAAAGTTAATACATGAAACCCAACCATTGTGGTCAACTTTGCTCCCCATTGTACTCTTAAGAGCCTGTGTCACCCCAAAATCTGAAGCCCATCTAGCCCTTTTGAGATTCTCTGTGGAAGATCTTTCTTCCAAACAGACCTTTTGTTAGACCCAAAGAGACATTATCTCATGCAATATGTTATGTCCCTGGGACAAACCATCAAGGCCATCAATCATTATCAAAGTCTTCATAGCCCAACACCTGGCCCCTCTTTTTAAGGAAACACTCACCCTAACCTTATGCCTGAAGACTAGGTATACCTTAAAACTCTCCCACAGGACAAAAGGCCACTGGAGCCAGTTTGGACTGGACCATACCAAGTTCTCCTTATGACCCCGACAGCTGTTCAGCTCAAAAGCCTCTGCAAGTGGATGTACTGCTCCAGGGTCAAGGTGGCATCAGCGCCTGACACAGAATGCACCACCTGCAGCTGCTAACCAGTTGGAAATGTTTGTCTATTGTTCAGGAGGGACTCAAACTCAGGCAATATCCACCTTAATACTTAGAAGAAGCAAAAGTAGAAACCCCTGGTAAACTCATCAGATTTCGTGAGGCCTGTTGACTATCACGAGATTACTACAGGAAAGACCAGCTCCCATGATTCAATTACCTTCCCCTAGGTCCCTCCCATAACACGTCGGAATTCTGGGAGATACAAGTCAAGTTGAGATTTTGGTGGGGACACAGCCAAACCATATCAAGCTACATGAAGTTAAAACCAGGTACTATGGGTGTTCACTTGATTTTTGGTTCTCATGGAGATGTTTTTTTCTGTGTAGATAGTTGTTAAATTGGTGTCCTTGGTGGGGGGTCAGGGGGACAATCAGTGAAGCATTCTATTCTACTGTCTTTCTCCTCCTGTAGATCTGTAGTATATTTTGAAATATACCTTTGTAGCATATTTTGAAGTCAGGTAGTGTGACGCCTCCTTGTGGGTTCTTCTGTGGGCCCAGTTTGTGGAGTCCTAATGCAATTACAATAATAACGTCAAAGATCACTGATCAGAAATCATCATAACAGATATAATCATGATGGAAAAGTTGGAAATATTGTGAGAATTACCAAAATGTGACACAGGGACATGAAGGGGGCACATGCTGTTGGAAAAATGACACTGACATGCTAGAGAGTTGCCAGAAAACTTCAATTTATAAAAAACACACAATATCTATAAACACAAAAAATGTGCATCACGATAAAATGAGGTCAACCTGTACCTGCCAGTACCCAGGTAATAAGTTTACTAGGAATAAGTAATAATAGCTAGAAAAACTAGTTAAATACAGAAATTTTAAAAACTCTGTCTTCTCAGGACACAAAAACATGGAAAGATAGTCCAGGCTCATAGATTGACAGGATTAATATTGTATAAATCACAATACTCACCAAAGCAATTGATTAACAGATTACATGCAAGTCCTATCAAACTACCAAAGACATTCTTCACAGAAACAGGAAAAAACTTATAATATTCATAGGAAACCATTAAATACCTCAAATAGCCAAAGCAATCCCGAGCAAAATGTGAAAAGCTGGAAGCAGCACACTACCTGACTTCAAAATTTACTACAAAGCTATAGTGAACCAAGCAGCGGTACTGGCTTAAAAACAGACACAGAGGTCGGGAGCGGTGGCTCACGCCTGTAATTCCAGCACTTTGGGAGGCCGAGGCGGGCGGATCACGAGGTCAGGAAATCCAGACCATCCTGGCTACCACGGTGAAACCCCGTCTCTACTAAAAAATACAAAAAATTATCCGGGCTAGGTGGCGGGCGCCTGTAGTCCCAGCTACGTGGGAGGCTGAGGCGGGAGAATGGCGTGAACCCCGGGGGGCAGAGCCTACAGTGAGCCGTGAGCCGAGATTGCGCCGCTGCACTCCAGCCTGGGTGAAAGAGCCAGACTCCGTCTCAAAAAAAAAAAAAAAAAAAAAAAAAAAACAGACACAGAGACAAATGGAGCAGAATAGACAACCCAGATGTAAAGCCACATGCTTACAACCAACTGAGCTTCAACAAAGACAAAAAGAACATATGATGCTGAAAAGACTGGCATTTCAATAAATAGTACCAGGAAAGCTGGATAAGTATATGCAGAAGAATGAAACTAGATTTCTATCTTTCACGACACACAGAAAGCAAATCAAAAATGGGTTAAAGACTTGAATCCGGCTGGGAGTGGTGGTTCACGCCTGTAATCCTAGCACTTTGGGAGGCCGAGGTGAGTGGGTCACTTGAGGTCAGGGGTTCGAGACCAGCCTGGCCAGTATGGTAAAACCCTGTCTCTAAGAAAACTACAAAATTTAGCCAACGGTGGTGGTGCACACTTGTAATCCCAGCTACTCGGGAGGCTGGGGCATGAGAACCACTTGAACTGAGGAGGTGGATGTTATAGTGAACGGAGATGGTGACACTGCACTCCAGACTGGGCCTGAACAACAGTGTGAGATGAGACTCTGTCAAAAAAAAAAAAAAAAAAAAAAAAAAAGACTTAAATTTATGACCTGTAACTGAAACCACCAAAAAACATTGGGGAAATGCTCCAGGATCTTGGTGTGGGCAAAGACTTCTTGAGAAAGACCTCAAAAGCACAAGAATCAAAGCAAAAATAAACTATTGGGATTACATCAAGTTAAAAAGCTCCTGTATAGCAAAGGAAATTATCAACCAAGTGAAGAGGCAACCCACAGAATGGCAGAAAATATTTGCAAACTATCCATCTGATACGGGATTCATAACCAGAATACCTAAGGAGCTCAAAAAAGTTAATAACAAACAATCTGACTTAAAAATGGACAAATAATCTGAATAGATATTTCTCAAAAGAAGACACAAAAATGGCCAGCAGGCATATGAAAATATGCTTATTATGAATCATCAGAGAAATACCAATCAAAACCACAATGCACTATCATCTCACCCCAGTTAAAATGGCTTTTATCAAAAGACAGGAATGAACAGATGTGAGCAGGGAGGTGGAGAAAGGGGAACCTATGTACACTGTGGTGGGAATGTAAGTTACTACAGCCCCTATGGAGAACAGTATGGAGTTCCTCAAAATCCTAGAAATAGAACTAGTATATGATCCAAGTATTCCACTGCTGGGGAAAGAGAGAGAGGGAGAGAGAGGGACGGAGAGAGAGAGAGAGAGACAGATGGATAGATAGATAAATTAATTTATCTGTACATCAAAGAGGTATATCTGCATACTCATGTGTATTACAGCACAAGTCACAATAGCCAAAATATGGACTTCGCCTAAGTGCCCATCGATGGATGAATGGATTAGGCAAATGTGGCATATGTACACAAGGGAATATTATCCAGGCATGAAAAGAATGACTGGATATTATGTTAAATGAAATAAGCCAGGCCCGAAAAAACAAATATTGTATGTTTTCACTCACATACGGAACTAAAAAAAGTGGTGCTCATGAAGATAGCGACTATAGTTACCATAGCACCATGGTTACCATAGTGATGATTACCAGAGGCCAGAAGGGGAAGCAGGGGATGAAGGCGAAATAAAAGAATATAAATGTATTCATTACCACTGAACTGCACAGCTACAAGTGTAAAGAGGATACATTGTATATGTATATTTTACCTCAATAAAATACATATTTTAAAAATAAAATCACGTTCTTCTCACCACTTACTGCTGAGTTATTGTTGGAATAATGAATTACTACTACAGATAAGTCATGTACCTAAGTAAGTAGTAAAATAGAGACATCAAGAATGTAGGACATAGGGAATCTAGTCAGGTCAGATACAGTTTTGTTGGTGTTGAGTTAATATGTAAGTTCTACTTAACTGGGCCTTCCCATGAAACACATTACGTAGAAACAGCTAGCAACCATTGAAATACCAAGTGAACCTGATCCTGAAAATCACGTTCTTTGCAAGTCTCAATTATTGATTTTAGTTGGGATAAGAACTTAGAAGGATAGGTGCTGAGTGTTACCCAGGAAAATAAAGGTACAAAGGAAAACAGGAGATAATTTGAGTATCTATGTGATGCCTGGAAAAAGCAAAAGTCTTCCTAATCATTCTACTATTTTTTGTTGGAATAATAAATTACCACAGACATCTGGTGGTAAACAGGTAATCAGCAACCTAAAGACAGCTAGAATTAGCCAGACCAGGTAATTGATCCCAGGAAGCTGAAGATAACTGGCCTATGCCAGGGAGTTCAATAAACATTTTCTTCAATGCAAAATTCCAACCTCATGTTAGAAATATTACCTAATACAGTAGCTTTCTACTTTATCCAAGTGAGTAATTAACTAGAGATAACTACATGAAGTCAGTACCCGGAATAAACAAATACTTCTCAGTACTAGTTGAATAAACAACTAGCAATTACTAGGAAACTGGTTGAACATAGAAAGTTTGGTAACCATTCTAGTCAATTCTGTGTTCTTACATGTTTTAGCATTGTTGACTAGATACTATGGATATGGTAACTAGAGTTACCTGAGTAAGAGTTAAATACAGAATCCTCCATAAAACTGGAATAACTGGTTGAAGACAGAAGTATAACATTGCACTCTCCTCAATATTTCTCATGTCTTGTTGGAATAATAAGTTGGTTCTGTCAATGGGTAGTAGTACCTAGGTTATCACAAAGTAAGAAATAAGAAGAGATGACTAGAATAAATATTTGATACCGGAATGGTGAAAAAAAAACCATTTTTTTCAAATAGAAACTCTAATTTCCTCTGTAATTAATGAGTTACAATTAGTTAGTACTGGAGATACCTGTATGAGAAGTGGACTTCATTTTGGTGGTGGGGTACATACTCGACAGATGAACTGCTGCGTCATATGGTAGATCTATTTTGATTTTCCAAGGAACAATTATACTATTTCTTATAACGGCTGTGCCAATTACACGTCTGTCAACAGCGTGTAACAGTGAGGTGATAGTTCATTGTGGTTTTCATTTGTATTCTCTGATTATTAACCATGTTGAGCACATTTTCATATACCTGTTGGCCAGTTGTGTGTTTTCTTTCTAGAAAGGCCTATTCAAGTCCTTTGCCTATTTGTTAACCAGACTATTTATTTATTTGCTATTGAGCTGTGAGAGTTCTTTATATATTTTGGATATTAACTCATTATTAGATATGTGGTTCGCAAACAGCTTCTCCCAAACTATAGCCTACCTTTTCATTGGGTTGATTGTTGGCTGTGCAGAAACTTTTAGTTTCCAGCCTGCTCACTTGCCCTATGTATTTCAGCTGCCTAGACCCCCACATTGTGTGAAGGTGTGAGCCAATTGTTTAGAATAAACTGTATCATATATATAATATTATTCATAAATATTACATGATAGTAAATATATATTTATGACATATAATATTACACACACACACACACACACACACACACGCAAGTATCCTGTTTGTTTAGTTTCTCCTTCTCTGAGGAACCCAGCCTGATATAGATACCCAGCTGAGCGAGTGTGTTTGCTGATCTTGACCTCTGGAACCCAGCACTTTAAACCATGAGAATGAAAAATCGTGAGGCACTATGTGGATGCTGGGAGAAGTATGTGAGACGGAAAAGTTGTTTCATGCCATCCAAGAAGTGAATGATCCTCAAAGTGTAGCAGAGCAATTTGTAGGAGAGAGGGATGATTGACATCTTCATATAGCCCTCCATCCATCCCAGTTAGCATGCAGGGATCTTAGGTAGGTCATACAGAAACTGGGTAATGATGGTAGGTGTGGAGGAACAGAATGTACCACTGAATGGGGGTTCGGGGGAAACATGTGGCGGAAATATGCTCCCTTGCCACGTGATCTGCCAAAATTCAACACGGTGAGTTTAGGAGGGATGACATGTCAGTTTCAGAACGATCTTTAGGGGTGCTAACCCAAATCTCCCTTTCTCCAACCAGATCACCCTGCCTTCCTCATCAGGTGTCACCCGCCCTCTCCCACCGACTTCCTCCGCCATGTCCTGATGGTGCTTTGTGACGTGTAAGGCCTTCCTTCACGCCCAGGGCTACCATTGGCTGGGTAGTGGAGGGTTGACCAATCACAGCTCAGGGACGTGGTCTCCTCACTGTCCCGGGATCACGGGAGGGCAATATATACGGAGACCAGGCAGACTGCCGTTGACCGTTGGGAGACGTTGAGCTGCGGAAGATGAGTCCAAAGCCGAGAGCCTCGGGACCTCCGGCCGAGGCCAAAGAGACACGAAAGAGGAAGTCCTCCTCTCAGCCGAGCCCCAGTAGCCCGAATAAGAAGGTTAGTGACCCTCAAAGCTCCTCGTCTTCCCCTCGCCTCCTTCCTCACAAGAATCCTCTCCTGTCCTCACCTGGCACAACCCCTCAACGCGGCCCGCACCGCTTCTGAGGACACGTCCCTCTTCTCAGCCTCCTCCACCCTCGTCCCTAAACCAGAGCCTTTCTGTGATCTCCCTGTTGTCCTTCCAGACTACCAAGGTGGCAGAGAATGGAAAAGCAGCCCGTGGAGGGAGAGACGGGAAGAAAGGGGCTGCGACAAAGATGGCGGCTGTGACGGCACCCGAGGCGGGAGCGGGCCAGGCACCCGGCCCCAGTGACCAGCCCAGCCAGGAGCTCCCTCACCATGAGCTGCCACCTGAGGAGCCAGCGAGCGAGGGGACACAGCACGACCCACTGAGTCAGGAGACCCAGCTGGAAGAACCACTGAGTGAGGGGCGCCCACCTACTCCCCTATCTCCCTGAGCAGCGACTAAGTTCAGGCCCAGCCGCCAGACCTCAGAGATCTCACCAGCAGGGTCCTTCCCATGGTGATGACAATAAAATGAATGTGTTGCAAACTGATCTGAGTCACTACATGTTCTCTGATGGTGGGAAGGGAGGGAGGGAGGAAGAGGTGCTGTGTGGGGAGGGAGGGAGGAAGAGCTTGTGTGGAGGGAGGGAGGGAGGAAGAGGTGCTGAGTGGGGAGGGAGGGAGGAAGGAAGAGGTGGTGTGTGGGGAGGGAGGGAGGAAGTGGTGGTGTGTGGGGAGGAAGGGAGGGAGGAAGAGTTGGTATTTGGGTAGGGAGGGAGGGAGGAAGAGGTGGTGTGTGGGGAGGGAGGGAGGAAGATGAGGTGTGTGGGGAGGGAGAGAGGGAGGAAGAGGTGGAGTGTGGAGGGGGAGGGAGGAAGACGTGGTACGTGGGAGGGAGGAAGAGGTGGTGTGTGAAGAGGGAGGGAGGGAGGAAGAGGTGGTCTGTGGGTAGAGAGGGACGGAGGAAGAGTTGGTGTGTGGGGAGGGATGGAGGATGAGGTGTGTGGAGAGGGAGGGAGGAAGATGAGGTGTGGAGGGGTGGAGGAAGAGGTGGTGTGTGGGGAGGGAGGGAGGAAGAGGTGGTTTGTGGCGAGGGAGGAAGCAGGTAAGAGGTGGTGTGTGGGGAGGGAGAAAGGAAAGAAGGAAGGAAGAGGTGTTGTGTGGGGAGGGAGGGAAGCGGGGTCCTGCACGCTTGAGGGCAGAGGGACAGGTCACAGTTTGCCAAACAGGAGCGTAAGGATTGCGTCATGGCTGCGCACTGGAGACAAATTTCCCCTTCACAGGATGACTCTGCTTCATTTAGCGTTTGTTTCTTCGTGCAATCCTGCTAGCACATACACCAAGTACCAAGATCTGGATTCTAGCTCCTTAGGTTTCATTGTTAAAATACTTTTTCCTTAATAGAAACTGATGGAAGAATCGTTTCCATCTCTTTCGTTTCAGCATCACCTCCCTACAGTCTAATATAACTAAGAAGAAAAATTCAAAGTAGAGCAATATCTATCTACTTGAAAAAAGCCTTTTTGCAACTGAGGAGACAAAAAGTACATTTCATATTTTCATATATTAGAAATACAGAGGTCTTTTCTATATATAGTAGAATTGACTATACAAATATATAGAAGCATATGTAAATAAAACGTAATATACAACTACATTTACTATATACAAACATAGATTATATATATATATAAAATATATAAATACAAATTTAGAAATATGGATTATATATTTATATATAATGTAAATACAAATATATATACACATATAGATCATATATATACATATATATATACCTTTTAGAAATACACAGATCTTTTCTATGTATACTAGAACCTACTATATATGCATATATTAATATATGTATTTTCAAGTTATTTGTAGATTATATAAATATTTATATATATTTTATGTATAAATACATATATAAAACAGTGATTTATATTTGTATAGTATATATAATCATTTATTTTAGAGGGTAAGATGTCAATATTGTTCCAGCATGGTTCTCAGGCAAAAGGAGAAAGGAAATTATCATTTTAAGAAGAAAAGAGTACAAAGTTATCACGATTTAAATTCAGTTGTTAATAATTACACGGGCAGAATAACTCATGCCCTTTAATCTTATAATGAATAGCACATTAAACTTTTATGTGATTCTGAAAATATGAATTTCTATATAATAAGGGTTTGAGATGTAAAGCACTAATTTTATAGGCAGTTTTCACTTATTACATAGATTGTTCTTATAGCTTTAAAGGTGTTAAAATTAATGGTGGCTTTCAAGAGATGGTAGCATCATTCGAGAAACAATAAATGAGTTCTGTTTCATCCTTTCCTTGGTGCAGTCATGGCTTCACTGCATTAGCTTAGGAAGGGATTTCAGAGCTTTGCAAGTTGAACTTGTAGCTGCCTCCTATGGAATCTGTGGAAACCTAGGATGCTATACCACAGAAACAGGGCGTTGCATCGTGTCCTGAACACCATCAATTTTGTCGTATATTTCTTTTGTATTTCCTACATAGAATTACCATATAAGAATGAGCATGCTAGGTATAACTCAAAGCCAGTTTATTTGCAAGGCTCTATGGACCCTGAACGATAAATACTTGTATGTTATGGATAAGAAACAAGTCCACATGAAAAGCTCGTGCTGTCTTTTATTGGCTGTGGTTGTATATCTCTTTCCAAAGGGAAATTGGTGAACTTTCTGTTATAGTTTTCTCCACAATGACAGCATAAAAACAGAAATAAACTGATCTTGTCAATGGTAACTTTTGGATTTGGTGTATATTAGGGAGGAATTTTGCAATGCGTTCCAAAATTACTTTCAAGAATTAATTTTGTCCACCTTATTTTAATGCCATATTTCCATTCAAGCTCTGCAAGCCAAAATGGTCTGTGATGATTCTTTTGGCATTGAAAAAATTATCCATGGCACTTAAACCATGTTTCTTTCATCATTTCATGGCACTAGGAGCTTCAACTGCCATTTGTTGGGAACCCATCCTGACTAGCTCTTTCACTAGGGCTTCATGTTTTATTGTGATAATTGGCAGACTTCTGTTTCAGGCATTTTCAGATTTGGAAAGTTACTATGATTTTAAAATTATAAATGCAAAAATGTGAATGAATTTATTTTCACAAACTATTTTAATTCATTGTGGAGAGAAAGTGGTTTAACTAGAAATCAATAATTTAAATAATATTTTAATTTGTTGGAGCATTCACAAATTCTACATTTTTCTTTAAGTCTTTCTTTATTCTACATGTTATATACACAGTTAAATTAGTTAATAAGGGTGTTACATATTTTCCCTCCTTCTCCAACTATCCACAAGCTCAGGCTTAAAATAAACAGTGGAATGAGTAAAGACCTGAAGTAATATATCAGCAAAGCTGGAGTTGATTTTTATAATAAAATAATAGATATCAAAGCTTCTTGACATTTTTAGGCAAATCTTCCTGTGTCCCTAAAGGGAGGATCCCTTTGAGAGCAGTCATAAACAACAGGCGATCTTGAAATTCTCAGCTACCAAAGACAGTTGGTGGGAAAATTTGAAAATACCTTGTGCATATTAAAGAGCTAAGCATGAGATGATGTATACATACATATATCTCTATTTCATTAGACCACGGAAATAGGACACATGGCAGGAAGGCTCACATCGATTCCCCTTGACCATGCAGCTTCCTCTCCCACTGACTCCTAAGAACCTAGAGTTCTTTCTGTTACAAAATTTTGCTCGCCTTAGGACACTGGGCTTCATGATATTTGAGAGCAAATAGAGCTTCTGCCCAAAGAAGAGCAGCAATCAAGTCAGAATCCATCTCAGATAGCAAATGCTGTCAGCTGCATAGAGTATGGGCAGAAAGTCTCTGATTTGAAGAGGCAGTGATGATTTCCTGACAGTTTGAACAAGGACAAGCCAGTAGCCTCAGCCAGTCAGCAAATACTGCAACAAGTTTTATTAGGCATTGTGTGAAATCTTAAAACTAAGCAGAGCAGGCACGTCTATAAAATACAAAAGGTTATTCATGATTATTGCAGAAACAGCGTGAAGCAGACACAAGCATTCTGGGTCATTTACAGTTATTTATCTAGGACTGAGAAGCTGCATCTCTCCACTACAACTGTATTAAAAGGCTGAAAATATAAAAGGATTTCTGGGTCTTGCATTCAACCTAGATCCCTTATCGAGCCATTTTAAAACTGAATTCTAAACTCCACTGCAGGAAGAGTTTGCATAGTTAGCATTAATACAGCAGCAGGCAGTTCAAATAGTTACACCTTTAGAAATTAATTGATTATGCTGATTTCCTCATCGTTTTGAAAACTGGAATTGATACTAACATGACTATAGAGTGCAGATTTTATTGAAAAAATGTTTTATTCCTGGGAGTAGTAATTCTATTGCTTATGAAAATGCCAAAAAACTATGATTTACTTCATAATCTTCAGAAATGTATGTCTTGAATGTTAGAAATACAGTCACATAGTTCTAAAATACACAATTTTATTAGATTAAAAAATGAAGAACTGAAGAACAGAAATAAGACAGACAATATTCATATGAATATATAAGGTAATTATTATTTCACTGCACCGTATGTATAATATATTCCTGTGAAAAGTAATAGTGTTGCCCAAGGTCATTACAATTTAACATCTCTCCTGTTTTTTAGAAAAATAACAAATGTAATTACCTTTATCCAAGTCATATGAAATAGTTTATGTCATCAGTAAATTGTGTAGTTAATTATTTTGCAGGATTTTCTTTAAGGCAGCTGTTGGTTAGCAGCAACTATTGACTACTCTTCCCAACCAAACAGGCAAACAAAGGATTAGGCTTCAGCCTAAATATTACAGCTCCCTGAGTGTGTGTGGGAGGACTCCGAAGCCACATGGCTTGACTGGATACTCAAGCTGCTCTTCCTCTTTCGGGCAGTTATTAATTCACTCAGGGTTTTTGAATATCCCCTGTGTTCCAATTTTGTTGCTAAGTGTAGGGGATGCAAATATGTCTGACCTGATTTCTGCTCTCCAGTCTAGTAATAGAAAAATACTCACAAAAAATTATTACAGTACGCTGTGCTATGAATCATGATAAAGGGATGTGCATGCTGCACTACGAACTCAGAGAAGTACTCAATAAGGCTTGAATGATGCAGGAAAAACACAAGTGTCCCATTTCCTCTATGTCTAGGGAAACCTTTCTTTTTTAAAGTAGGTAATTATAAGAATACAGATTTCCTAGATTCTAAATCTCAATATTAGACAACACACTTGAAAATAACAGGAGTTTGCTGAGGGGACATACACACAGCCATAACACACTTCCCAACATCCACAGTGAGGCCATGGAACCGTTTAAATCAAAGGAACTCCCAGTATACTTTGCAAAGATTTTCTTGAGACTTTGTTATAGAAAGAATCTCTGCTACCCATCCATTTCTGACACTCACCCACAATCATTGATGAAAAGATGGGTTAATACTTGTCTCCAGTCAGGTAAGGCATTGAATCCTTGGCATATCATGCAATCTCTGAATTCCCCAAGTAGGTCAAATTATTAATGCTGGGTGACAGGAACATATGCTGTCCTTAGTTTCATTCTAATGGATTTCAACTGCAATATCTCTGGTGGCAAATCTTCACTTTTCAAGGTCTACATTTCTGATTGGGTCAAACTGGAACAATATGCCCTATGATGAAAAGAAACCCATACTATTACTGTAGAAATATGCCCATATCAATAGATTTATATGTGTACAGAATACAAACTTCCTGTACACTACCTTAAAATAATCTTCATTGTTCTGGGACATGCACATAATGAATTATGGTGACCTAAGTGCTAAAATTAAATTTGACATTGGCTGCAAAAGTCTCAACTGAGAAGAGCGCATCACCACATATTAGAGGAAAGGTACCCCAAATCGCTTGTTCAAGTCTTTTCACTAGAGGTTTCATTAAATGTCATCATTACACAAGGCACATTTAGCAGGGTCCACATCACCATGCATAATGATTTTCAGAAAGCCAGTGTTGCAGCAGTTTAGATAAAGCTCTTGGTTTGTTTTCTAAAGAGAATATCCTAAAGAAAAATTGACAGCATGCATGAGAAGACTTTTTCTCACAATTGTAAGCAATGATCAAATGTCCTCATAAGTGAATCAGGTCAGATGACAGACCTCAGCATTGCATTGCTTAGTTGGGTGACAGGGAAACACAACATATTTTTATTTTTAAGTGTTTTATTGTTACAGAAAAATTAAGAAATTCTCTCAGCTTAAGAATATCAAGAAGGATCCTGCACACCCACATGGTGTGCAACATAGTCTCTGAAAGCCCAGGTCGGATATTACATTCAGTTTCTTTCTTTCTCTTTTTGTTGTTTCTTTCTTTTTTTTTTTTGTTTTTGAGATAGTATTTTGCCCTTGTCACCCAGGCTGGAGTGCAATTGCGTGATCTTGGCTTATTGCAACTTCTGCCTCCCCAGTTGAAGTAGCTGGGATTATAGGTGCCTACCACTGCGCCCAGCTAATTTTTTCTATTTTTAGTAGAGACAGGGTTTCACTATGTTGGCCAGGCTGGTCTGGAATTCCTGACCTTAGGCAATCCACTTGCCTTTGCCTCCCAAAGTGCTGGGATTACAGGCTTCAGCCACGGAACCCAGCCTCAAGCAAACAGTCTCTCTAAGCCTCAGTTCCTTATCAGCAGAGGGACTGCATAATTTATCATCCACCTTGTAACACCTGGGAGTAAAAGAGGGCAGGATCATTAGCCAGTATGCTGAGCAACAAGTGTCAACTAAAACTTCTCTAGGTAAATGTACAGTTACTCTAATTATCAGAAAGAAGGCTGCTGGTCCAATTCAGTCATTTTTGTTCCCTGAGTATACATTAGAATCATTTTGGGAGAATCCATGCACACACACACACACACACACACACACACACGCACATGCACTCAACTGGATCATCTCCAAAACCTTTTCAGGCTTTCAAATTCAGAGATCATAATTTCTGAGCATAAACTTATGCCATTGCTATTGGCAAAGTTGTGTAACTGCAAACTATTTTCATATCTAGAACACAAAAATACTGAATACCAGTAAGATAATGACCAATATTCATTTAGGAAGACTTTGCAGTTTACAAAACATTTTCTCAATGTCATCCTTTAAAAAAAAATCTGACCTTAAGCCTGTGAGAAGTCAGGTTGATTTATTATTATCCACTTTTTGTAGGAGAGGCAATCGTTGCTTACAAAGTACAAATACACA
Organism: Symphalangus syndactylus; assembly: GCF_028878055.3. Classification (NCBI taxonomy): domain Eukaryota; kingdom Metazoa; phylum Chordata; class Mammalia; order Primates; family Hylobatidae; genus Symphalangus; species Symphalangus syndactylus. The sequence continues at coordinate 11,230,830 of NC_072448.2, forward strand.
GATTTAAATTATACAAAGAGCAAATAAAATAATTAAGCCCATGTCTTAATTCAAAATGGTGGCATATAAGAGAAGTCACCTGGCCCTCTCCTGCATGGGTTTGAATTCTACTTCTGTTTCTTTATTAGCTCAATAAATCGGTTCAAGACATTTAACCTCGTTCAACATTATCTCTATTAGAATAATATTAATCCTTGCTTCACAGTGATGCCAGTATTTCATGAGGTATTACATGAAATGTCTTAGTACTATGTACAATAAATATTAACAATCACTGCTATTAGTACTACTATTACTCTTTATCTAATCTTTCTCCCTCTTTTTACCACTCTAGTTACTATACTGCTATCATTACTACTAATACTAGAACTCATAACATAATCCCTGTATGCTATGATCTGAATGTTTGTGTCCCTATCTCTTCTAAGTTCCTGTGTTGAAATCCTCACTCCTAAGGTGATGGCATTAGGAGGTGGGATGTTTGGGAGGTGATAACCTAATGAGGGTGGGGCCTCATGAATGGGATCAGCGCCCTTATAAAAGGGACCTCAGAGAGCTCCCTCTCCCCTTCTACTATGTGAGGCCACAGCAAGAAAGGGTTGTCTTCCAAGCAAGGAACAGGCCGTCACTGGACACCAAACCTGCTGGCCCCTTAACCTTGGACTTACAGCTTCCAAAACTCCAAGAAATACATTGCTATTGTTTATAAGCTACCTACCTTATGGTATTTTTTACAGCAGATTGAACAGGCTAAGACAGTATTATAAGCAGAATAAATGGATCAGTCTTTTTTCACATTGCTGTGAGTACCTGACTCCTGCAATCACAGCACTTTGAGAGGCTGAGGTGGGCAGACCACCTGAGTCCAGGAGTTCAACACTAGCCTGGCCAATATGGCAAAACCCCATCTGTACTAAAAATACAAAAATTATCCAGGCCTGGTGTCTCACTCCTGTAGTCCCAACTCCTCAGCAGGCTGAGGCAGGAGAACTGCTTGAATCCAGGAAGCAGACGTTGCAGTACACCAAGATTGCATCACTGAACCCCAGCCTGGGTGAGAGAGAGGGACTCTGTCTCCAAAAAAAAGAAATACCCAAGACTGTGGTAATTTATAAAGAAAAGAGGTTTAATTGACTCACAGTTCCATATGGCTTGGAAGGCCTCAGGAAACTTACAATCATGGCAGAAGGAGAAAGAGGAATTGGAAGCAAATACCTCCTTCACAAGGTGGCAGGAAAGAGACAGAGAGTGAAGGGAGAACAGCCCCTTCTTAAACCATCAGATCTCATAAGAGCTCACCCACTATGATGAGAACAAACTGGGAAAACAAATCCCATGATCCAGTCACCTTCCACACCAGGTCCTCCCTTAATACCTGGGGATTACAGTTCGACATGAGATTTGTGTGGGGACACAAAGCTGAGGCATATCAGTAAGTGTTCCTTCAACTAAACAAGCTTAATTACAATGAAGCCCTTTGTGCCCATCTTTAACCTCCTCCCACACAGTCTTAAATAAAACAGACCACACATGAACAGTCTCCAGGGAAGACACTGCAGAAAAGCAGACAACCAGAAATGTAGCAATAACAAACTCTGGCTATCCTTGGCATTTATAGCACAAGAACAGACTTTATATAGATACTCAAATGGATTTACAAACCTAGGTGACTCTCAGCCTTAGAGATGTGCCACCAGAAGCTCTCAAGTCACTGACTAGCTTCAAGGGCTACAGTTGGCTGGCAGCCTCCAACTGCAATGCCTGAAGATCAGCTGTTGAGTTTATATGGAAGTCACACTCTTCTTAGGGGAGCTCCTAGCCAAGGTGGAGTATGGTTATCAACACTAGGGTGTGTCCTTTTCTGTCTTCTGTGCTGCTGCCCCTATGAACAATCTTTATGCTGGAGACCCCTGGGCTGGCTGAACATTCCTCAGAGATACAATGTCACCTGAGGATCTTCCTATTGAATCATCCTCCACTCCCACTTCCCTTCACAGATTTCAGACTGCACTGTAGTCAAAAACCCCCAGGTCCAAAATAACATCCCCAAACATCTCCACACATCTTAAACAACCTTATCCAAGTTGTACTGTACTTACTTGAGGCACAATAATAATTAAAAAAAACATTGTAGGGAAATACTTTGTTCCAAAATTCTGTTATTCTCCTGGTTTTCTAATAGTTATTTATTTGAACAATCCTATGGAGTTACAAGGTATGACTAGCTTGTCTTTTTAATGTAATATCTATCACATATGGCTTAGGAAAAAGTGATTACAGATCATGCTCTCTTCATGCCATATTTGTTTAGCAAATTAAACGTTAAGCCACATTAGCTCAATGATATGAAAATTTTAATGATGCTAGATCTATAAATTGTAGGAAAAATGAATTAGAATTTCAAAATGTGTTTAGTTCCAAGGAATTGGATTATTTGTATATTTTTCATCTGGAGAGATAAATAATGTTCTAAATTACTCCCCATATTAGCCATTTAATTTCATTCTTGTTTTAGTAATTTTTATTTTTCAACATATTTAAAACATTAAAGATAATCAAAAAGTTTCATGCAGAGTATTTCAGAATATTAGTTTGATCTGGTGATCTATATATTTTAGATATAAATATCGTTAAGATTAAGGATAATAACAAAATATTTGCTCTATGACAAACAACAGTCTATACTCTGCACATATTAACTCATTTAGCCTTAGACACATTTTAAAACTTAAGTATAATCATTATCCTCTTAACACACATTTTATTGATTATTCTGACCTAGACAGTTAAATGTTTTTAATGTTAATCTTGTCATGATTTAGGATAACAATACAATAGTTAAACTGTTATGAACACTTGACAAATAGTATCCTATGCTCCTTATATATATATATTAACTCATTTAGCCTCATACACATTATATAATTTAGGCATAATCATTATCTACAAGGTAAAGATTAAGAAACTGAGAGAGGTATGTTGCCAGTGTGACTAGCTGGAGCCAGTGTTGTGCGATGTAAAGGAATTTACCAAGACAGTTGTAAGTAATGAAAGACAGATTTATTAGAGAAAGTATGAAAATACATTGCAAGGGTGCAACAGGCAGCACAGCAGAGAAGGGGCTATCTGTCAAGAGGCAGGGGCTGGAGGTAAATTTTATAGGAGTGTGCTGGAGGAGGCTATGGGTGGAATGAAGTCATGTGGTTGGGGATATGTGCACACGGAGGTAGTTGTGTCAGTGGTATGTTTGTGATTGGCTGTCTCTCAATACAGTTCTTCACTCTTCTCCCTCACCAGGCCAGGGGCCTTCACTCATCTTGAACCCTTCCCCACCTGGAGCTCCTTCTTTGTTGTCGCTTATCAAGAGTCCACAAGGTGAAACAACAGGACAGAACAGAAAGCTCTACAGATTGTCCCCGAAGCAGACAGCAATTTAACAAATATTTATACAGAAAAAAACACCTGCATAGAACAAAATATCAGGTGAGCTCTCAAAGGACCTGGTTTTAACTTCATATAACTCAAAGAGGCACTGAAGAGATTGAAAAAGCAGTCCTGAATTGCCAGTGCTATCCACCCCACGTCACACACTGGTAGCACTGAACTCAGTACTGTCCTATTAGAGCAGAAAAGAAAATCAGACTGCTGTTACCACTGTCAACTCAACATAATACTGGAAGTCCTAGCTAGAGCAACCAGACAAAAGAAAGATATAAAAGGCTTCCAAATCGGAAAGGAAAAAGTCAAATCATGCATATTTGCAGATGATATAATCTTGTATTTAGAAAAACCTAAAAACTGTACAAAAAACCTATTAGAACTCATAAACAAATTCAGTAAAGTTGCAGGATACAAAATCAACCTGCGAAAATCAGTAAGATTTTTATATGCCAACAGTGAACAAAGTAAAAAAGAAATTTAAAAAGCAATCCCCTTATAATAGCCACACATAAAATATAGTATATAGGAATTAATGAAAGAAATTAAAGATCTCTATAATAAAAAGTATAAAACATTGACGAAAGAAATTGAACATGACACTAAAAAACGGAAAAATGTTTCATGGATATGGATTGGAAGAATCCATGTAAAAACCCCTCCTTCCCTCAAACAACACCTACAACTTACAGCCCTAAGTGTAACTATTCTAGGATTCTTAATGGCCTTAGAACTGAGCCTTATAGCCAAGAAACTTAAAATAAAACTCCCATTACACACAATTAACTTCTGTAACATATTAGGATTTTACTCGAATCAAAGCAAACTGCAGATTCAATGAAATTCTTACCAAAATACCAATGACATTCTTCACAGAAATTGAAAAACAATCTTAAAATCTAAAATTTATATGGAACCATGAAAGACACAGCATAGCCAAAGCTATCATAAGCAAAATGAACAAAACTGGAGTAATCACATTACCTGACTTCACATTATACTACATATACAGCTATGGTAACCAAAACAGTGTGGTACTTGTAAAAAAGCAGAAACATAGACCAGTGGAACAGAGTAGAGAACCCAGAAACAAATCCGTACACCTACAGTGAACTCATTTTTGACAATGGAGCCAATAATATACACTGGGGAAAAGATAGTCTCTTCCATAAGTGTTGCTGGGAAAACTGATACCCTTATTCAGAAGAATAAAACTAGACCCCTATATCTCACCATATACAAAATTCAAATCAAAATGGATTAAAAACGTAACCATGGCTGGACACGGTGGCTCACGCCTGTAATCCCAGCACTTTGGGAGGCCGAGGCAGGTGGATCACGAGGTCAGGAGATCAAGACCATCCTGGCTAACACGGTGAAACCCTGTGTCTACTAAAATTACAAAAAATTAGCTGGGCGTGGTGGTGGGCACCTGTAGTCCCAGCTACTCAGGAGGCTGAGGCAGGAGAATGGCGTGAACCTAGGAGGCGGAGCTTGCAGTGAGCCGAGATTGCACCACTGCACTCCAGCCTGGGTGACAGAATCTGTCTCAAAAAAAAAAAAAAAAAAGTAACCATAAGACTTCAAATAATTAAACTCCTACAAGAAAACATTGGGAAACGTCTCCAGGACATGGTCTGGGCAAAAATTTTTTGAGTAATACTCTACAAGCATAAGCAACAAAAGTAAACTTGAACAAATGGGATCACATCAAGGTTAAAACCTGCTGCACAGCAAAGGATGCAATCAACAAAGTGAAGAGACAACACACAGAATGGGAGAAAATACTTGCAAACTATCCATCTGAGAAAGGATTAATAACAAGAATAGATAAGGAGCTCAAACAACTCTCTAGAAAAAAAATCTAATAATTCAATCAAAATGTGGCCAAAAATTTTGAATAGCCATTGCCCAAAAGCAGACATACAAATGGCAAATAGGCATATGAAAAGGTGCTCAACATCACTGATCATCAGACAAATGCAAATTAAAACTACAATGAGATATCATCTCACCCCAATTAAAATACCTTGTATCCAAAAAATGGGCAATAACAAATGCTGGTGGGGATGTGGAGAAAAGGGAACTGCACATTGTTGGCAGGCCTGAAATCAGTACACCCACTATGGAGAACAGTTTGAGAGTTTCTGGCTGGGCGTGGTGGCTCATGCCTGTAATCCCAGCACTTTGAGAGACAGAGGTGGGCAGATCACGAGGTCAGGTGATCGAGACCATCCTGGCTAACATGGGTGAAACCCCATTTCTACTAAAAACACAAAAAATTAGCCAGGCGTGGTGGTGGGCACCTGTAGTCCCAACTACTTGGGAAGGTGAGGCAGGAGAATGGCGTGAACCTGGGAGGTGGAGCTTGCAGTGAGCTGAGATCTTGCCACTGCACTCCGGCCTTGGTGATAGAGCAAGGCTACCTCTCAAAAAAAAAAGAGTTTCTAATAAAACTAAATTTTGGGCCACTGTATGATCCAGCAACCCCACTGCTGATATATACCCCAAAGAAAGGAAATCAGTATATCGAAAACACGTCTTCCTTCCAATGTATGTTGCAGCACCGTTTACTAACATATGGAAGTAACCTAAGCGTCCACCACCACCACCTGATGAAGGGACAAAGAAAATGTGGTACACATGCACAATGGAGTACTATGCAGTTGTATGTAAAAGGGATGAGATTCAGTTGTATGTAACATTATGGATTGAACTGGAGATCATTATTTTAAGTGAAATAAGCCAGGCACCGAGAGACAACCATCACATGTTCTCACTTATTTGTGGGATCTAAAAATCAAAGCAATTCAACTCATGGAGACAGTAGAAGGATGGTTACCAGAAGGTGAGAAGGTTAGTGGGGGCTGGGAGGTAGGTGGCGATAGCTAAGGGGTACGAGAAAATAGAACGAGCAATGTCTCGTTTTTGATGGCACAACAGGGTGACTACAGTCAATAATAATGATACATTTTAAAATAAAGATTGTAATTGGATTGTTTACAATTCAGTGGATAAGTGCTTAAGGGGATGGATGCCCCATGTTTCCTGATGTGCTACACATTACATGCCTGTATCAAAACATCTCAGGTACCCCATAAATATATACACCTACTATGTACCCACAAAAATTGAAAATAAAAGAAAATTGAAAAGAAAGAAACTGAGACAAAAAGTGGTTAAGTAACCTTCCCAAAGTAACGCAGCCATAGATGGTAGAACCTGGATTTGAACAAGGTAATATGCATGAATTAAGAAAACCAAATGCCCACTTATCTTAAGCCACATCAATTAAACATGCAGTCTGTGAATGTGTGTACATATGTAAATGCATCATCACACTTGCAAATTGAGTAATTTTAAAGTGAACATATATATATGTATGTTTGTTTTATTTAAATAAATGTATCTGAACATTAAAATCCAAATGCTTAGAGCCCTTGTCAAAGTACTCAACTTGAATAATCAAGGGACATTCAGGCTACCAATACTCAGACTGGCAACCTGCCCTCACTTGTTCAAATGATTCTCTGATTGTAGGAGAGTTTCTGGAAGCAATATAATCAGTTAGCAAGCTACACGAGCAAGTCTGTCTCAGCAGTCACTTCTATCTGGCTTTAGACAATTTTTTTTCTTTTTCTTTTTTCTCCTACCTCAGCCTCCTGAGTAGCTGGGATTACAGGCACCTGCCACCATGCCGGCTAATTTTTATATTTTTAGTAGAGATAGGGCTTCACCATGTTTGCCAGGATGGTCTCGATCTCCTGACCTCGTGATCCACCTGCCTCACTCTCTCACAGGGTTGAGATTACAGGCATGAGCCAGAATTTTCCAGTTATGCTTTAATCATTTTGTCAGCTGTCTTGTAGTATGTTATTGATAAGCATCTATTAAGCATAGTCACATATGATGTAATTATGTGTCCCTCTGTCAAACCCTGGACCTATTAAAATATCAGTGTGACTCTAACACTACACTGACTTAGCAAGTATTACATGTTAGACTATAGCTTAGAGAAAAAGAATACAAATTACATGAAGTGTTGATCATTTACTTCCCTATAGGATATTCAACAAAATACCCTAAACCTTTGAAGGCAACTCCAAAATAGCTATCTCTTTCATTTTCTGGAACTACGATAAAGTCTTTATTAAGGTACCTTCTCAACTCTTCAGCCATGCCTTGGAATTCCACTAGCCAGGACTGAGAACAGAAATCATGTTGTTGTCACCTGTTACCTGACCCTCGGGACTAGAGTGGATATTATTCCACATTGCCTTGTACAACCTATTACTTAACAGCTTAGATACCTGTATTGCATTGGTTATCATCTTTACCACTCCTTAGACTGCAGACTACCTGGGTTATTCATCATGTCCACAATATCTATGAAAATATCTGCCAGGCGCAGTGGCTCACGCTTGTAATCCCAGCACTTTGGGAGGCTGAGGGGGGCGGTCGAGATCACGGTGAAACCCCGTCTCTACCAAAAATACAAAAAAATTAGCCGGGCGTGGTGGCGGGCGCCTGTAGTCCCAGCTACTCGGACAGGCTGAGGCAGGAGAATGGCGTGAACCCGGGAGGCGGAGCTTGCAGTGAGCCGAGATTGCGCCACTGCACTCCAGCCTGGGCGACAGAGCGAGACTCCGTCTCAAAAAAAAAAAAAAAAAAAAAAAATCAACACACAGAGCTCTCTGAGTTGATATTGATAAATACATTCACGGAAACACATTCACCAATTATGCAAACAGTTGGTAACCTCTTAACCTATGCTGAAGAAAACACTTGCTTGAAGGAATGAGTGCTGATAGGTGTGTTAAAAAGTATATCCTATTACTTTATAGACATCCTTGCCAGTCATGAATTTAACATTTCTAACATTGAAGCCCCTGGCATGTTATAATTTGTAAATTTATTAATACAGAGACTCCACCCCAGCATGGTTGATAAAAATAGTGGGTGAGAAGAAGTCATTTCAGTAAATAACCTAATATCGATATCTAGTAAATAACCGAACACCAATATCTAATATAATCTTTGGTCTCTTATCTATAATTATTATGTGCAGAAATGATACTCATGAGTCTAGATTGTTGATATCTGGAAACAAAATATGTAAAAAGGAGTCATGTATATTTCATAGTATTGGGTAACCTACTATATATGCACTTAAATTATTGGCAGCTCTTTTATTAGGTTATAACTTACATTGGTGGGTTTTGATATAATGTTTGGTATTAAAATTTGAGAAAGAAATTTCTACAAAGTAAATTATGAAATGCTTTTACCTACATGTGTGAACATATCATACATACAATTTTATATAGGTAATCAATTTTTAATTCCTGTTTGTATTTAAATTTTAATTCATATTTGTATTTAAATTGTCTATGATGAACATGTATGTCTTTGGAAATCAGTAATTTTTTTTTTTTGAGACAGAGTCTCACTCTGTCACCCAGGCTGGAGTGCAGTGGCATGATCTCAGCTCACTGCAACCTCCACCTCCTGGGTTCAAGATATTCCCCTGCCTCATCCTCCCAAGTAGTTGAGACTACAGGCACGTGCCACCATGCCCGATTAATTTTTTGTATTTTAGTAGAGATGGAGTTTCACCATGTTGGCCAGTATGGTCTCAATCTCCTAACATCATGATCTGTGAGCCTTGACCTCCCAAAGTGCTGGAATTACAGGCATGAGCCACTGCTCCCCGCCAAAACTTTTTTTTCTTAAAAAACTAAATTTCAACCAGAATAGGAAGAATTTACATTTACTGTGTGAAATGAACAGTCCGTGGGGAGTGTGTGTGTATCGACACACAAAGGTAATTCTAAAGCCTACCTTTGTATCCTGAATGTTACATTAGTAGTAGCTTTAATTTTAATATCTAATGAATAGATTATTATACTACCTAATGTAGAAATGGTCTTGGGTTCATTTTTAACCTTTAGTTTGCTTCGCTAAAAAATAGAATGAATCTATAATGTCTGCTTAATAAAGTAATGACTATTCGGTAATCTAGTGAACATTTTAAATAAAAATTAAAAACAGTCTAAACAAGTAGCTACATGACTGATTTTTAAAATTTTGGACAAATTCAAATTCATCTATGTTTTAAAATCAGTAAGAGCTCTGCAGAATCAAGGTAAAAGATGCATGAGACAAGAGAGACAAAAATGACAAACACTGATCTAAGTTATTCTCTTTTCAAACTTTATCAATTTTAATTTTGCACTGAGATTTCAATCATGACTCAGATAAGTAAGAAGTGCTTCCCAGGCAACACAAGTAGATGCAAGCAGATGATAACATTTGACCTGAAAACTTTCTGACACCTTCTTGGTTTTGGTTTGGGAAAGGGTAAAATACAGGTAGGTGGGAGAATCAGCTGGTTTCTTAATGGAGTATGGCCACATGAAATTGAGACCTCCTTGGCTCTTTCAACCCAAGGAGTTTTGGCTTCTAGCTGGCAATTACTTACCTGGGTATGTGATTTGCAATATCCAATTCTCATCAGTCTGCAGGGGGCACACTGGAAACAGTTATAGAAAAACATCTTGAAGACAAGACATCTACTTGCAACTCACCTGGCATCAAATTTTTGGGGGGATTATGAATGTAATTTTGGAGGACACGTGAGTCCTATTCTGAAAGTCATTCATAAAACTAAAAGCAAAAATTTCTAAAAATCTGCTGTGCTTAATTGCTACTATCTGAGGTTATTTAACCTTCAGAGCTGAAGGCTGCCAGGTTTGGTCATGATGTGAACACTAAGAAGGAGAGAAAGTAGATCTGGAATGGAAGTAAGAGATGCTAAGTGAGAATCCAGAAGACCTTGGAAATCCAAAGAGGACACATGGTTTCTGGCAGCTTTCCACTTCCTAGTGCCCTAGACATCCCTCCTTCCTCAGGTTCTGTATTATTATTTTTTAAATTGACAAAATTTTATGTATCTGTTATATATAATATGATGTTTTGAAATGTGTTCACATTGTGGAATGCTACACTGACTTAATTAACATGCATTTTCTCACATACCTACATTTTTTGTGATGAGAACACTTAAAATCTACTTTTTTAGCAAGTATATTCTAATAATATTTGTCTTTATCTACATATAATTTCTGCTTTTTCTCTCAGCAACCAAAGCAGTCGTAAACAACTCAATGAATATCAGGAATAGAAACATTTTTTAAAAAGCCAATAATTAATTATTTGTTCTTTCATGTTTTGAGTCGTATCTAATAATCACAACAGTGTCATTTCGTGCAGAGCAGAAGTTTCTTTTCTCCCCATTTTCTGTGGGATGTTAACTGGGAATATCGGAAAGCATCCTCCAGCAGGGTCAGCTTCATAGGTCGTAGCTAGCCCAGACAGGGGCCCATGCTCAGAAGGACCCCATACCTGGCCCCCAGTATCTCCTCTGCTCATTTTATGTATCAGTGTCCCCACTGGATGTCCCTTAGAAAACGCAAGTTCAGGCCGGGCGTGGTGGCTCATGCCTGTAATCCCAGCACTTTGGGAGGCCGAGACGGGCCGATAACGAGGTCAGTAGATCGAGACCATCCTGGCTAACACGGTGAAACCCTGTCTGTACTAAAAATACAAAAAATTAGCCGGGCGTGGTGGCGGGCGCCTGTAGTCCCAGCTACTCGGACAGGCTGAGGCAGGAGAATGGCGTGAACCCGGGAGGCGGAGCTTGCAGTGAGCCGAGATTGCGCCACTGCACTCCAGCCTGGGCGACAGAGGGAGACTCCGTCTCAAAAAAAAAATATATATATATACAGATTCAAACGTAAAATTGCTACAGATTTCAAGATGGCCACAGCGGAGCCATGTATCCTTTCAGAATTTCACTGTGGCTTCTAGCTCAAACTGCTGAACCACTTTTACCTACTCTTTTCGTGGTTTTCGAAATAGGGAATGCGTCTGTATACTTTTGGGATATTACGTTATTTTTGTTAGAAATTTAGTGAAGATGTTGTAAAGTACATTTTTGAACGTTTATGTCAATGGTATATTTATTTACGTCTTTAAAGAAAATATGATCCTTAAAGGATGTCCACTAAATGGTGATTATACTCTTACAAAGATTACGTTTGGAACCCTTCACATATTAAATTGAAATGAAGCTTATAAAATCAAGGTCACATTTTTAAAATGTTTCTCTTTAATAGAAATAGTTTGATATTTAGTTTCAACACCATGTTAAAAGACCTAAAGATCATCATATATTATCAGATACGTTGAGTCATAAATAAATTATATTTCTAAAGGTTGTCTATTTTGAATTATCTTTTTAGACTGCTATGAACTGAACGTTTGTGTCCCATTCAACAAATGTATTTGTTGAATATTATCCCCCACAGTGATGGCATAAGGAGCTGGTGCCTTTGAGGTGCAGGAGGTCCTCACCTCATGCAGGGTGGAGCCTCATGAATGGGATGAATGCCCTTATCAAACAGGCCCCAGAGATCCCCCTCACCCCTTCCACCATGTGAGGACAGGACAAAAAGGTTCTATCTATAAACTAGGAAATAGGGCCACACAAAACACTATCTTCTAGTGACTTATCCTGGAATGCTTGCTTATCTTCCAGAACTTTGAGAAACATATTTCTATTGTTTATAAGCCACCCAGTTTTGGGTATTTTGTTACAGCAGCCTGGACAGACTAAAACAAAGAAAGTCTTTTCTGTTATCAAAGAAAAATCTTATTTTGTTTTACATAACATAAACATATATGTTTGTATATATATTTGTAATATATACAATATGGTATATATATGTAATTCATAATTTTTTAAAATATATTACTCCTTTTAGAAAGAATTTGCCCTGTGTTCCTTTAAGTAGTCAGTTCTTGTAGCCTATTTCTAATAGAGGGAAAACGGCTATGTGCAATGTAAAAAACATTTACATTAGTAAGACAGGTTTGGCTTGGAAGCTTTAGAAACTCAATTCCAACTAGCTTAAGTAAAACAAATAGAAAACAGTAGGTGTAGTGAGGAAAGGTAAAATATAAAACATATTGTTTGAAGACTTTGAAAGCTAACCTGCTCTATCTTATACTTATTTAGAATGTCATTTGCAAGCACTGTAATCAAATAATTCTAATACAGTAACAGAAACACTCAGGAAATCTTTATTATGTCTATTTTTCAGTTCAATATATAATATTATATTTGCATCCACAGGCTCAAGAATTGCAACTACACCTAGATGCCTCTCTCTTTCTTTCTTTTTTCTTTTTTTTCTCTCTATCTCATTCTCAGCTCTGGATCCCTCTAAGCCACCTTTGTTTTCAGACTGGTTCTCTCCACATAGTGGCATTCACACATGACCTTTTTCATCTCTTCCATCATTTTGTCCCTAGAGATGGAGATCTGTGGGAAGGAATTAGCCCCTCTTTCTATGGTTTTGGATGGGCAGTTCTACTCCGAGACTGCAAAAGTTCCTTTCTCTGAACTCCATGGTGGTCTCAAGACAAGATATTGCTTAAACTAGGCACAGAGGGCATGTTATCATGGAAAGGGCAGCGCTTTAGCAGTGTGGCCACATTCCCCTGAAATTAAAGTGCAGGCATCTAATCTCCACAGTTCATTGAAAGCGGTTTGCATGATTTTGGGAGGAGGTGACAAGAGGAGTTATCAAGCAGGGGGGAGGAAAAGCATATTGAATACACATGACAAGAGATTTGTTGTTTTTTTAAAAAAAAACAAAGCATTTGTAATGTTGACCAAGAAGAGGTATTGAGGTGCCAAGATGAGAAGACTGGAAAGTGAAATAACACCACAAGGAGAGTAGACTGGAAGAAATGATTAGACACAAAGATTCTAAAATACCGTCCTGTCCCTGGAGCAGAGATGTGGACAAGCATCCCTTATCCGTGTTGATTTCTCCTCTCTTATGGGATTCAGGATAAAATCTCCTGGGAGGGAGCACCGGAGAGGAAAAGGAGCCATCAAGCTGGGGCACTTTGTTTCTGTGCTGGGTGCTACTGTAGGCACCTCCCAGAGTTAAAGGTTTCCTACTCCATGGCTGGTGAGCACAATCAAGGCATCTATGTGTGGCTTTGCAATACCACATCATCATACTTCTGTAATTACATGTCACATGTCTTTCTACTCACTGGCCTCTGCATCCTGGATGATAAGGACTGAATTCTTTCAACTGTGTATGCCCTGTATCAATGCAATGCTTGTTATATAAGAGATTTTTAATAAATATATGATAAATTGCTAAATAAACCAGTTTGAAACTAATTACTAAGGGAAATAGAAAAGCAAAAATTAGCAAATTATAGAAAAAATGTTTTAAATGGTAATTCAATTAATATTATTCAGAATCACAATGGTAATTTACTTAAATCCAACATCCAAAACAAATATTTATTGATCATATGCTATGTGCCAGTGCTGTGCTTGGTAATGAGATAACAAAGACAAATGTGAATGAATATGATATTCTTCCTTACATTTAGAAAGCGGAAATGTTTTGTTTATTGTTTTATTTTTAGAGATGAGTTCTCACTATGTTGTCCAAGCTGAAGATGAACTCCTAGGCTCAAGAGATCCTCCCAGCTCAGCCTCTGAGACTATAGCCACATGCCTCCTCACCCAGCTGCGAGCTGAACTTTTAATTAGTCACATGGAGATATGATACGAAGCAGACAGGAATAAGGAGCAAACAAGTTTAAAATTTTAAGAGTTAAATTGGGCCAGGAACAGTGGCTCACGCCTGTAATCCCAGCACTTTGGAGGGCTGAGAAGGGAGTATCACTAGGTCAAGAGATCGAGACCATCCTGGCCACCATGCCCAGCTAATTTATGTATTTTTAGTGGAGACTTAGTTTCACCACGTTTCCATAACTATGTTTGCTTTTTGAAGAAGAGGACTCCTAGAGGGTCACTTCTTCCTTTTTATGCACTCTTGCCTTGAGCTGGGGCAAATCCTAAGCTTTGGAATTAGGTACACTTGGTTTACAAGTCTCAGCAAATTTAAAAATGTATTGTGTGATTTATAACTAAACTGATTTGGAAATACTGCAATAATACAGTTATTTATACTTAACAAATTCTGCCATGTTAACACATTGAATAACTTACCTGAATTGGAGACTTGATGTCATCATATTCTCAGATTAGTTTACCTGCTATTATTTATTTTTTGCACTAAATGAGAGAGTGGGTTCTTTTGTCTGATTGTGTTGGCATAATGAAAAGATGTCTTTATGTGATGCCCCCATGGGAAGGGAGAAAATAATTATCTTTGTTTACTTAGGACATCCTCATTTGTTCTTCTTCAAAATAAATTTTCAGCCAAAGTAACCTTTGACTTACATTTGTTCGATTTACTTTATTTTTAGCATTTGAAATAACCCACCTGTAGGATAGCCTTGAGTTATTTTCATCAAATATTTCTACCTACTCAGATTCACGTTCGCTCATTTCTCACTGATGTTGTAAATTCCTCAAGCTTTTTACTGTTGTGACAAATACAGGTGTAATTAATCTTGCTCTGAGCTTTTGCATTCATAATTAAGAGGAGCACCTGATGTTGGGCATATTTTAGATGGTAGGCAAATTTAGACATTAAAGTGGAAGAGCTCAATGCTGCAATTCTTTTTCTCAGCTCTCACAATTTGCAAGGAAGCCATGGTGCTAGACTCTGTGGGGAACTCAAAGATGAATAAGTCTGGGCTGTGGAGAGTATTGCATATAATTAAAATTAGTACAAGGAAATCGGATAGATGGAGAGTCTAGCTCAATAGAATGAACACACATTTTGTAGGGCTACCCTGATTTCTCACCTAGAAGCTTCCAGCAGCCTATGTCCTCTCAAGTTCCCTACAATCCACCCATCTCATAGCACTCAGAGTGATGTCACCCAAAGGCACATCTGATCACCTCATTTCCCCCTGGGGCAAGGACTCTCTGTTGACTTAGGATAATGTGGCCCCAGTTTCTCAGCATGCATTACAAGGTCCCATTTGACTTAGCCCTACTTGTGGCACACCATGGGGACACAGTTCAACTCTGTGCCCCTCTCTGAATTGTTCTTGCTGTTGTTTTTACTATCCTCTGCTTTCACCTTTATCCTTTTTCCAACTCCTGTTTATATGTAAGTCTCAGTATGAGTATCAAATTGGAGAGAAACCTTTGGGAACTCAGGAGGTTGGAGGTTGACACCCACTGTATTGATTTCATGTTACTACTTTGACGAAGGACCTTTAAGTTAGTGGCTTAAAACAGCATGTGTTTATCATCTTGCATCTCTGGAGGTCCTAAGGGTCTCTCTGGTTTGAAATCAATATGTCCATGCTCACTCTCTCCACAGGTTCCAGGAAAGAATCCATTTCATTACTTTTCTGGGTTTCTGGAGGCTTCACAGACTTCTTGGTTCCTGAATCCTTCCTTGATTTCTAAAGCCGTAAGCACAGCATCTTCAAATCTCTCTAACACTGGCTCTCCTACCTCTCTCCTTCCCTTATATGAACACTTGTGATGACCTTGGGCTTTGTCATGTCATCCAGGATTATTTCCTCATCTCAAGGTCCTCAATTGCACTTACAAAGTTCCTTTTGACATAGAGGATCTCCTAGTCACAGTTTCCAGGGACTAGAATGTGGACATCTTTGTGGGTAGTGGAGAGACCACTGCAATAATAAAGCCACTTAACTGAAATTCTGCAATGTTAAGACATTGAATAATTTACCTCAATTTGAGACTTGATGCCATCTCAAATGAGTTTACCTGTTGTTATTTATTTTTTGCACTAAATGAGAGCAAAACACACCCTCATGGGGGCTCTCATGGCCCTCTGTGACCTGCTCTTAGAGGCACTTATGAATCTCATGAGCACAGGTTCTTTGTATCTTGTACTCTCCAAGTCCCAGTAGTTAGCCAAGTACCTGGTGCCCAGTTAGTTGCTAAATCAATTCATTCTTTAATAAAAAAAAAGACGGGTGCAAATCCTGGCTCTGAGACACATTTTTAATGAGATACTAGGACACATAGTTGAACTCTCCAATCCTCTGTTTTCTTATCTGTCAAGTGGGATGGTTATACCCACCTGCAGGGTGATGTGAAGATGAACTGATTATGTCACCTCTGTAGATCCCAGTACAGGGTAGACACAAACACCCCTGAAAGACTTATAAAATACCAGTGCCCAACATGAATCTCTGAAGATTGATCCAGTCTGTGCAAACCATAGGAATCACCATTCTTATTTCTGTCACTGGTGCTGTCATTTGTAATCAGGCCAGTTGCAGGGTTGTAATCAAACTGCTACTGAGACCATAAAATTGGGGTGGGAGAGAAGGTTAATTGTGCTGAAGAAACCTTTTGAGAAAAATGTGCTCAATTAAAATTCGATTAAGTCTTCAAGTATTTTTCGGATGGGGGCAAAGGCCATTTAAGATGCTTTACAAAGGAAAAAACAAACAAAACATGATTAGGATTGTGAGAATCTATAACTTGCAAAGGGCCTGAGAGAATGGTGGATGAGGCCCCTGCCAGGTGGAGAATTTGCATACATTTAATAGTGTGACACCCTACATTTGCTGTTGGGTCTATAGGATCTCAAGTTTTAGAAGTGGAATGATTCTTTCTTTACAGTATATAGGGACACTTTTAAATTTTATTTTTAGGCTGGGCGCGGTGGCTTACGCTTGTAATCCCAGCACTTTGGGAGGCCGAGGCAGGCGGATCACGAGTTCAGGAGATCGAGACCACAGTGAAACCCCGTCTCTACTACAAATACAAAAAATTAGCCGGGCGTGGTGGCGGGCGCCTGTAGTCCCAGCTACTCGGAGAGGCTGAGGCAGGAGAATGGTGTGAACCCGGGAGGCGGAGCTTGCAGTGAGCCGAGATTGCGCCACTGCACTCAAGCCTGGGCGACACAGCGAGACTCCGTCTCAAAAAAAAAAAAAAAAAAAAATTATTTTTAATTTTATTTTTTATTTTTATTTTTATTTTTATTTTTATTTATTTGTTTAGTTTTTAGCTGGAGTCTCACTCTGTTACCCAGGCTGGAGTGCGGTGACGCAATCTCGGCTCACTGCAAGCTCTACCTCCCGGGTTAACACCATTCTCCAGCCTCAGCCTCCCAAGTAGCTGGTACTACGGGCGCCCACCACCACGCCCAGCTAATTTTTTGTATTTTTAGTAGAGATAGGGATTTACCTTGTTAGCCAGGATGGTCTCAACCTCCTGACCGCATGATCTGCCCACCTCAGCCTCCCAAAGTGCTGGGGTTACAGGCATGAGCCAGCACACCCAGCCTTAATCTTCTTTTTTTAAGAATGTAACCAATTTACCTACAAGTTTGTGGAAGAAATCAGAAGGCAGTCATTTGGGGCAGTAACACTCGGTTATGACTTCATGGCCCAGCTAAGGCATACAGAGTACATTTTTCCCAAAAGTACATGAAAACAGTGTTGAGGACTGTCTGTACAAACTGGCAAGGGCAGCATTCTCTCCTGTAAAATATTTACAAGGCATTCAATAATTAAAGGTGAATAATGCAGATTGTTTTTTCTTCTTTAGAAGTGGATTCTTCCTTTCAATGTTCATGAGCTGGCCCAGAAGCTACTTCAAGTATCCATCACCAACAGCAAAACCAGAGAAAATCACTTAGTCTCCAATTTTTCCTCCAGGGAAGACTTCATTAATGTAACAAAGCCACCTTTCCTGTTTGAAGAAATCATCAAGTGCTGATTTCAATACTTCCTATAATATAATGAGCATTACCACGTTCTTTAGATCCTGTCTCTCTTACCAGACCAGACAGATGGTTAAGTGCTCTGTAAATTATGTGTTTGATGAAAGCATTGACCAGCATCCCTCCTGATGCAGCCTCACAATGCACTGTGATCCAAAAGCTCCCTGTACTTGTTCAGTGTTTTCCTGCAATGTTCAGATCTCATGTTCATTATGCGAAGCAAGTCGCTGATGCAGTTTAGTAGCAATAATAATTCCTGAAATTTATGTGGCTAATAATTTGGAGTGTATGTAAGGTTTTTAACATGTACTCTCTTATTCTATCCTTCAAGTCCTTTTGTAAATTAGGTAGGACTGATTTTATTGTGACCCTTTTATGTTTTTGTTTTTCTTGAGATGGCGTCTCACTCTGTTGCCCGGGCTGGAGGGCAGTGGTATAATGTTGGCTCACTGCAACCTTCCAGCTCCCAGGTTCAAACAATTAGCCTGCCTCAGCCTCCCGAGTAGCTGGGATTACAGGTGTGCACCATCACGACTACCTAATTTTTGTATTTTTAGTAGTGATGGGGTTTTGCTTTGTTGGTCAGGCTGGTCTTGAACGGCTGACCTCAAATGGTCTGCCTGCCTTGGCCTCCAAGGTGCTGGAATTACAAGCATAAGCCACCATGCCTGGTCCGTGTTATGTTTTTAACAGAGAAGTGAATGGAAAGATTTTATGTGATGTACGCACCTATGTACCCAAGATTATCCTGCGTGGTAGTGAGAGCTAATTCTTGTACACAGGTCTCTTAACTTTTCAATCTAATGTTCCATTTTGTTTCTTCTATTTTGTTCTGATGTCTTTCTATCCAAATACATTTGAAAGTTGGTTGGTTGAGAATTCATTATCTCTAGGAAATACTTCAGCTTGTTGATTTCCAAATACCAACGTGCTTGCTGTGCTAATGCACTGAATATTTGTAGGATGGAAAGGGTGCACTTCTCTTGGAATTTTTTCTTGTTTTTCCGTCTAGTGCAAATATTAAGCTTCAGGTAATATGGAGGATGTATGTTTTCATACAGCAGAAGGTACTTTTCTGTAATCTTATTACAATATTATATAGACTTGACAATGTAAAGGGAACAGATGGCCACCCATGCAGAGTGGTCTTAAATTGTAAAAGTCCAGTACAGACAGATAAGGCTTGCAGTAGGTAGACATGCATCTTCTGGTTTAGCTAGGAACAGATTGTGTAAGCTCCCAGAGGCAGGGAATTCTCTGGTTTGCTCACTGCCATGGCCCAGTACCTGTCACACTGCCAGCCATTGTGTAGACACTCTGTAATATGTGTGAAATGAATGGATATAATGCAAGGTGGCATCTGTTGCATTGACCACAAATTGGGGCCAGTGTAACAGTGACTTTTTTTAAAATCAATCAAAAGAAAAAAAAGAAGCTGGGCCCTTCATACTCAGAAACCTCGGCAAAATCACATAGCTGGTTGGGGCCCTGCCGTGACTGTGGTCCACATATCTAGCACTCTCCCCTAACTATACCCCACACTGGATAAAATGCTCATCCTCCCTATCCATCCCTTTTATGTGGCAGACAGAAGAATGACACCCAAAGCTGTCCTTACCCTAATTTCCAGAACCTGTCCAGGTGTAACCTTACCTGGCAAAAGGGATTCTGTAGATGTGATTACGTTAAAGGGCTGAGATAAGAGGATGATCCCATATTATCCAAGTGGACCCTAACTAAGTACATGAATATTGAAAAATGGACACCTTTCCTGGATTCTGTGTACCATGGCTGGTTTGGAGGTGTAGCAACCACATCCCAGGGGAGCACAGAGGCTTCTAGGAAAGCAGCTCCCCACTGACAGCCAGCAAAGAAAAGGGGGCATCTGCCCTGTAACCTGTGGAACTGAATTCTCCTAACACCTGAATGAGCAAGGGACACATTCTCCCCTAGATCCTGCAGAAAGAGACGCAGTCCTGCCGACACCTGGATTTTCCCCAGTGAGACCTATACTAGACTTTGGACTGTCAGACTGTATGACAATACGTTTGTCTTGTTTAAAGTAGTTAAAGTTGTAACAATTTATTATAACAGCAATAGCAAACTATTGCTGTTAAGTAAACATGGCATATTTCTAGTTTTTTTGTTTTGGATAATAACTATTCAGAAAATTGGGGCAATTACTTGAGTTCATTGAGGAGCAGAGAAATTGTTGACACAAACATGTAACACTTTCTAAGGAGAATATTGAATAACTGACATTTATTGTAGGTTCTACAAGAAACATTCTACGTGTTTAGGAGGATATTTTAACCTTTTTCAGAACTAAAAAGAAGGAAGGATGAATATTTCCTTGATACCAGATGGTGACTGTCAAACCATACAAAATCTATGACTTAAATGCTTATGAAGCATTTAGCAGAAAAGAGTGAGAGTGCGGGAAGACTAGGGATGGTGTAGCAAAGGAAGAAGCATGAAGGGGAATTAAAATAAACCCCCTGCCAGGTAGGGACATGATCAAGTATGTATGTTCCGATGAAAGAAGAGGCTGGTGGGAGAATGTTGTTTGTGGTGGTACCATGGGGGATGGTGGTTCTGACCTTTCAGTTGGGACTGGGGAGGCTGCTTGAAGGTCACCCTTAGCGGGAGATAGGAGGATCTGAGTTCCTGAAGCCATGTGTTGAAGCAGCTCAATAATAGATAGCTGTGGGTCACCCAGGGCTTGGCACACCTGGCTCTGAACACATGGCCTGGGGTCTTGGTGTGGTTTGGCTGTGTCCATGTTATGGGAGGGACTTGGTGGGAAATAATTGAATCACGGGGGGCAGTTCCGTCATCCCATACTGTTCTTGTCATAGTGAATAAGTATCATGACATCTGATGGTTTTATAACAGAGTTTTTTAAAATACCGGTGCCCAAGATGAATCTCCAAAGACTGTAAGGAATGAAAGTTCCCTAAACGACAATCTTTTTCAATTTTTTAAGTGGGAGATAAAGCATAATTGGTGTCTCTGCTTGCCAGGGCTCCGTTACGTATCTTGACTACATCATTGGAACATAAAATATGTCATTCCCTTTGCAAATCCTGGTGACATAAATGAGAACATCTCTGAGCTGTGGGCTAACCTCCCCTATCATAATCAGAGGGCTTTGTTCCTCCAGAACATAGGAGTGCAAGTGTCACATGATTTTTATGGTATATGATGGAACATGGCACATCTAATTTATTTGTAACCTTTACATACTTAGGAATTTAGACCTAACTTAAATTTCATTTTGTAATAACTTGTATGTCCAATATTAAAATGCTGATTTTTACCCAGGGTAAATTGACTGATTCAGAGCATGTCAAGTGGTACCTATGTGTTTAGAGTCTTTTCAGGTATTAAAAATACTATCTTTTATGTAATTGTGTGCAGCTTGAAGTCTGTGAGACTTATTTATTGAGATTTTGATAGTCAATAATACATCAAATATATTGTCTGAATGTTAATGCCTGTAGTTACGAGCTGCTTCTTTATCTTATCCATCTAGATCCTCCTAGCCAGCAGTTTCATGCCCATTCATGCACCATTGAAGCCAGTGGAATACAAAGGGCAGGTAAAGTTATTATAACTGAGGAATTACCCTCCTCCAATACTAATATGTTTCTTTTAAAACATTCAATTTTATGATTATTTTAATGGCTCCAAAATCTATGTTTTTTCCTCATAAATAGCTTTGTTTTCTCTTTAAGAGTGAAAAAGACAGAGACAATGGTAACTTACGAAGATCTTGTGAATGAGAATGATTGGACTGTGATGCTCTTGTTTTCATCTTTAAAATATTTATTTCTTTTTGTTGTTGTTGTTGTTAGCAGTGAACGATTTTTTTTTCCACCTAGTAAAGTCGTACTCACAGCCCCTCTTAAGTAGAGTTGCACCACTGTAAGGGTGGGAAAAAGCTTCAGGGCTCCACACCCTTGTCTTCCTCCAGACAATGCAGCATAGTTTCCTTCCAGCCTGCCCTTGGCACACTCCCCTTGATGGCTCTCCACTTACCCAGATACATTGATCACCAGAATGCCTAAACCTGTTTTGTTTAAGGAGAGCGCTCCTCACTTGGGGCTGGCACTTAAGACAGGATGCCAATTCTTTTAGGGAAATTTAGACATGGACATCCACCTAAAGTCTGCACTATGTGACCCAGTTTCCTTCTGGGATCTACGCGCGGTTTGTTCTGAGCATTCACCATTCTACTCAAGGCAACTCCTCTGCAGCATAGACACATGTTCAACATGAACATTTTATACTGAAATATGGTGTCTAATTCACAAATGCCACAGATGTATATTTTATAACCAAATATACTATCTAACATATACCAAAACTATACATTTTATAATCAAATACAGTAGCTATTTAACAGACACAAGATATACGTATTTTATAGTCACATAGAGTATCTGTTTAGCTCATACCAGAAATATGCATTTTATAATCAAATGCAGTAACTATTTAATACATTACTAGAAATATGCATCTTATAATCAAATGGAATAGCTATTTAGCACATACCAGAGATATATATCTTAAAATCAAAGAAAATGTCTGTTAGCACACACGAGAGATATGTATTTTATAATCAGAATATCTGTCTAACACGTACCAGACATATGTATTTTTTAATCAAATATAGTACCTATTTAACACATGCCAGAGATATATATTTTATAAACAAATAAGCACATACTGGAGATATGCAGTTTATAATAAAGTATCTGTTTAGCATATATCTAATAAAGTATTTCACATAAATCAGAGATCATACATATATTCAGGATGAATAAATTACATATATTTTATAAATATATATTTATTAATAATGAGTACACACAAAGTGCTTTTTCTTTCATTCATTCATTCATTCATTCACTCACTCACTTTTAGGGCCCAGGACCTGGACATAGAATAGTTTTTCTCCGTGTCCCTATTATGTCAGCTCAAGGAATTGATGATCTCACAACAAAAGAACTGTGTTTTATGAACACCTTGGCTAATAGAATGGAGGCAGTGTCACCGTTCTAATCTCATCTGCCCTTATGATTATCTTTTCTTGAGCTTTCCTGAGCTTTGGAATTCTTTCTTTTCTCTCTGGTGCAAATCATAACAGGCTTCAGGTAATATGAGAATGTATGTTTTGATACAGCAGAAGGTAATGGGTTGAAAGTGGTAAATTTCCACCTATTTGGGTGCTGTCATTTGAAATACTAATGAAATATTGAATTGACAAGTACAATTACTTTGCCACTTAATAAATTAGAATATTTTTCCTCGATGTCCCTACTACACCCGTCTTTCACTTGCAAATTAAGAAACTTTCTGTCTTAGAAGGGGAAGCAAGTGGTAGAGGCTCAAGGTTCTCTTCCAATATACACTTTCTTCTTCCTTAGTAAGGGAATCCCAAATTTTATCTGGACCTATGGCTGTGCAGCTAGGTTATATATCCCACCTTCCCTTGGAGTTAGGTGTGGCCATTTATTTCATTGTTGGGCAATGACATGTGAGCTGAATAACTGTGGGACTTACAGTACAAGGAAGGTTGTATACTTTTCCATTTTTCCTGTTACCCAAAACTTAGATATGATTACTGGAGCTCCAGCAGCTGTTGTTCATCATGAGGTCAAGGATCACAAACTGAAGATGGCCAAATAGTAAGCTGGAAATACCCAAGTCCTAAATGATTTGGGGAGTCTACCTTACCAGCTGGCCCTCTATATTCCTTTACCAGAAAAAAGAAGCAAAACTTTTGTTATTATTGTATACACTAGAATTCAATCCTATCTGCTGTAGGCGTTCTTACTTCCAATTTTCCATGTGAGGAAATTGAGATATAGAAATGTCAATCTAATTCACTCAAGTCACTGAGCTTGGAAGGGGGCAACTTCCCCAGGATGGTCCTTAATGTTTCTATTTTTCCTGTGCCCATTTCTCCATTTTGCCCTTTAGTTCTTTTCAATGCATTTCAATTGCCCTTTAGTTCTTTACCATTTTCAAACAATGCATTCCTCATGTTATTCCGGTCTAGCCCCAGTGCCACATCATGGGGGTGTGACAGGAAGATTAGCAATGTTCAAAAGGGCATGAGTGAGAAATCAGAGTTTCTAGTGAACTTACCATGATGTGATTGAGTACTTTAGACAGGAATACAGTGACGGCCACAGTTAAACAGCAGGAAATGCACAGGCCCAGAACTGTGAGGAAGATGGAAAGCGACCCACCCAAGCTCCTTGACCCTGGACAATGTCCCAGGATGCTGTCTTGCTGATCATGTGTCTGTGCATAGGAGGCACATCATAACTACTTGTAGAGTTGAAGCTTATATCTTCTGAAAGCATTCAGTTTTCTTCTGTTGTTTAATGGAGTCTGCAATAAAGGGGCTTCATGCACATGACTGACAGAGAGCCACAGAAGCCTTGCATTGTTTATAACACCAGAAAGCGACAATTTGCAAGTGCTGTTCTCTGTTTAACACTAAATCTCCTTAAGTCTGATGATCTCCCACAGTCTAACACGGTTTTTACGATGAGTTATTTCTTTCCTTTCCATTTTTCACCAAAGTGTTAATGTTGCTTTAAATGCAGTGTTTCCCTGCGGGTATAAACTTTTTATGTGATTTAAATTACATAAAAATTTCAGTCATGCTGAAGACATCTCTCATATTCTAGACTTTGGTGTTTTCATAGAGCTCAGGTTTTCATCTGTTTGTTGTCTTTCATTGTTTCACCAAAGTTAGGAAGGTGGAGATGGCTGAAGGGGAAAAGAGACTTAATGTTACTTATATTTGTGGCACTGGGTCAGGAAAGGCCCAGAAAATGGGACTAAGCCAGTGCAGGTGAAGTCTACTCTCTTTGCTTCTGACTTGTTAAATACACAGACCTTGTTTCTAAACTGTTTCTCCTTGTTTCTAAATTGCGGATATTAGAGGATTTTATTAAGATATATTTGTGGATCCAATATGTGCATTAAAATTTATTTATCAATCACTTAGAAGCATCATACCTTAATAAGACTTAAGATTAACTTCAACAATGGCAAATACCAGTATGAGTCCTTTTGAATCCCTCTACCCATACTTTAAAATGACATGATGTCTTTGAAAAAAAAAATTTTTAACCTGGGCAACATGGCAAAAACCCGTTTCTAAAAAAAAATACAAAAATTAGGCGAGCATGGTGGCATGTACCTGTAGTTCCAGCTGCTTGGGAAGCTGAGGTGGGAGGATTGATTACCCGAGTTTGGGGAGGTTGAGGTTGCAGTGAGCTATGATTACACCACTACACTCTGGCCTGGGCAACAGATGGAAACCCAAAAAAAAGAGAAAACTGCTTTTTAAAAAATATTATTTTAAAAGTTTCTGTAGTTTTCTGTGGCTTCATCTTATGACTATTTTAGCACCTTACTTATAGTACAAACTCATTAATAAATGTATCAGTGAATAAATGGAAATAAATTGAAGTTTAGTCCTAGATTTTTTACTAATAATTTTTCTTTACTAAATATGAACTTTTTCCAATGGTAGAATAAGCCCCAAGAATGTTTACACATTTAGGCCATGTTTTCACAGATTCTTGTCAATTTGGAATAAAAATGAGAATTTTCAAGAGGAATTATTAACTTATTTGTTTTAAGAGATAGAATTAGCATTGGCAGGTGACTAAAATACCAGAATAAAATCATCTCCAGAACTGACAGATGCAGATCAGAAGAAAAGCTATAGGATTTCACATTGTCTCCTTTCATCTGAGTTGGAATTCAAGTAATATTTTGACTCTGTAGTATTACAAGATCGTTTCTTGGCATTTTGGCTAAGATTATGTGTATACTATTACAGGAACATGAAAATGCACCATTGCATTACCCTAGTCCATGCGGATTTGGCGTTGGGGGTCATTTATCCTTTCATTATTGACACTTCTGTCAGAAAGAGAATTGTGGAATACTCCATGTAACTGTGCTTTTTTATGAGGTTGATACTGTGGTCCTTAGGCTCCTATTTCCTCATGGCTTAGACTTTTTACATGGAAATGCAGCTCTGTCACTGTCATAGCAAACAGTGGTAGCTGGCCTTGCCGTCAGCTAGATTTGGCTTGATGGAAACCTGAATATCAATTTCTAGTTATTATGAAATAGACAGTCTTATTCTTCAGTGACTTTTTAGACTTTTTTTTGCATTGTCTGTTTAATTTTTGAAACATGTTAGTCTTCAGGGACTATTTTCTATATGGTGTTTACAGGTGATCAAATGCTAAATAACCCTTTAGAGCCTTCTCAAAATTAGATATTTAGAGTCATCATTTTTAATCACCCTTCTGCAAAAACTAAGAAGCAATGCACCAAGAATCAATACTTAGTAAAGGTTAGGATGTCAGGTTTCTCAATCTCTCCAATAGACTGTATTTTTACTTGTCTTTCTTTGATTTAAATATCTCATCTGTCTCTTCTCCCCACCATAAGTGGGAGACTCTCACCAGTGTCCAGCGAGATGGGTGTCTCTTTGTCTCTTTCTCTTCTATTTTAGGAATTGTTAATTAAGACCATTGTTGGGTGTGGCTACCTGTAGGCTATCTCATGAAAACAAGGGAGATATGTTTGCAAATATGAAATTATTGTTCAAATCACATTTACATCTGTCTCACCCCAGAGAAATCAATGCTAACTTGCCCCGGACCATAGAACATCCCTGAATTTTACAGTGTGTGAGAAAAAAACTTGAAGTGAAAACACAACTCTATCCCTTTTTCCTGTATATTCTATAGCAGTAGATATTTTCTTCTCTGTAAAGTATCAGATAGTAAGTAATTTCAGCATTGTCTCTGTCAGCACACCTACTCAGCTGCACTATTATAGAGGGAAGCAGCAGCAGGCAATATCTCAACAAAAGGTCTTGGCCATGTGCCAGTAAAACTTTCTTTACAGAAGCAGATGGTGGACCATAGTTTACCTCCCTATAGCAAGGAAACCTGCAAGCGTCAGTTTCCTCTTCTATAACATGAGGGAACTGAATATACGAGCATGACCTTTCTGCCTTATAGGGTTCTTATAAAGAGCATATTAAATTATACATACGAAATCACTTTAAAATTATTAGGCCCTGTGCCATCGTATTTATAATAATCATAGATAGCAACATCTTATTCATTCTTCCAGCAAAGTATTTTTTATTTACTTTTTTTTTGAGCAAAATATACCTTAAGAAAATGGAGCACTTCATTGAAGTTCTATCCAAAACATAATCCCAGCATCTGTCACACATCCAGACAAATGCTGAACACTCAGGGAAAGTTTGAAGAATGAATAAACTGGCCCTTCCAGTAGAGGTTAACCCATCAGGTCCTGTTTTTTAAGTTGTTCACTTACATTATATAATAGCAGTTGCTTGAATTCACAAAACATGTTCTCAAGAGGTACTCCTAACATATCAGTATATAAAGCAAAGTTTAACAAGCACTGCCAGATGTTTAGCCTGTTTAGGTGTAACGTGGACTTACCTCTTTAGAATTGATTCCATTAATTTTGGTTTTCAAAACTATACTTTCAGAGAACAATCACAGATGTCAACCCCACAACTGGGCATGAGCTTTTTGTTGAGCTGTTGCTTATTTCTGTGTCTTAGGACTCAAGCATTGACCTGAATGTGGAGCACACAGAGAATATGGTCAAAGATTAGAGAAAAGAACAGTAGATGTAGCAGTGGGGTTGAGAGGTGGTCACTGTACGGCATCTAATGAGTATGATTTTGAAGCCGTCTTGCCCTGAAATTTTTATGTACTTGCCTTCCCTTTTTCTTTGAGGATGATGGTGCTACCTGATGAAAACTGACAAACACACAGGAGAACTCTAACAGGGTAGACTGGCAGTTACTTTTCTTTAGGACAGTTCTGGAGTTGCAGAAGCTCATGGCAGTAGCTACCAGCATGTGGAATGCAGTTGATGAAGCAGGGAGTTGGGAATGACTCACAGCCATATGTTGTGAACAGCCAGATAATTCATGGACAGAATTATTTACTGTGCAAGATTTTAAATTATCAGTAGAGCACAAGATATAAAATACTTCCACTTTTAATTTGAAGGTTGAAGAATATTTGCTGTTTTGATGGTTGTTTCCAGAAACATTGCTGGAACCTGCATGCCTGAATAAATGTGTAGTTGTCCTGGGTGATTCAGCTCATGAGAGCATAAATCAGGAGTGAGAGGTATCACAGGTGCATATCTGAGCAGTGGGCATCAAGGATTGTGAAGGAGCTGGTATCATTAAAATTTAATCGGGTCATTTAATAAACTGCTGTACATTTTCCTAGTTACTTTTCCAATCAGAACAAGCTGATGAGATTGAACAGAATTTAGGAAAAGGGTTTTTGATTCTTTGAAACTGCAATCATAAACTCCAGAGTAAATTAGAACACTTTTCAATTTAATGAGCCAGATTGCCCTTGTTTTTATTAAGTTTAAGAAATCAGAAGAGCTGTTACTTAAGGTTGTATATATTTTAATATTTCCCGATGAAACCTACATGAATTTTTACATCATTGATGACAGCTTCTATTGACAATATGAAATAATTTTGGAAACTATCTTTGTCCTTTTGGTTATTATCCTATTCCAGAATTTCATATTTATACCTAAAACAATCAGGAAAAAAGAAAGTTCTGAAACAGAATCAGATATTTTGGGGTCTATTTTTTGCAAAACACCCTCTTTAAGATTATACCTTTATATAACCAGCTATATTTTATGTATATACCTATGGATACCTATATAAACACACATATATACAAAAATATATATACATGCATATACACATATGAATAGTATGTGTAATATAACACACATAGCACGTATCATAATCTTTATATTCTTTTAAAAATAATGACAATATGCAAATTATCCTTTTTTTTTTTTTTTTTTTTTTTTTTTTTTTTTTTTTTTTAGCTGGAGTCTCGCTCTGTTGCCCAGGTTGGAGCACAGTGGCTCGATCTTGGCTCACTGCAACCTCCACTTCCCACGTTCAAATGATTCTCCTGTCTCAGCCTCCCTACTAGCTGGGATTACAGGCACATACCACCAAACCCAGCTAGTTTTTTGTATTTTTGGTATAGACGGGGTTTCTCAATGTTGTCCAGGCTGGTGTCAAACTGCTGGTCTCAAGTGATCCTCCCTCCGCAGCCTCTCAAATTGCTGGCACTATAGGACTCAGCCACCACACCTGGCTCAGAGCAATTTTAAGTTAAATCACTTATTTGCTTAGAAAGATGGAAGTAGCGAAATATATTAAAATAGTGGAGAAAAACTTAAGTACGCAAATGAATAACTGACATAAAAATACAGATTCCCTTAATCTAGTCTAGTAGTTATCCATATGAGAAGATATTATACCCAGACATTTTTGGTTAGCATGTCTCAGTGGTGCTGCTGGTGGGTAGAGGCCAGGAATGATTTTAAATGTCTCGGAATGCACTGGACTGCCCCCAGAAACTAAGAAGTCATGGCCCCAACTGTCAGCAGTACCAAGGCTGAGAAACCCTAATCTAGTGTATAGGTATAGGTGGAGGTAACTTCTGAGGTTTAAATTTTTCCTACTGATTTTCATGTTATTGCTAATTGTATCTGTGATAAGAAAACCTAGATTATAAAAATAGTGTATATTTACCTGTACAGCAATATCCTACAGCTTAAATTTCAGTCTTTTTATTCTGGCTGTCCCTGGCAAACCTGATGAGACTCAAACAAGCCCTTTTTCCCCGCAAGTGAGAGGAAAGTTGAATCTTTGTTATCAGTGTGGTTTTGATGACACTGTTAAGTTTTTAATTAAAGAAAATTGCTTTGAATAAAATGCTGGAATGTTTATAATGCAAAACAGGTTTCAGACAGTTATTGTTGGAAGTTTCTAATGAAATTCTTTTTAGAAAATCTATCAAGACTTTTGATTTTATTATTACTCTGTAGTATTTGTGTTTATTTTTAATATTTGAATTATTACTTAGTGCAAGGAAATAAGACACTTCGTTGGAATTAGACAATGTCATTAAGAAAATTATAAGGAATAATTTTGGTGAATAGTCAATGTCCTTGAAAAAATGAGGAGGACAGGCTCTTTGGGTAAATTGAGGAACATGGAAAATGGAGGGCCAACTCAGGTGCCATGGAGAATGTGTGGCATGATCTTAAGATGAAGCATGGGTGTTTCCATGACTTAGCTGTGTCCCTATAGCTCTAGAACTGAAGGAACCAGTATCTCAGGCTGATCTGTGCCACAGGATAGGAGAGGAGGAATTTGAGAAATAGGCAACCCATGGTTAAAGACCTTTGATCAGGACTGGAGGAACAAACGTTTGTATATTAGTCCATTTCAACACTGCTGAAAAAGACATGCCTGAGACTGGGAAATTTAAAAAAGAAAGAGGTTTAATAAGCTCACTGTGTCACATGGTTAGAGAGGCCTTATAATCATGGGGATTATTCCAGCACTGGTGGAATAATTAGGGAAACCACTGCAGCCTTATATGGCACAAGCAAGGGCACACATCCCTGAGGACGTAAGGTGTGCATCATGCCACTGGAAAATGGACTCTGATCACCTGAACTGTGCCTGAAAAGGAAGCCACCATGGGACAGAGAATGATTGAGGAATGTCAATGTCCCCTTAGAAACAGTGGCAGCCACAGTGACCTAGGATGGCCAACCTGTTGCCAAATAGCTGAGTTTTAGAAACCTGTTCTCCTACCAGCTGCCAATAGTAGGAACTGTTCATATCTTATCCTTCCAGTAGCTGCTCCGTATGACTTAACACAGCCAGGGTCTATTACTTGCTGCTAAAGGACCCTACTTGGAGTCAGTGTACACTTGACCCTTGAACAAAACAGGTTTGAACTATGAGGGTCCATGTGGATTTATTTAGTAAAAGTACACCATGTGTGCCTGCCTCTCTTGCCTCCCCTTACACTTGCTTTATGTCTTCTGCCTCTGCCACCCCTGAGACAGCAAGACCAACCCTCCTCTTCCTCCATCTCCTCAGCCCAGTCAGTGTGAAGACAAGGACAAAAACCCTTATGATGATCCACTTTCACTAAGTAAACAGTGAGTATATTTTATCTTCCTTATGATTTTCTTAATAGTATTTTCTTTTCTTTAGCTTACTTGATTGTGAGAATACAATGTATAATTTATATAACATACAAAGTATGTCTTAATGGACTGTTTTATTGTTATTGGTACGTCTTCCAGTCAACAGTAGGCTCTTAGTAGTTACGTTCTGGGGGAGTCAAAAGTTATATGTGAATTTCTGACCACAGGAGTGGTAGACAGGGAAGTCAGCCCATCTAACCCTGTATTTTCAAAGACGAACTGCATATAAATACCTGCTTAACAACTGGTGGAAAAGCCCACGAGGATTTACAATTATATCTCTATTCATTTCTTAACGTTAAAATATCTCGGTGTAGGTCAGCATGTTGTGCTTGTTTTAGAGTACCGAGATCTTTCCTCCTAAAGTAAGCATTAAAAAGTTAGGAAACAGAAGGGGCTTTGATTAGGTTGTCATTCACAGATATGTAGCTTTGACATGTGTCTTTAAAACAGGAGAGATTGTCATCACTTTTCTCCCAACTAGGAACCAGGTGCTTAACTAGAATTCTTGTGTGGTAAAAGAGTAGGAGTGTCTGCCTTCAAATACAACATCCTTAACACTCAGAAACTGAGAGAAAGAGCTGAAGGAGATCAAATGGCTTATCTCATTATCATTCCTTACATTTCACTATGAAGTTGTTTGTAGCTGACAGTCTTTGTAAAGCCCTACTCACACACTAAGAACTGAATACATAATGGATTTGCACTGGTTTGGGGTTTTATGCTATGTTTTTGGTTGCATGTTATAGCCACCTATGTATTCTAATGTTTGGTACATTTTCTTTAGTGACTTCCAATCTTTGTCAAATACAACCTTTTTAATAAGGTAATCCAATACATATACGCACATATTTACTTATACTTATATTACCTGTAATGTTTTTGAGATTTTTATTCCATTTTATTTGTTAAAATTCTCATGGTACACTTAAATATTTTCACAGTCACAAATGGATCACAATCGGCAGTTTGAAAACATTCTAATGCAAACTTAGAACAACACAGACACTGAAATTCTAAACTTGTGTTTAAAAGACTTTACAAAAAATATGGCATCTAAAAATAATTAATACTGTATTTGAAATAATATCCTTTTCTTTCTCCTCTTAACTTTGTCTTAGATACATTTTTTTTAAACTGTATGGCTACAGAATATCTCACAGAAATAATTTCTACTCAAAAGCATGATTTTCTTTCTATTTACATTGTGTTTAACTACCTGACATAAGAGCGCTATGGCTAAAAAACCATTAGTTTATGTATTTCGTCTATATAAAGCCACTAAAATGGTGATAGTAACTTCATGATGAAATTTTTTAATCAACTGGTTATATAAACCAAAAAGTATTCTTATTTTTTAGCCACATTGTGGACATTCAGATAAAGAAAATATACCTGTAAGTGTGCAAAAACTTTATACCTAATGTAGGTCACCATCATGTTGCAAAAACAAACATAAAATCAATTGGCTAAATTTGTCCTTGAACATTTAGTATCCCAGACTAATAGCATGAAAAAGTGCAATTTATTTTATTTTCATTTGTTGTTGTTATTTTACATACAATAATATACGATATCTTGTATTTTTAATTGTGTTTGACAATGTCTTCACTATCAGTCAGTGAAATATAATTAACTTACTGTGAAAAAAAGAATGCATATCAAGTTAGAATTTGCAGTCAACATTTTAAATATTTTAAATATTTTAAATGTTTTAAAAATATATGTTTAAAAATATTTTAAACATTTTAAATGATTTAAATATATTTAAATTTAAAATATTGTAAACATTTTAAATGTTTTAAAAATATTTAAATTTAAAACATTTTAAAACATTTTAAAGATCTTTCTACAATTTATGTTCTATATTGATCTATCATATTTGCTTAGTCACTACAATTTGCTGGTTGGCCTCCATATCATCTTAAACAGTGCCATTAAATTATTGACGATAACTGGGAAGATTGAGAGGGTACCAATGTAGTTTTAATTTACATTTTAAAATATCAGTGATTTGCAAAATATTTCTATGGATTAGAAGGGTCAGAAAGAAGGTATTTAATCATTGCTTTCTGGTCTATTCCATAAATATCTATTGAGAATTTGCTTTGTGCCGGGCAGAATTTGTACTAGATACTTGATGTGTAGGTGTGAACAAACAAAGCAGGTTCATGACTTCATGGAATATTTGTTGTACTGGGTAAGAAAGCAGTAGCAAGTAAGTGAGTCAATAAACAAGGTTAAAAATGGGATTTCATTAAATTACAAAAATAAATGCAATAGAATAGTCTATTGTGCTATAGACTAATGGGGAAGATAGCCTCACAAAAAGCAGAGCAGGATCAGTGTCACCCTGACTCCCAATGGTATCCTTGCATTAATTCAAAAAATGACTTTATTTCCTCAAGAGGTTTATTGCCATTTACTGGGAAGTTACTGTATTTTTGCTATTGTAATTGCACATCTTCAGCGACTTTGATATGAATGACACCTCCTCAATCATAAGCAGCTACCTTTTTTCTTATTTTTTAAATAAGTTTTAGAAACAAGGTCTGGTTCTGCGACTGAAGCTGGAGTGCAGTGGCACTATGCAGTGAATGCATAGCTCATTGTAACCTTGAACTCCTGAGCTCAAGTGATTCTCCTGACTCAACCTTCTGAGTGGCTGGGATTACAGGGACATGCCACTACACCCAGCTAATTTAATTTTTAATTCTTTAACTTTTATTTTTTTGTAAAGACGTGGTCTTGCTGTGTTTCCCAGGCTGGTCTTGAACTCCTGGAAGGATTAAAGGGATCCTCCCACCTTGGCCTTCCAAAGTGCTGAGATTACAGACATGTGCCATGGCTTGGCTGCTGTTTTGAAGACATTGTTAGAGGTATTAGCTCACAGTCATTTTGTCTTGCCTGGTAGTGGAAGTGCTATTGGGACTGATCTCTAGAAGGTTTTCCTTTTGGATTAGTTTAATAAGCTTTTGGCACAAATAATGTAGAATCACAGATAATGAAAATCATAATAAATTTTAAATGTCATTTTTGATGTTGTTTGTGAGGATTGTTTGTAATACTCTGGGTGCTGTATCAGAGAGACTGACACCATCCCCATACATTTCTTTTGTAGACACCACACCACCCTTTTCTGGTTGTATTCAGTCAAAGCAGACTGCCCTTTTGACAATGCTCTTCTTTCAATGTGCGTGATAGATTAATAAAATAGCTATACTCAAGAATAAAAAGAAGTTTCAATAAAATACCATTCAAAAACTTAAAATCAAATGGCTAGGCTTATTCTGGGTCATAAAAGGTGGGAACATTCCCATTAAATCAGGGATAAGGCTTGAGTGCCTGACATCTCTGCTATTCCACACAACTGTTCTGCAAGACTTAGAAATGGAGCAAAAAAGAAAAAGAAAAACTAATAAAATAAAAAAAATAGTGGAATCATTACTGTTAGTCCAAAGTGCACCATTTGGTAAGCTCCTCGCTATTTTGCAAACCTTGTAAGAAAGTGAGTCCAAACTGCACTTTTATGTAAAAGCTCCGCACTATGGTACAGATCTTGGTCAAAGTGAAACATTTCACGGGTATTCTAAGCTTTATAACGACTTAGAACGCACATCCTCACACCCTCTAGCACCTCCATTAATAAGAGCAGACACACTATTTTGCTTAATTCTCCAGCTTTCCTGCATATCCTGCCCTTAAACTGCCCCAATTAATTTACATTCTTTGAAGCCTAAAAGCTTGTGCACAATTAAATTTGTTTCCCACAAGTATAAAAACATCATTTCCATTCTTGGAACATCCCATGGAAAAGTAATCAAAGCCAACCAGTTTAACTATATGAATTGCATTTTTCCTTTTCAATTGACAAGGGATCTTGACATTCTGTACAATTTTTGCAGTTTATGAACCGCAAATCAGTGACAGTATCTAATGTATTTCTTACTTATTTCTCTACAACCTTGCCTCCAATGACTATTATTTGAATTTCTAACCCAATAAACAAGTAAGTGTGAAGAATTCATGTTATTTGTGAAGTTCATTTATTCAAGGTCAATAAAATTCCATTTAATAGGCAGCTTAAGAAGAACTCACGAAGATTTACATACATTATCTAGTCACATCCATTATCTAGTCAAATAGAGCATGAGCAGATTTATATCGATTGTATTCACTTACTCAAGAAGTATTAAAGTTGCTAGAGTCTGCATGTGTTAAATAAGATAAACAAGGTTCTCATGGAGCTTACATTCTCTGAGAGGTGAGGGTAGGAAGATTTCAGAGGATACAAAATATGAGAAAATGGAAAAAATCTTAATGGCAGAATTCTAAGAAAAAATTCTAACATAGTGGTTCTCAACTGGGGCAGTGTTACTCCCTGGGGGATACTTGACAATGTCTGTAGTCATTTTTGGTTTTTATACCCGGAAGCGGACTACCATCAGCTTCCAGTGGGTAGTAGAGACCAGGGATGCTTCTCAGCATCCTCCAATTCACAGGTTAGCCCCCACCACAAAGAATTATCCAGAGACAAATGTCAATAGTGCTGAAGGGTAGAAACTCTACTTTCACACTTGACTTCCATAAATGATGTCTCTCTGTTTTAATTTTTATTTTTATTTTAAGTTCTGGTGTACATGTACATGATGTGCAGGTTTGTTACACAGGCAATCATGTGCCATGGTGATTTGCTGCACCTATCAACCCATCACGTAGGTATTAAGCCCTTCTCGCGCATACAATATAGATAGTATCGCTGCTTTGTTATTTACACGATTCAATGTGAATTTAACAAATACTGTTCCAATGATTCCTTGAAAAGAATTACTTTTATTTTATGTTGCTTTCTATATTTATATAAAAAAACAATATTTATAAGTTTAAAGAGGCTAAAATAAGCCACATTTTAAAATGTGTAGTTTAATACATCGACATTAAGTTCAAATCAGTAGTGTTTGCAAAAGCACTTTGAATATAAAGTAAATATTAGTATTTCAACCAAGGAATGTGCATGCAAGTATGCTTTCTTTTTGTCTAGTTTTCTCTCTTTTTAAAATTTGGACTGGATTATCTCATCAAATTCCTGTCAAAATTAATATACATTGAATGATAACAACTGCATTTAGTATCGTGGTTGATACTTGAATTGTTTTAATCACCCTAGGAAAGGTTATTAAGAAGTCTTTCTATTTTTGTAACAATATGCAATTGGTTTTAATTTGACTTAGTTTCATCTTTATAGAAATCATATAAAAAATGAGTGTTTCAAGTCTTTACCTAATTCATATGACTTAAGGAAGTTAAAAATAAGACAAAATAAAACAAAAACCTCTAAGATGCAACAAAATTTGATTTGCTGAAACATTCAATACTAACATATGTCAAGGACAAAATTTGAAAACGCTTGTTGATTAAGATAAAATGTCAGTGGAGCTATTCCCATCATGAATATTTATGAAGCGAATGATAAAGAATCCACATGTATTTGAAATGCACTTACAACATGTTTTTTGAAGTACAAAGGTACCAGATTGTTTAGCAAAACTCTGACATCCTTTTTTTTTTGGTCATTGACAGAACAAGTCAGCATAAATAAATAAAAGTGTAGAGAATATGAGCAATATGACCAATAATGTTGGTTAATAGATGCAAATTAATTAAAGTGCTCTTTTGGTTTTAGCAAGGGTATACATTTTGGTTCACCCAAAAGGAACATGTTAGGCAATAAATAAAATATACTAAACTTAAAGAAAAATAAAAAAAATCGAAAATATTCTTTCTTTCACCTGAACACATGAAAATAAACACACAGGCATAATTTGATAATGTTATGGTAACAATAATGTTCCTGTGCCCAAAAGAGCAGCAGCAAACTGACAACTGGGAAATTAGCCTCACTCACCCAAATAAGTGGACATTAAGTACCCTCAGAGAGGAAACACAGAGCCTATTAAACTTTGCCTCTCTCCTTCTTCCCTATCATACTACCCTCAGCCATTGCCTTCAAAAACACTTATCTGAAATATCTTTTAAAAATTTTAGAGTAGTTTTAGGTTCACAGGAAAGTTGCACAGAAAATAGAGTTCCCTGTACCTCCTTCCCTGACACAGGCACAGTCACCCCAGCATTGCCACATTATTATCATCTAAAGCCCACACTTTAGATTGGGGTTCACTCTTGGTGTTGTACAATGTATGAGTCTTGACAAATGCATAATGGAATGCCTCCACTAACATTATAAGACCATACCAAAGAGTTTCATGGCCCTAAAAATCCTCTGTGCTCTACCTGTTGATCCCTTTCTCCCCACTAACCTTTGGCATGTATTGATCTTTTTACCACTGTCTCCGTGGTTCTGCACTGTGCAGAATTTCATAGAGTTGGAATCACGTTCTGTGTAGGCTTTTCAGTATTGGCTTCTTCAGATTGGTTTATTTCACTGAGTAATATGCATTTAACATTTCTACATGATTTTTTATAACTCGATAGCTCATTATTTTAAAGCAGTGAATAATATTCTGCTTTCTGAATGTTCGGTAGCTTATTTATCCATTCACTTCCTGAACGATATCTTGGTTGCTTTCAAGATTGACAATGATGACTAAAGCCGCTGTAATCATCTGCCTGCAGGATTTTGTGTAGACGTGTTTTCAGTTCATTTGGATGAATACTTAGGAGTGTGGTTGCTGAATCTCATGGTTAGAGTATGTCTAGTTTTGTAAGAAACTGTCAAACTTTCTTCTGAAGTGATCATACTATTCTGCATTTCCATGGTCAATCGCTAAATAAGGGTTTTTGTTGCTTCACGTCCTTGTTAGCACTTGATGTTGCATTGTTTTGGATTTTCACCATTGTAGGTGTGTATGCTATCTTGTTGTTTTAATTTGCAATTCCTGAATGATATATGATGTTGAACATCTTTTTATATACTTCTTTCATATAACATCTGTATCTCTTCTCTGTTGAGGTATCTATTAAGAGCCTTTGTCCATTTTTTAAGAAAGTTGTCTATTTTCTTCTTAATTTCAAGACATTTTTTATATATTGCAGATAACAGACCTTTATCAAGTATGTACTTTGCAAATATTTTCTTCCAGTCTGCTGCGTGTCTTCTCGTTCTATCCATAATGTCTTTTGCAGAGAAGAATTTTTAAAAATTTTTTCTTTTTCTTTTTTCTTTTTTTTTTTTTTTTTGCAGATGGAGTCTTATCTCTCACGCAGACTTGAGTGCAGTGTTGTGATTTCAGCTCACTCTTGAGTGCAGTGTTATGATTTCAGCTCACTGCCACCTCCTCCTCCCCGGTTAAAGCGATTCTTCTGCCTCAGACTCTCGAGCAGCTGGGACTACAGGCACATGCCACCATGCCTGGCAAATTTTGGTATTTTAGTAGAGTTGAGGGATCACCATATTGAGCAGGCTGGTCTCGAGCACCTGACATTGTGATCTGCCTGCCTTGGCCTCCCAAAGTGCTGGGATAACAGGTGTGAGCCACTGCGTCCGGCTGAAATTTCTTAATTTTAATGAAGTCCCATTCATCAAGTTTTTCTTTAATGGGGTCATGCCTTTGGTGCTGTATCTAAAAAGTCATAGTTAAACTCAAGTAGTTCAGATTTTCTCCAGTGTTATTTTCTTTTTTTTTTTTTAATTATACTTTAGGGTTTTAGGGTACATGTGCACAATGTGCAGGTTTGTTACATATGTATCCATGTGCCATGTTGATTTCCTGCACCCATTAACTCGTCATTTAGCATTAGGTGTATCTCCTAATGCTGTCCCTCCCCCCTCCCCCCACCCCACAACAGTCCCCGGACCGTGATGTTCCCCTTCCTGTGTCCATGAGTTCTCATTGTTCAATTCCCACCTATGAGTGAGAACATGCGGTGTTTGGTTTTTTGTCCTTGTGATAGCTTACTGAGAATGATGGTTTCCAGTTTCATCCATGTCCCTACAAAGGACACGAACTCATCATTTTTTATGGCTGCATAGTATTCCATGGTGTATATGTGCCACATTTTCTTAATCCAGTCTATCGTTGTTGGACATTTGGGTTGGTTCCAACTCTTTGCTATTGTGAATAGTGCCGCAATAAACATACGTGTGCATGTGTCTTTATAGCAGCATGATTTATAGTCCTTTGGGTATATACCCAGTAATGGGATGGCTGGGTCAAATGGTATTTCTAGTTCTAGATCCCTGAGGAATCGCCACACTGACTTCCACAATGGTTGAACTAGTTTACAGTCCCACCAACAGTGTAAAAGTGTTCCTATTTCTCCACATCCTCTCCAGCACCTGTTGTTTCCTGATTTTTTAATGATGGCCATTCTAACTGGTGTGAGATGGTATCTCACTGTGGTTTTGATTTGCATTTCTCTGATGGCCAGTGATGAGGAGCATTTCTTCATGTGTTTTTTGGCTGCATAAATGTCTTCTTTTGAGAAGTGTCTGTTCATGTCCTCTGCCCACTTTTTGATGGGGTTGTTTGTTTTTTTCTTGTAAATTTGTTTGAGTTCATTGTAGATTCTGGATATTAGCCCTTTGTCAGATGAGTAGGTTGCAAAAATTTTCTCCCATTGTGTAGGTTGCCTGTTCACTCTGATGATAGTTTCTTTTGTTGTGCAGAAGCTCTTTAGTTTAATGAGATCCCATTTGTCGATTTTGGCTTTTGTTGCCATTGCTTTTGGTGTTTTAGACATGAAGTCCTTGCCCACGCCTATGTCCTGAATGGTATTGCCTAGGTTTTCTTGTAGGATTTTAATGGTTTTACGTCTAACATATAAGTCTTTAATCCATCTTGAATTAATTTTTGTATAAGGTGTAAGGAAGGGATCCAGTTGCAGCTTTCTACATATGGCTAGCCAGTTTTCCCAGCACCATTTATTAAATAGTTATTTTCTAGGAGCTTGATAGTACATAGGCCTGTAACCTGTTTTGAATTGATTTCTGGAAGAGTATAAGGTGTGTATCTAGATTTGCTTTTCACATGTGGATGATCAATTATTTGTTCCAGCTCCATTTGTTGAAAGACTATCTTTTCCTCATTGCATTGCCTTTGCTAATTTGTTGAAGATAATTTGGCTATGTTTATGGGGGTCAATTTCTAAAGCTCCCTGTATTGTTTGCTTCATTGATTTGTCTATTCTTTTGCCAATACCACACTGTCTTGATTGTAAAGCATTTTCTTACTCATGTATTTATTTATATTTTGACCATTTCTCCAATCTTATGTATGTATTTTGTTCAGTGCTTCAAAAATTAAATATGTTTAAATAAATAATTATAGTTAAAGGGGAAAAGAAAATACCAACTATGCTTATTTGGAACCATGTTTATAATGGAGCACGACTGTCAAACAAGACAGTGGCACTTGGTGGCATTAATAATCAGAAAGCACTAATATTGAAGTGTATAGGATACAGTTAATATGTATGTAGAGGCAAGTTCATATTCATAAGAGTTTTCCACATGAAACAAAGAAACAAAAATATATTCTCTCAACTTACTTTGTTACAAATAGGAAACAAAAACTGGACAAAGCTGAAAAGCACAATGAACTAAGTATCGCTAAATGTGGGAATTAATGAGTTAGAAGAAAATCTGAATCTTTAAAATAAAA
This sequence comes from Symphalangus syndactylus, assembly GCF_028878055.3. Lineage (NCBI taxonomy): Eukaryota > Metazoa > Chordata > Mammalia > Primates > Hylobatidae > Symphalangus > Symphalangus syndactylus. The sequence continues at coordinate 11,271,778 of NC_072448.2, forward strand.
CCATAAATGACAAATTAAAATAAATGTGACAGCTGAATATATAACCTATTTCTCTGCTCCTGACATAAGAAAGCAAAAAATAAACAAGGAAAATGCAAGAAAATAATAAAGATCATTATATATTATGCTGTGTGGCATGAACTATGTTTATTGAATAGCTGATTTTTCACAATTCAGTTCCTCATATGCCAAATTCTCCTAAGGCAAGTGATTGATTTTTCATATTCTCAGTTTGCCAAATTTGCCGAAAACATGTTTAAGGAAAATTCATCTTAAATATAGTGAATGAATTCAAATTATTTTTCCTCGCTAAGTCTTTCCTAATGAAGGGTTCTTATCCAAACCACACAATATAAAAATTATTTTAATGATCTTTTTTTACAACTAGTAGTGGCAGGTGCACAGAAGAGAAGTCATTGCTGTAGGGATTAATTCTCTCAAACAATCTGTGTTGAAAGAAGCTACGTGGACTTAATCACTTTTTATGGGTATATTCTTCTTCCATATCATTGAATAATAAATATTTAACCCTAAAATTTTCAAATAAATTCATATTAAAACAATAGAATTTTTCATCTATGCAATAGTGGTATTAGACTATCAAGTATTATTAATCATATCAGCTATTACATTTTAGGGAGGGCTTTTTTTTTTAAACCTTTTAAATCCTTTAATCAACCAAGAGTACTCCAAAGCATGTAAGAAATTGTCGGATAAATACACAGAATGCATACTGAGGGCCTGAAAAACAATTTGCTTACAATAATAAAAAACAAAACATGGCCATTGACACAGGTGTGAATTTCTTGAGGTGGTAAATACTTACAAGTACAATCCTCTCATCATCCTTGTGAGGCAGGTGTGACAATCTCTGCTTTGCACAGGAAATACTTGAGAGCAAAGATTATTAGAATGGATAAGAAATACTCTACGTTTAATCTCACAAAGTAATGGCAGAGTAAGAATTTGAATCCGAATCTCTGTAACTCCATCCACACCTTCATTACTTTCTATACTGTCAGACTAAGAATAAGTCAAGGATATAATCTAAAATGTCACATAAGATCACTTTAAATACAAATAGGCAGAATCTGTACATAAATGCACAGAAGCATCTTGACAGAGAGTTTTGAGTATGCACAGACAAATTGTCCACCAACAGATGAATGAAGAAAGAAAATGTGAGACTGATTCACAATGGAGTACTATTTGGCTGTAAAAAAAAATAAGATCCTGTCGTTTGCAACAATATGGATGGAATTGGCGATCATTATGTTAAATGAAATAAGCCAGGTACAGAAAGACAAACATCACATGTTCTTATTTATTTGTGGGATCTAAAAATTAAAACAGTTGAACTCATGGAGACAGGGAGTAGAAGGATGGTTACCAGAGGCTGGGAAAGTAGTTCAGGGGTAGGGGGAGATGAAGATAGTTAACGGATATCAAAAAAATAGGAAGAATGAATAAGACCTATTATTTGATAGCACAACAGAGTGACTATGGAAAATAATAATTGAATTGCACATTTTAAGATAACTAAAATAATACAATTAGATTGTTTCTAACACAAAGGAAAAATGCTTGAGGAAATGGATACCCTATTTTCCATAATGTGATTATGATGTACTGCATGCTTATAGCAAAATATCTCATGTACCCCATAAATACATAGAGGTATCCACAAAAATTTAAAATTTATTAAAAAAAGAAAATAATAAATATAACTAACATTTTAAAATATCCATAGGTTGTTTCTGATGACTAGTTTTGCCGTTTCTTACAGATCAGTCTAACTTGTCTTATTATATGTTACCTTTATATATATATTTGTATATCGTAAAAAGAGAAAACTAAAATACATAATACCAGGAAATTAAATCAATGAGTAATTAGATCTCTAAATCAATATGTAGACAAAACTCTACAAAATATAACAAAAAGGCAAAAAAAGTGATTAAAAAATTAGGCACGAGAAATTGAATAGGACAGAGAAAAGATATTAAACAATTTTAAGGCAACACTATATGCAAATCCCCAAAGACAAATTGGAAAATTTTAGAGAAATATCGTTAGAAAATATAAATTATCAAAATTACACCTATAGTTGAAGTTGAAAATGTGTATAAATCAATAAAGAAGAAAATGGAAAGGCAAAACAACAAAAAAAGGAAATGACGTTCAAGACTGGGATCATACAGAGTACATTGTAACTCCAATAAAAAACTAAAATCAATTTATGCCTTGCAATATGCACACACACATACACAGTGGGAATTCATTGTATTGTCAGACTCTTGATCTGATGCATACAGAGGGGAAAGGCATAGTACATTTCAGTGCATTTAACTCTTGCACCTTACTTTTAACTCTTTTTCAGAAAGCTAAAATGTAGAACAGATACAAAGGGAGCTGTTCTATTTGGAAAGGAGAATTGCAGGTGGAAGAGAAGGCAGGACAGCAGGTGGAATATCACCTACTGTTCTCAGTTGCTGGGCAGAACCTCAACCCTCATTAAATCCACTTCATTGAGTCTTCCACACCTGCACCTGAGCAGCCATATATAGCCGGAGAAAAACTCACAAGCCAGCGGATCGGTCTCTTTAAAGACAATATCATTATTTTCAAGGGGGCTTTCCCGAGTTTATTTACTTCCCTAAATACCCAAAGCATTCAGTCATCAAAATTGATTTCATGCTAGAACTACCTAGGTAATTTTAAAAAACAATGATGCTGGGGTCTCAAACCCCAAAAAAATTCTTATGAAATTGGTCTTGGGTGTGGCCTGGGCATGCAGATTATTAAAATAGTTCTGATTAATTCCAGGGTGCAAATTTGAGAAAAGCTGTCTTAGAAATCACTTGCAGATCTTACTGAAATGCGGATTTTGACTTTTTTGATGTGGGGCAATTATTCATTTCTAACAAGCTTCAAGTCACACTGATGCTGCTGGTCTATAGACCACATTCTGAATAGCAGGGACCTAGAGTCTTATTTCTCACCTTCTCCTGTCTCCTCAGAAATGTCCAATAGTCCTTCTGTCTTCCATTCTCACTCTCAGTGCGTGACCTTGGTTCCCATTTTACTAGGAAAATCCAAGCCCATCAGTAGGGAGATTTCACAAGCTCTGACCTCCATCCTACCCAGCTACAACTCCATCATGCCCACACATTCTGCCTTCGCTCCTGTGACTTCATGCCACTTTTGTTCCTATCTAATGAAAGCACCCAACTTTTACAGCAGAGTTGACCTCTGTCTCTTTGACAAATCTCTCCCTCTCTGTCATCAGCTCGTCACCACGGACGAGACTACTACATTCAGAAGCATGCTAGAACCCTACAATCCTAAGGGAAAGCAAGGAGGGAAGGAAGGAAGGAAGGAAGGAAGGAAGGAAGGAAGGAAGGAAGGAAAAGGAAAGAAAGGAGGGAGGGAGGGAGGGAGGCGGGCGGGCGGGTGGGCGGGCAGGCGGGCAGGGGAGGGGTCACCTATTCTGTAAGGAACAATATGGAGGGAGGGAGGGAGGGAAAGAGGACAGGGGAGGGGAAAGGAAGGAGGGAAGGAAGGAGGGAAGGAAGGAAGGAAGGAAGGAAGGAAGGAAGGAAGGAAGGAAGGAAAGGAAGAGAGAAGGGGAGGAAGGAGAGAAAGAAGGAAGGAAGGAAGGAAGGAAGGAAGGAAGGAAGGAAGGAAGGAAAAGGAAAGAAAGGAGGGAGGGAGGGAGGCGGGCGGGCGGGTGGGCAGGGGAGGGGTCACCTATTCTGTAAGGAACAATATGGAGGGAGGGAGGGAGGGAAAGAGGACAGGGGAGGGGAAAGGAAGGAGGGAAGGAAGGAAGGAAGGAAGGAAGGAAGGAAGGAAGAAAGGAAGGGAGGAAGGAAGGAGGGAAAGAAGGGGAGGGGGAAAGAAGGACGGAAGGAAAAAAGGAACGGGGAAGGGATGGAGCGAGGGAGAGAGACAGGAGGGAAGGAAGAAAGGAAGAAAGGAAGGAAGAACGGAAGGAAGGAAGGAAGGAAGGAATCTCTTTCTTATCCCAATTTCATCTTCTAAACCAGGTTTTCTTCACCACTGACCAGTGAACATGACGTTTTTCTCAGTCACCAATGACCTTCACATTACTGCATGTAATGCTAATCTCAGCCCTGAGCTGACTGAACCTACAGCAGTTGTGTGAATTAGTAAGTATTCTTTCTCAGGGGAAAAAGAAAGAATGGAAATAAAGTATCATGGGTAGAGGAAGGTAGTAGTAGAATTGACTGCCTCATCTGAAAGTTAAGAGGTCTTGAATAATTAAAAAACTCAAAAAGACTTATTCCAAGTTGTTTTTAATTCTACTGTGAGCAGGTAAAGAAATTCAATATTAAAAGGTACAGAACATAAGAAAGATTGGAGATTGTCTTATTACAGTCAAGGAAAAGGAAATGGGAGAAGATGGATGAATGAAATCTTAGAAGGAATAGGGCCATATTTTGACAGACTTTTCTCCACAAAGGAGAAGTTAAGCTAAAATGAAAGGACACAGCTTTGCTCAGTGATACCAAAATTTGGAGGGTGAAAAGTGTTTAAAGATTATGCAAATTGCACTGACATTTGCATGCAACAATGTGTGTATTCGTTTAGCAATATAGGGGAAAATATCTCAGGTAGATCTCAACCTTTTATTTTGTAAAAATCTTTAATTTAGTATGATTGAAGTTGTATATATATATATATATATACATATTGTGATATTATTTATGTATACATATTCTAATGAAATTGTCCTACTTGGACTACAATGAAAACCAGTATTTCTTTCCTTCACACTTCTCCATTTCTGGCACTGCAAATGCATGCATTTTAACTGTTATAGCTGTTTTTTAAAGATATTTACTTTCTTTTTTAAAAATAGCCAGAACGTTTTTTATTTTTTGTTTTAGAAATTATCTACCTATTGCTTATTGGTTTATCTCTCTTATCATTTCCACTACCATTTTGCCTCTTCTACTCCCTCTCCACTTATAATGAACACAAGAATTGGCTAAATCAAGTATATTTTGTTTATGCTATTAAGGCTGTATTTCAATTGTTCACAGTCAAACCATACGATAAAGAATTATTGCATTCCTTTCTATTAAAGTTCTTTGGTTTTCCTTGGAGTCAGCAATTGCCTTTTGTTTACTTCTGTAATTTTATGTATTTTCTTGAATTGCCTCTGCTTCTACCACAGATATATATGCCTGTTTTCAAAAGAAACAGAAACACCTGTGTCTTCTTGGACCACTGAATTCATTGGGTCCGGACATGCTGCACAGGTTTGATATTTTAATTTGTTGTCACCGTATTGCTCCTGTAATTTCTTTAGTTTCTTACTTGTGTTGGCACTACTACATCTTCACTCTCTGTCCTTTTCTATTTTGGTAAAGCACACCCTTTAGTAATTTCCTCAGAAAAGATGATACATTTTTCAGACTTTATATCTGAAAATATTTGTAGTGTATACTCATATTTGACTGGTAAATTTACCTGGCCTTGTAGAATATTCTAGGTGGAGAATAATTTTCACATAGGTTGTTGAAAGAATTGCTTTATTGGCTCCTACCCTCAAACAGTTTTTGGAAAATTCCCTTATTTATTTTATTTATATTTATTTATTTATTTATTTATTTATTTATTTATTTTTTGAGACAGAGTCTCGCTCCATAGCCAGGCTGTAGTGCAATGGTGCGATCTCTGCTCACTGTGACCTGTGCCTCCTGGGTTCAAGCAATTCTCCTGCCTCAGTCTCCCAAGTAACTGGGACTACAGGCATGCACCACCATGCCTGGCTAATTTTTGTATTTTTAGTAGAGACAAGGTTTCACCATGTTGGCTAGGATAGTCTCCAACCCTTGACCTCATGATCTGCCAGCCTTGGCCTCCCAAAGTGCTGGGATTACAGGCAAGAGCCACTGCACTTTATCAGTTAAATTCTTTATATACAATCATTAACCGCTTCGTTGTTTTTCCTCTTGTTCGCCAATTGCTGACAGTAAGAATTCCTCGCTCAAGACATTGACCAACGCAAAGGAAACAAATTTAGATGCTGAGAGTGATCGTCACCTTGTGAAATACCAAGGTCTCTAGTGAATTACTGCACCATAAATGTCACCATTAGAAAACAAGAGCTACCAATTGACATTTTAGTGTGTCACTCTCAACATGGAATGAGCAGTCCACACAGACCAAATAGTTGACACAGGTTTTAACATGATATATAGACTAAGGCAAACAAAATAGAGATTTAACAGGAGAGAAAAAGAGACTCAGAGGAAAAAGGAAAACCATCCTTAAGGGAGCGTATCTCTGCTATTTCTTCTTTTTTCTCTTCTGACGTTATTGCTTAGTGCATTAATTTTGAGCCTTCCATCTTTACAAATACAACAGAGAAAGTGAATTTTATGTTATAAAATATTAAAGTACGAAAGATTTGAGTTTTTGGACAAAGGTAAGGAACATATGCTAAAATAAAATCAGCATAGAGCTCAGACACGTTATACTATTAAGTGAGCCTCACTCTGACATTTTGCCTAATGCCCAGTGCTGCTAATAATTTCATATAGGCAAAGCAAACTCTGGAACCATCACCACTCCTCCTTGAATCCTTTCTTGCTTTATTAGGACGTGTTCTGACCCTGGGTTTAAAATAGGAGATCTCTAAGTGGTGCTTGTGTGAGAACCCTTTATGCAGAAGAGAGATGCTTCTTTCTTGAGACATTTCCAATTAGAATCAGCTGCATAGCTTATGTAACATTTTTCAGGGATCCGTGCCCCTAAGCCTATAAACAATACTAGCCAGACCAGTTACAGTCTGCTAAAAGTGGATCATAAAAACTTTGTAATAGTATCTCCCACTAGAAAATACAATTACAGTGTTTTCCTGGAGGTCTGACATGTGCAAGCTTATGGGTAAATTGGCCAAGTCACCTTTCTTTTTTTTCCTTGGTGCCCCCAGTTAAACAAGAAAAATAATTCCTAAACTGCTGTTAGCCTTTTCTTTACTAAGTGTTTTCAGATTTTGGCATTGAGGTATTTTGTCGTAAACTAGATTTTTTTTTTAAATTGAACATTAAAAAATACAAAGTATGAGCAGAGATTTTGAGTGTTCACATAATTTTAGGAAGTTAGGCGAGCTAATATTAATATTTACGATATGCACACAAGAAAGTGTGCTGTGAATGGCTTAGCAAGCAGTAGGCACTTGTCTAATAGAAAAATTATTTAGAGATTGAGAGGTAGTTCTGAATTCATCCTGTGTGCTTCTTTATCATTATTTTGAAAAGTCTGGGAACATGGTCCATATTGCCTTCAAATTTCTTTACATAGGTAATAGCATAATTTCTGACATAGGGTAGGTGTTTTCAGTTTAATAATTGTAGCAACTTCTTTTGAGCTATTACCCTATTCTTAGACAATATGCCAAAAATAGTCCTCACGTGTTTCAGATTGTTACACCTGCAAAACAGTTCATGAACCCCCACCCTGGTAACAGTTGTATGTGTTGGGAAATGGTATTCTCAACAAATAATAACCTTCTCTGCAATTAAATTGAGTGTGGGGTAAATGAATCACTACACTTCTGAGTGAGGAAAAGTTGTATAAATCAATGGTACGCTCTAAATAATATATGAGAGTTAAGTCTGGGGCCAGGGGAGTAGGTTCGGGTAAGGAGTAGAGATTAATGATACTGTGTATATGTCCTACTCTGTGGGTTTAATAGCTCAATATTCACCGGGGAAGTCAGTGACAGAAAGCAGTGGACACTACATGTAAAGTTAGATATTTTGAAAGCATGTTCAATAGAAAGTAATTAAGTACTCCAGTGTGCATGATTAAATAAGTCTTTTGGGGTAAACTAGTAAACTGTCTGAAAAGGAAATGAAAGAAAAATGAAATGAATTATAAGCAACAATAGCAGAAACGACTATAGACTATGTTGTGACCAGGGCTTGTGCGAAGTGTGGCCAAAACGCCTCTGTGTCCTTTGTATACAGTACTTCTCACTTTCGTGTGTCATCCAATCAGTATTCGTCAGGGCTTGTACTTGTAAAGAATGACACTTGAGTCATCAAATAGGAGAGTAAATTATTCAAGAGAAAGTCCAAGGCTGGTGGGAATGGGATCTTGGAAGTGAGAACAGTGAGGAGAACTAACTGGAGAGAAGGGTAGAATTACGGGAATATGATGGTGAGCAATGGCAAAGCCATCCCTGTCTTTACTGGGTACATGTGAGTTCACCTGAAAGATCCATGATATGGTTTGCCTCTGTATTCCTGCCCAGATCTCATGTTGAATTGTAATTCCCACTGTGGGGGGAGGGACCTGGTGGAAGATGATTGGACCATGAGAGTGGATTTCCCATCGCTGTTCGTATGATAGTAAGTCAGTTCTCATAAGAGCTGATTGTTTAAAAGTGGGCAGTACTTCCACCTTTTCTCTGTCTCTCTGTTTCTCCTCCTCTGCCATGTTAAGACTTGCTTGCTTCCCCTTTTCCCGCTGCCGTGATTGTAAGTTTACTGAGGCCTTCCAGCCATGTCTCCTTTACAGCCTGTGGAACTACACATAAGTTAAACCTCTTTTCTTCATAAATTATCGAGTCTCAGTTAGTTCTTTACAGCTGTGTGAGAATGGACTAATACAGCCACTAAATCAGTTATAGGTGTAAGTCAAACTTCATGAAGAAACTGACATCTATCAGGAGACAGGAATTTGAAAAGGAGCAGATGAAAAGTTGCAGCAAATATTTGAAAAGTACTTCTATTTTGGAAAAGATGATGTTTCCTCGTGATTTGAAATAGGAATTGGCATGACATATGTAATAATCCAGAGAAAAGAATAGGGAAGAAATGGATAAATACAGAATAGCAGAACATCCAGACAAAAGAAAACATTCAAAGGCCTTTGCCCTTTAGAGTAAAGAACAGGTTTAACTAAATACGACACTTGGGGATCTCCAGAAAATAGATCCTGAAAGACCATCAGTATCATCTTCTATCACCCACTGCAACAGACTGAAAGTTTATGTCACCAAAATTCCTATGTTGAAACAATAACCCCTGGCCAGGTGCAGTGGCTCACACCTGTAATCCCAGAATTTTGAGAGGCAGTTTGCCTTACCTTTGGTAGGTGAGGACAGGTGGATTGCTTGAGATGGGGAGTTCAAGACCAGACTGGGCAACATGGTGAAACTCTGTCCCTACTAAAAATACAAAAATTAGCCAGGCAGGGTGACACATGCCTGCAGTCCCAGCTACTTGGGGAGCTGAAGTGGAAAGATGATTTGAACATGGGAGGTCAAGGCTGCAGTGAGCCATGATCTTGCCACTGGCACTCTAACCTGGGCAAACAAGAGACCCTGTGTCAAAACAACAGCAACAAAACCAAAAAGGAAAGAAAAAATATATCCTAACTCCCACAGGATGATATTAGGAAGTGGGGGCTTTGAGAGGTGATTAGGTCCCTGAGGGAAAAGCCTCCACGAATGGGATTAGTTCCCTTATAAAAGGAACCCCAGAGAACGCCCTTGCCCCTTCCACCCTGTGAGGACATAACAAGAAGGCACAATTTCTGTGAACCAGGAAGTTCATCCAGCAGACACAGAATATGTCATGCCTTGATCTTGGACTTCCAGCCTACAACGGTGAGTAATAAATGTTGTTTGTAGGCCACCCACTTTATGATGTCATTATAGCAGCCTTAACTAACTAATCTACAACTTTCCCACCTCGGCATTCAGAGCTGTACAGCCACCCTTGAATTTATTCCAGACCAAATAGCAACAGCTTAACAGCTGGTTGGATATGGGGTAGAGAACTCACTGGAATTATCAAATGGTAATGGGAGGATGTAAATTGCTACAAGCATTTCAAGGTGCAGTTTACCTTAAGGTCTGCTAAGAGCCTTACAAATATTTATACAAGGTAGTATTGTCTCCATTCTACATAAGATGGAACCACAGTTCAGAACAGTGTGTTGATCAACTTGAAGTCACATGTCAGAGCTTGGATTTGAACTCACATTTGCCTGGTTTCAATGCGCTCGTTCCTTCCATTGCATCTCACTCTCAGCAAAGCCAAGATATAATCACAAATTATACTATACAATGTTATGGTGCTGATTTTGCTTATGTAAAAGATCTTTCTTTCTATTATGCAAAGACAAGACACTAGAAACTCACATCCATGATAGAAATGGCTATTTTATATGAACATCGTTTGCTTTCATCAAAGAAATCACATTGTGATGGGAAAATTGATTTAGTCATGGTATTTTGATTCCATCATAATAATGCTTTATGTTTTTAAATGTGTTTATGTCTTTGATGGATCAGGAAACAACCTGTGAGGAAGTTTAGACCAACACTGGGCTTAGTATATGTCCCAAATGCATTTATTTTATATCCACTTCTAATCCATATTGGATAAGAAAAACATAAATTCTAAAAAATGAAGCCCAATTCGTTAGTTCTCCCGATATAAAGCCCATGATAAATGTATTATTAATTTTTTAGGAATTACATCTTCATCTACGTAAATTAATAAGACCAAATCTAAAGACATACAAAAAAATGACACAAAGGAGAAGCCCAACGCAAGCACAATTGGAAACACAAGAAGACAATGAATTTAGCCACAAGTTGTCAGTTTATATTGTTAAAATCTGATTAGAGAGTGAAAGTGAAATGCCAAATTAAAAATAACGGCCAGGAGCGGTGGCTCACACCTGTAATCCCAGCACTTTGGGAGGCCGAGGCAGGCAGATCACGAGGTCAGGAGATCGAGACCATCCTGGCTAACACAGTGAAACCCCATCTCTACTAAAAATACAAAAAAAATTAGCCAGGCGTGGTGGCGGTTGCCTGTAGTGCCAGCTACTTGGGAGGCTGAGGCAGGAGAATGGCATGAACCCGGGTGGCAGAGCTTGCAGTGAAGCGAGATCACGCCACTGCACTCCAGTCTGGGCGACAGAGCGAGACTCTGTCTCAAAATATATACATAAATAAGAATAATTAACACACTTTACATGAACCAGAGCAACAAATTAACCACACCACACATCACATCAACTCAGCTTAACTATGTTATGCTGGTAGATTGGGGAAAGAGCCTAAAAAGATACAACAAAGTAACAAAGTTTATAACAGCACTAGCTCCAAATCGTAGAAGGTTAGCTCTAACAATTTTTATTTCAATAGTAAAGTCCTCTAGAAAGGTACATTATTAGACTCAATTTTTATGCCACAATCTTTGACGTTGTGTCTTAAAACAAAAGATATTATTCAAAATTGTTTTCAATTTATTCATTTCTCTTATTGAATAAGCATATTTGTCTACTTTAAGAAACTGGAAAATAATTTGGTTACATATGGGGTCAATAGTAGGTCAATATTACATTCACACACAATAAAAAAACCTGATAAAACAATTACAGAATATCACCAGTTTAGTTATCTTTAAATCTTTTAGATGGTACAATAATACGAGTATGGTAGCAGTATTGTAACTGCAATGGATACATTAAAATTAGAAATGTATATTAGCTCTCATTTTAACATTCATACTAGTTGGTAAATCCATCTGAAAGATGTTCACCTTCAGTTTAATGATATATTTACGTGGATTCACAATTCTTATGAGCATTAATGGAAACTTTGAAGCTTTAAAAAATGAAAAAGTAGGCTGGGCACAGTGGCTCACACCTGTAATCCCAGCACTTTGGGAGGCTGAGGTAGGCAGATCACAAGGTCAAGAGATTGATAACTTCCTGGCCAACATGGTGAAACCGCGTCTCTACTAAAAATACAAAAATTAGCTGGGCATGGTGGCACGCACCTGTAGTCCCAGCTACTCTGGAGGCTGAGGCAGGAAAATTGCTTGAACCCAGGAGGTGGAGGTTGCAGTGAGCCAAGGTTGCACTACTGCACTCCAGCCTGGTGAAAGAGTAAGACTCTGACTCAAAAAAAAGAAAAAGAAAAAACAGGATAATAGGATGAGCTATTGGATGACATATTCAATTTATTCCTAAAATACAAAATACTGCCTGTTTCCACTCTTCCAGCTGGAATAATTGGTTGCAGTTAAAATAATGAGATAGTCCAAACAGTGATATATGCATTATAAATATAGAGTGATATGTAATTTGTAATTCCTATATCATTATTATGCTGATATATTTCTAATTATAATGTTTTGAGCTAATAGGAATATGTTTTGTCATATGGATTATATTCTGGGAAAGTTATCTTTTTTGATAGCTAATTTGAAAACCTTTTGAGTAGATGTAAAATATAATATAAACGTGTATTTTGGAAAAAGAACTTTGGAAAACTGTTCAGAGGTATCCGCAAGCTGAATACGTACATGCTCTGTGACCTAACATTTTCATTCCTGGGTAAATATCCAACATAAGTGGCTACATGTTTTCACCAAAGACATATGTAAGAATGATTATAGTGTCATCATGTAGTAATTTTAAGCTATACAGTTTTAACTCAAACTCATCTGTTTGAGTGAGAAGGCAGCAACGATGATTTGAAAATTGGATATGGGCACTGCATGGCAGAATTAATAATTATTACTTGCAATTGAAAACAAATTAGTTCATATCCTGAATGATATGATAGTTAATACTAGCCCACCAACATTTACTGACTGCTGTGCGGAAGAATAAATTGATTGCTTCTGGGAATATTTACTCTTAGCACTTGATATGTATTAACTCCTTTAGTACTGAAAACAACTTTATGAAATGTTATACTTTTTTCAAAGGCCAAGAACATGAAATGTAAAAAGATGACTTACTCAAAGTCAAGCAAATAGTAAGTAATAAGTGGCATGAAAAACATACATCAGGTAAATGTTAGGAAGACTGACTGTTAGATGGCTTCATTTTGTAATGTCATGTTTTTTTTTTTTTTTTTTTTGAGTAGGTGTGTAAACTGCAATCTAAAATACACAAAGAACTCAGACATGTGAAGATAACAGGGTAGATTATTCCAAGCAAAGGGAGCAGCTTCTAAAACAGGCTGCAGGCAGGAATTAGGGTTGAGTGTTTAATGAACTGAAAAATTCAGCTAACAGAACTGAAGCAATCACGATTGAGAGGAGAGCAAGAGGGAATGAGGTGGCAGAAGTGTGTAAGTGCTAGTCACAAAAGAACATCTTGGATAGGTAAGAGTTTCACTTCTATTGTTAAGTGTGTTTGGAAGTGCTGGAGCATTTTGATCAAAGGAGAAATATTTTATAATCCAAAATGTGGGAATTTGGGGTTAATGGTAGCTGGGAGACTTAGGAAACTTTTGCAAGAACAAAGATGAAAAATGATGGCAGCATGGAATAAGGTGACACTAATGGAAATGAAGAAAATTGAACAGATGTGAAATATAATGTAAAACTAGAGCTGACAAGAGTTATTAATACAGCCTGTTAATGGATGTGGGATGAGAAAAAGACAGGAATCATGTGTATATGCCTGGGTGCACATGCTGTTCACCGAGACACAGAAACTGAAGATGAGAGTTGGGGTTTGTGTAGGAAGTAGAACCAATAGCTTTATTCTGGGTGTGCTGATTTTGAGTTGCCTTCTAGGCATCACAATGTAGGTATGAATTAGGCAGTTAGATTTAGGAATTTATAGAAGTCAGAGCAGGAGATAAGAATTTGAGGTCATCATGATATAAACGCTATACATGACCACAGGAATAGACAACATTGTCTGCAGAGACAGAAGAGCTGGAGGTAAAAACAGGTGTCAAGAATGGGGCTTTGGGAGAATTTAACATCCGGAAAAGGAGAAGATGGCTAAGAAGAAACATTGACTATGTGTGTGCTGTCTTTGGAAATAAGAAAATGTGTTTATGACACAAATTGTTTAATAAAAGTATTAAAACAAAAATAACAGCTAAACAATTTAAAATGCTGTTTGAAAAATTTCTAACATTAAACAAAATAGCAATCAAAATTTTAAAATTAAACATATATATAAGTATATGCTTTGTATATTTGTTTGATTGCGTTTCAGAGAAAGAAATCTCAGCTACCGCAACATCTCAAACAAATCTTTGTCATGTGGCATGAGGAGTTTAATTATCTTCCTGATAGCCAGTGTAAAGAGAGGTCTAACTTAAGAAATATGTTTGTTTTCTTGTGCCAAAAAAAAAAAAAAAAAAAAAAACTAGATCAAGGACAAGATCTTTTTTTTTAAAAGTAATACTACTACAGTCTTCACACCTTTCCAGCTCATCTTTCTTTGGTTCAAACCCAAAGTGGCTACCTGATAAAGGATGGTGCATGATTACCTGATTCAGGGATGTTAATTTAGGTTAATTATGGTTAATTTAGGTTTCTCAGGTGACCATCTCAAATGAATGCCAGATGGCACCTCAACCAGCTAATGGACCACAAAGAGTGGTTGGAACAGCATCTGCCTGGCACTTATCCCTTTGTTGAGGTACAATCAGATTATCTTAATTTCCTACTAACACATTACCCTGGAGTAAGAACCATCTGTTTCCGAAAGGTGTGTTCATTCAGGTTAATTTGCGTAAAAGCACAGTTCTTTGGGTGAGCACATAAGCTACAGATTTAACAATTTAACAGTTACTTTCTTCATACTTGTCCAAAGTGAATAGTGCCATTCTTCCCAACTGATTATACAGGACAACAGTAATTTGTGAGGAAATGGTAGCAAAACACCATATCATCTGTTTGTAGGACAATCACCTTTAGAGTAATGCTTACTTGCTTTGAGTACACCACACTTCCTGGACTAAGTTTAGCCTGAGTGGTATTACACTATGAGTGACTTACAGTTCAACACTTCCACGCTTTGAGACTAAATAAAGGGATCTTGATGGGGATGCAGTGGCCATGTCAAGCCCACAGAATTTCTTAAAAGGAAGCCTCTTTATCCTTAACCATGATTCTTAGATTCAGACATTTTCTTGTCCTGTATCACTGGAAGTAAAAGCAGAGCCTCAAGCCTTATTCCTACAATATCCTGTGTTGTGTTCATCAGAACACAACAAACACTTACCTCATGTAATTCTTGGGGCTGTTCCCCTATGTTTTCTTCCTAATATCAGATTTTGTCTCCTATGCATCATGCTTTTCAGAAAATTTGGAGTTTCAGCTTGTCATTTTCTCTTAATTTTATTAAGCACCAGTTAGGATAATAGTTAATGATATTTTAGAAACCCTGAAAATAAAAAAAAAAGTAGAAATGTCATCACTTAGAGATAATCATTTGTTAATGTCTCTTAAGATTCTGAGTATTTTCCTCCACCTTTTCACCTTCTTCTGATCCTCCTTCCTCTCCCCATCTTCCTTTTCTTCTTCCTTCTCTTTCTTCTTCTCCCTTCTCATCCCCACTTTCCTCTTCTTTTTCTCCTTCTCCTCCATCTTCTTCCTCACCAGCAAGATATTTTGTTATGCTGGCTGAATGAACCAAGACAGTGATCAACTCAACTTTTAGTCCTTCTCCAGTTCCTAGAGGGAGTTCCAATCCTCCAATGACCAGGTTGGTTTCCCTGGCAATCAGCCCCATCCTGAGGCTTTTCAGGAGCACACCAGAAGAACAAAGTATGCTCCTATCACCCAGAACATTCCTAAGAATTTAAGAGCTCTGAGTCAGGAACTGAAAGTCAAATAAAGGTATTAGAAAAAACGATTCTCCTAACACCTCCATCTAGAGGATTTTAGGAGTTCCTGGCAAGTTCCTTTACCAGGAACTGAGGGCTGGAGACCAAACATGTGTTTTTTATTATGTTATAATACATGATATGGTTTGGCTGTGTCCCCACCCAAATCTCGACTTGAATTGTAAGAAGGACATTTCACCTCCCACCATGATTTTGGGACCTGTCCAGCTTTATGGAACTGTAAGTTCAATTATACAGATTTTTCTTCCCAGTCTCGGGTATATCTTTATCAGTAGTGTTAATACAGACTAATACAGTAAATTGATGTAGAGGGTGGCACTGCTGAAAAGATACCCAAAAGTGTCGAAGCCACTTTGGAACTGGGTAACAAGCAGAGGTTGCAACAGTTTGGAGGGCTCAGACGAAGATAGGAAAATGTGGGAAAGTTTTGAACTTCCTGGAGACTTGTTGAATGGCTTTACCCAAAATGCTGGTAGTGATTGGGCAGTAAGGTCTAGGCTGAGGCAGTCTCAGTTGAAAAGGAATAACTTGTTGGGAACTGGAGTGAAGGTGACTCTTTTTATGTTTTATCAAAGAGTTTGGGGGTATATGCCACTGCCCTACAGATTTGTGGAACTTTGAACTTAAGAAAGATGATTTAGGGTATCTGAAGGAAGAAATTTTTGAGCAGCAAAGCATTCAAGAATTGTCTTGGCTACTGTTAAAGGCATTGAGTTTTATAAGGGAAGCAGACTATAAAAGTTTGGAAAATTAGCAGCCTGACTATGCAATGGAAGAGAAATTCCTATTTTCTTGGGAGAAATTCAAAGTGGCTGCAGAAACTTGCATAAGTATCAATGAGCCTAATGTTAATCCCCATGAGCATGGGGAGAATTTCTCTGGGTCGTGCCAGAGGCCTTCATGAGAGCCCCTCCCATCAGAGCCCTGGAAGTCCAGGATGAAAAAGTGATTTTGTCGGCTGGGCTCAGGGTCCCCATCCTATGTGCAGCCTAGAGACTTGGTGTCCTGTGTCCCAGCTGCTCCAGCTGTTGTTGAAAGGGGCCAACGTACAGCTTGGGCTGTGGCTTCAGAGGGTGGAAGCTCTTAAGCTTGGCAGCTCCCTTGTGGTGTTAAGCCTGTGCGTGCACAGAAGTCAGGAATTGAAGTTTGGGAACCTCCGAGATTTCAGAAGATGTATGGAAACACCTGTATGCCCAGGCAAAAGTTTGCTGCAGGGATGGGGCACTCATGGAGAACCTTTGCTAGGGTTGTGTCAAAGGAAAATGTGGGGTTGCAGCCCCTACACAGAGTCCCTACTGGGGTACTGCCCAGTGGATCTAGGCAGAAGAGGGCCACTGTCTTCCAGATCCCAGAATGGTAGATCCACCAACAGCTTGCACCATATGCCTAGAAAAGCTGCAGACACTCAATGCCAGCCCATGAAAGCAGCCTGGAGTGAGGCTGTACCCAGCAAAGCCACAGAGGCAGAGCTTCCCCAAATCATGGGAACCTACGTCTTGCATCAGTGTGACCTGATGTGAGACCAGGAGAGAAAGGAGACCATTTTGGAGCTTTACAATTTGACTTCCCTGCTGGATTTCAGACTTGCATGGGCCCTGTAACCCCTTTGTTTAGGCCAATTTCTCCCATTCTGAATGGGTATATTTACCAAATACTTGTATCGCCATTGTGTCTAGGAAGTAACTAGCTTGCATTAGATTTTACTGGCTCTTAGGCAGAAGGGACTTGCCTTGTCTCAGATGAGACTTTGGACTGTGGACTTTTTGGGTTAATGCTAAAATGAATTAAGATTGTTTGGGGCTGTTGAAAAGATATGATTGGTTTTGAAATGTGAAAACATGAGATTTGTAGGGGAGCAGAGGCAGAATGATGTGGTTCAGCTTTGTCCCCACCCAAATCTCAACTTGAATTATATCTCCCAGAATTCCCACATGTTGTGGAATAACAGGGGGGAGGTAATTGAATCATGGGGAATGATCTTTCCCATGCTATTCTCATGATAGCGAATAAGTTTCAGGAGATCTGATGGGTTTATCCAGGTTCTTGCTTTTGCTTGTTCTTCATTTTTATCTTGCCTCCACCATGTAAGAACCCTCTTTCACCTCCCATCATGATTCTGAAGCCTCCACATTCTTATGGAAATGTAAGTTCAATTAAACTTCCTTTTATTCCACTGTTGGGTATGTCAGCATGAAAACAGACTAATACACTACCACGGGCACTTTAGAGGAGTGTTGGATAGAACTGGAGACATATGTCCAGGGTCCTCCAAGCTAACTGCTAGGTCATTACTAGAATGCACGTCTTTCCTCACTCAAACACAAACACATGCCAGCAGCATCACACTGACCAACATGAGAGAGAGAATAGACAGAAATATCCCTGCTTTTATACTTGGGTCTCAGAACAATCAATTCCTTCACTGGGAAAAATTAAAGTGGATGTTTGTTTTCCGTGGGTGTTTTTTTTTTTTTTTTTTTTTTGCATTACAGTTGCCGCTTTTTAAAAAATTATGACCTCCTTCCCTCTTCACCTTCTCTTCCTCCTCCCATACCTCCTCTTTCCCCATCTTCTTTAATTCTCTCTCTGTCTCTCTTTCTATGTGTGGTAGCAGATACACATCAGGGTGTGTAACGAGGGGCATACACAGATCTATCCGTCTGTCTGTCTGTCTGTCTATCTATCTTTAAAGATAAGCATATCCCTAAAAACTTAATTAATAATATATAGATGGTGTGATAGCCTTTACCTATCAACATTATATTTTTGATCATTTACCCATGAACTCAAATGGGTTGAAAACATGACTCTTAACACCTGTGTAATACTGTCTTTTATGCAGAGTCCATAATATACCTACCTATTTGATATGGTTTAGCTCTGTGTCCCCACCCAAATCTCATCTAGAAGTGTACTCCCATAATTCCCACATGTTGTGAGAGGAACCTGATGGGAGCTAATTTGAATAATGGGGGCTGGTCTTTCTTGTGCTATTCTTGTGGGAGTGAATAAGTCTCATGAGATCTGATGGTTTATCAGGGGTTTCCACTTTTGCTTTCTCCTCTTTTTTTTTCTTGCTGTCATTATGTAAGAAGTGCCTTTTGCCTCCCACCATGATTCTGAGGCCTCCCCAGCCAAGTGGAACTGTAAGTCCAATTAAACCTCTTTTTCTTCACAGTCTTGGGTATGTCTTTAACAGCAGCATGAGAAAGGACTGGTACACTATTCATCTACATGGGGTATTTCAGTGTTTTCTGTTTTTTCAAATTTTGACAAGATTGGGTTTAGGATGCTTCTTTGACATGACTGTGACCCTGCATGCTGGTTAGCCAGAGCCCGTGGTATGTAATTGTGGAAGAAAAGCTCTTAATTTCATGTAGCAAGAACAAGAGTTGACTTAATATTAGCTACTCAGAAAAATAAATGCATCAAATAACGTCCATCCAACTGTGTATATAGAAGATGCCCAGAAAAACCATAAAACAATAATATTATCTTTGTCCTTGTGACCAAGATGGAAAGAATCAGACTAGTTTTTACCCAAATCAGACGGGTTATATAGCGTTACTTCCGTCCAAGTATGTTTTTTCAGCATGATCATTTTTCAGTGTTGCAGGATCATTTTTAAAGCAGCATTTACCCTGAATAAATTTGAAGATCTCATCATTTTAATCCATTTTATATATGTTGATAATACGAGTGAGAGTTGTCTATGATCAGCAGAAATATTTGGTGGATAAGAAAATCGTGCATCATGTTTAGAAGTTGGAGTGGAGAAATTAAGATTTTGTGACCTGAGGTCTGTTTTTAACCTATTTCTGAGTCACCTACAATTTTGATGATCTTTTGGATTTTCCCCAAATTCATCAAGTGAGCTCACTTTTTAATTATTGTTACTGACTGACCTAGTGCATTCAGAATATGGTTTTTGTATTTATTTCTGCTTTTCTTTTTGTGTCCTTTTTCTTCACAGATCTAATAACTCATGGATTCCTGTGATACTGTACTGTATGGATGCCTCCTTTTTCACTGTATTATCTAGAAATGAAATACAGTCCATAGAAGGATGCTCAAAGAGGAGTTTGCCAGGTAGGGCTCCTTATGTGTTAGAATCATGTTCTAAGACACATAACTGAGAAAATAACTTCTGGACACCCCAGAAAACTTGAGATTCTCAAAAAGATGAGGCATAAACACCTCCAAAAAGACTGTACTCAGGCCGGGTGTGGTGGTTCATGATGGTCATGGTGGCTCACACCTGTAATCCCAGCACTTTGGGAGTCCAAGCAGGTAGATGACCTGAGGTCAGGAGTTTGAGAACAGCCTGACCAACCTGGAGAAACCCTGTTTCTACTAAAAATACAAAATTAGCTATGCATGGTGGCACATGCCTCTAATCCCAGCTACTCGGCAGCTGAGGCAGGAGAATTGCTTGAACCTAGGAGGCGGAGGTTGTGGTGAGCTGAGATCACTCCATTGCATTCCAGCCTCGGTAATGTGCAAAATCCATCTCAAACTAGGAAAAGAAAAAGACTGTCCTTCTCACTCTTTTGATGTTTGTATCAGCTGAAAACCAAAAGGCTGTGAGGCAACGCTCAAATGAAAATGAAGACATGGCACAACATAAAACATAAAGGATAAATCAAGACAAAGTTCATCAGAAAACCCCGAAGATTTGATACTCCAGAGTGCTCATATTGAGTGGTTTAAGAGCTTCGATTGTGAATTTCGGTCAAAATTTGTTGATGGCTAAGCCAAAGAAATATAAACACACACACACACACACACACACACACACACACACACACACACACAGGATGTGTGTGTGTGTGTGTGTGTATCCCTTACCCACGAACTCACATGGGTTGAAACATGACTTGACCTTGTGCAGTGGCTCATGCTGGTAATCCAAGCAGTTTGGGAGGCAGATGTGGGGGGAATTGCCTGAGCTCAGGAGTTCGAGACCATCCTGGGCAACACGATGAAATCCTGTCTCTACTAGAATACAAAATATTAGCTGAGAGTGGTGGCATGTACCTGTAATCCCAGCTACTTGGGAGGCTAAGGAAGGATGTAGGGAAAAGAAAGAGAGATGGGACTGTTACTGTGTCTATGTAGAAAGGGAAGACATAAGAGACTCCATTTTGAAAAAGACTTGTACTTCAAACAATTGCTTTGCTGAGATGTTGTTAATTTGTAGCTTTGCCCCAGACACTTTTATCCAACCACTTTGACCCAACCTGGAGCTCACAAAAACATGTGTTGTATGAAATCAAGGTTTAAGGGATCTAGGGCTGTGCAGGACGTGCCTTGTTAACAAAATGTTTACAAGCACTATACTTGGTAAAAGTCATCACCATTCTCTAGTCTCAATAAACCAGGGACACAATGCACTGCAGAAAACCACAGGGACATCTGCCCTTGAAAGTGGGATATTGTCCAAGGTTTCTCCCCACATGATAGTCTGAAATATGGCCTCATGGGATGAGAAAGACCTGACCGTCCCTGAGCCTGACACCCATAAATGGTCTGTGCTGAGGTGGATTAATAAAAGAGGAAAGCCTCTTGCTGTTGAGATAGAGGAAGGCCACTGTCTCCTGCCTGCCCCTGGGAACTGAATGTCTCAGTCTAAAAACCAAACGTACATTAGTTCAATTCTGAGATGAGAGAAAAACCACCCTATGGTGGGAGGTGAGACATGTTTACAGCAATGCTGCCTTGTTATTCTTTACTCCACTGAGATGTTTGGGTGGAGAGAAACATAAATCTGACTTATGAGTATGTGCAGTCATAGTACCTTCCCTTGAACTTAATTATGACATAGATTCTATTGCTCCCATGTTTGTTGCTGACCTTCTCCTTATTATCACCCTGCCTTCCTACTACATTCCTTTTTTGCTGAAATAATGAAGATAATAATAAAAACTGAGGGAACTCAGAGACTGGTGCTGGTGCAGGTCCTTGGTATGCTGAGCGCCGGTCCCCTGGGCCCACTGTTGTTTCTCTATACTTTGTCTCTGTGTCTTATTTCTCTATCTCAGTCTCTTGTCCCACCCAACTAGAAATAACCACAGGTGTGGAGGGACAGGCCACCCATTCAAATGAAAATAACTTGATCTCGGAGACAGGGCTTGCATGAACCAAGAACATGCCACTACATCCCAGCCTGGGTGATGGAGAAAAACTCTGTTCAGAAACAACAAAACAACAACAACAACAACAACAAAACATGACTCTTAACATGTGTATAATACTCTCTTCATGATTTACCTGCAAATATATACTTTTTGCTAATAGGAGAAACCATACACATTTATTCCTAGGGATGAATCTCTTCCCTGATCCCCTGCTACTTTTCAAATTAAAATTCAAAGAATGTTTTATTGTGTGGACTTTTATGAGGGACAGTAGATGCAATGTGTAATAATTCATTTGCACAATTATAAAAATACTACCCAAATCAATATCTATCTAATATGTTATCTAGGGAAGACCAGGATATAACATTGAACTCCCTCTCAATGAGTGTATTCATGAAGGCCCAAGAAGTGTGTATCTGCAATGCCCTCATAAACTATTGACTTCAAAAAGACTGCACACAATTTGATTTCCTGCATCAATAATCTGAAGTAAAGCACTTGGCCTTTTTCAGAGTCTCCAGATATTTCTATCAATTCAAGAACCATATTTCCTTTGCAATGATAATCCTGAATCTTCCTTCTGTTTTTGGACCTTTCCCTATCTGGTATTTTGGAAAGCCATTTGCCAGGGAGGAAGGAGAACGACAGAATAGACATTGAGTGCCTCTTTCTGTTTTCTTTTCTTTTTTTTTTTTTTTTAAAGAAAGGTTTAATTTATTATATATACCCCACATATGTGAACACAAAAGGGTATGGAAGGACACAAGTCAAACTGCTCATTGTTACCCCTGACAAAACATGGAAGTAGGAACAAGAACCTTCATTTTCTCATTTTCTACTCCATAGATCTATAATTTGTATACTCCCCGCCCTCCAATTTTCTTTGAGTGTACATTCCTTTTTTTTTTTTAATTTAAAACAGTAATAAAAGAACAAAGACAAGACAGTTAAGGATCATGCATGGGAGGACTTTGGCTTTTACTAGGAGTGAGATGAGAAGCCATTAAGGGTTTTAAGCAGAGTAGTGATAGGATCTGATTTATGGTTTTTTAATTTTTTTTTAACTATTACACTTTAGGTTTTAGGGTACATGTGCACAATGTGCAGGTTTGTTACATACGTATCCATGTGCCATGTTGTTTTGCTGCACTCATTAACTCATCATTTAGCATCAGGTATATCTCTTAAGGCGGTCCCTCCCCCCTCCCCCCACCCCACGACGGTCCCTGGAATGTGATGTTCCCCTCCCTGTGTCCATGAGTTCTCATTGTTCAATTCCCACCTATGAGTGAGAATATGCGGTGTTTGTTTTTTTGTCCTTGCAATAGTTTACTGAGAATGATGTTTTCCAGTTTCATCCATGTCCCTACAAAGGACATGAACTCATCATTTTTTATGGCTGCATAGTATTTCATGGTGTATATGTGCCACATTTTCTTTTTTTTTTTTATTATACTTTAGGTTTCAGGGTACATGTGCACAATGTGCAGGTTTGTTACATATGTATCCATGTTCCACGTTGATTTCCTGCACCCATTAACTCGTCATCCAGCATTAGGTATATCTCCTAATGCTGTCCCTCCCCCCTCCCCCAACCCCACAACAGTCCCCGGAGTGTGATGTTCCCCTTCCTGTGTCCATCAGTTCTCATTGTTCAATTCCCACCTATGAGTGAGAACATGCGGTGTTTGGTTTTTTGTCCTTACGATAGTTTACTGAGAATGATGTTTTCCAGTTTCATCCATGTCCCTACAAAGGATATGAACTCATCCTTTTTCATGGCTGCATAGTATTCCATGGTGTATATGTGCCACATTTTCTTAATCCAGTATAACATTGTTGGACATTTGGGTTGGTTCCAACACTTTGCTATTGTGAATAGTGCTGCAATAAACATATGTGTGCATGTGTCTTTATAGCAGCATGATTTATAGTACTTTGGGTATATACCCAGTAATGGGATGGCTGGGTCAAATGGTATTTCTGGTTCTAGATCCCTGAGGAATCGCCACACTGACTTCCACAATGGTTGAACTAGTTTACACTCCCACCAACAGTGAAAAAGTGTTCTTATTTCTCCACATCCTCTCCAGCACCTGTTGTTTCCTGATTTTTTAATGATGACCATTCTAACTGGTGTGAGATGGTATCTCACTGTGGTTTTGATTTGCATTTCTCTGATGGCCAGTGATGATGAGCATTTCTTCTGTGTTTTTTGGCTGCATAAATATCTTCTTTTGAGAAGTGTCCGTTCATGTCCTTTGCCCAATTTTTGATGGGGTTGTTTTTTTCTTGTAAATATGTTTGAGTTCATTGTAGATTCTGGATATTAGCCCTTTGTCAGATGAGTAGGTTGCAAAAATTTTCTCCCATTCTGTAGGTTGCCTGTTCACTCTGATGGTAGTTTCTTTTGCTGTGCAGAAGCTCTTTAGTTTAATTAGATCCCATTTGTCAATTTTGGCTTTTGTTGCCATTGCTTTTGGTGTTTTAGACATGAAGTCCTTGCCCACGCCTATGTCTTGAATGGTATTGCCTAGGTTTTCTTGTAGGATTTTCATGGTTTTAGGTCTAACATTTAAGTCTTTAATCCATCTTGAATTAATTTTTGTATAAGGTTAAGGAAAGGATCCAGTTTCAGCTTTCTACATATGGCTAGCCAGTTTTCCCAGCACCATTTATTAAATAGGGAATCCTTTCCCCATTTCTTGTTTTTGTCAGGTTTGTCAAAGATCAGATAGTTGTAGATATGCGGCATCATTTCTGAGGGATCTGTTCTGTTCCATTGATCTATGCCTCTGTTGTGGTACCAGTACCATGCTGTTTTGGTTACTGTAGCCTTGTAGTATAGTTTGAAGTCAGGTAGGGTGATGCCTCCAGCTTTGTTCTTTTGGCTTAGGATTGACTTGGCGATGCGGGCTCTTTTTTGGTTCCATATGAACTTTAAAGTAGTTTTTTCCAATTCTGTGAAGAAAGTCATTGGTAGCTTGATGGGGACGGCATTGAATCTATAAATTACCTTAGGCAGTATGGCCATTTTGATGATATTGATTCTTCCTACCCATGAGCATGGAATATTCTTCCATTTGTTTGTATCCTATTTTATTTCATTGAGCAGTGGTTTGTCGTTCTCCTTGAAGAGGTCCTTTACATCCCTTGTAAGTTGGATCCCAGGTATTTGATTCTCTTTGAAGCAATTGTGAATGGGAGTTCACTCATGATTTTGCTCTCTGTTTGTCTGTTATTGGTGTACAGGAATGCTTGTGATTTTTGTACATTTATTTTTTATCCTGAGACTTTACTGAAGTTGCTAATCAGCTTAAGGAGATTTTGGGCTGAGACGATGGGGTTTTCTAGATATACAATCATGTCATCTGCAAACAGGGAAAATTTGACTTCCTCTTTTCCTAATTGAATACAATTTATTTCCTTCTTCTGCCTGATTGCTCTGGCCAGAACTTCCAGCACTATGTTGAATAGGAGCAGTGAGAGAGGACATCCCTCTCTTGTGCCAGTTTTCAGAGGGAATGCTTCCAGTTTTTGCCCATTCAGTATGATATTGGCTGTGGGTTTGTCATAGACAGCTCTTATTATTTTGAGATATGTCCCATCAATACCTAATTTATTGAGAGATTTTAGCATGAAGGGTTGTTGAATTTTGTCAAAGGCCTTTTCTGCATCTATTGAGATAATCATGTGGTTTTTGTCTTTGGTTCTGTTTATATGCTGGAATACATTTATTGATTTGCGTATGTTTAACCAGCCTTGCATCCCAGGGATGAAGCCCACTTGATCATGGTGGATAAGCTTTTTGATGTGCTGCTGGATTCGGTTTGCCAGTATTTTATTGAGGATTTTTGCATCAATGTTCATCAAGGATATTGGTCTGAAATTCTCTTTTTTGGTTATGTCTCTGCCAGGCTTTGGTATCAGGATGATGTTGGCTGCATAAAATGTGTTAGGGAGGATTCCCTCTTTTTCTATCAATTGGAATAGTGTCAGAAGGAATGGTACCAGTTCCTCCTTGTACCTCTTGTAGAATTCGCCTGTGAATCCATCAGGTTCTGGACTCTTTTTGGTTAGTAAGCTATTGATTATTGCCACAATTTCAGAACCTGTTATTGGTCTATTCAGAGATTCAACTTCTTCCCGATTTAGTCTTGGGAGGGTGTATTTGTCGAGGAATTTATCCATTTCTTCTAGATTTTCTAGTTTATTTGCATAGAGGTGTTTGTAGTATTCTCTGATGGTAGATTGTATTTCTGTGGGATCGGTGGTGATATCCCCTTTTTCATTTTTTATTGCATCTATTTGATTCTTCTCTCTTTTCTTCTTTATTAGTCTTGCTAGTGGTCTATCAATTTTGTTGATCTTTTCAAAAAACCAGCTCCTGGATTCATTAATTTTTTGAAGCATTTTTTGTGTCTCTATTTCCTTCAGTTCTGCTAAGATTTTGGTTATTTCTAGCCTTCTGCTAGCTTTTGAATGTGTTTGCTCTTGCTTTTCTAGTTCTTTTAATTGTCATGTTAGCGTGTCAATTTTGGATGTTTCCTGCTTTCTCTTGTGGGCATTTAGTGCTATAAATTTCCCTCTACACACTGCTTTGAACGTGTCCCAGAGATTCTGGTATGTTGTGTCTTTGTTCTCATTGGTTTCAAAGAACATCTTTATTTCTGCCTTCATTTCATTATGTACCCAATAGTCATTCAGGAGCAGGTTGTTCAGTTTCTATGTAGTTGAGCGGTTTTGAGTGAGTTTCTTAATCCTGAGTTCTAGTTTGATTGCACTGTGGTATGAGAGACAGTTTGTTATAATTTCTGTTCTTTTACATTTGCTTTGACAAAATTCTACAACACTTCATGCTAAAAACTCTTAATAAATTAGGTATTGATGGGACGTATCTCAAAATAATAAGAGCTGTCCATGACAAACCCACAGCCAATATCATACTGAATGGGCAAAACTGGAAGCATTCCCTTTGAAAACTGGCACAAGACAGGGATGCCCTCTCTCACCACTCCTATTCAACATAGTGCTGGATGTTCCGGCCAGAGCAATCAGGCAGGAGAAGGAAATAAAGGGTATTCAATTAGGAAAAGAGGAAGTCAAATTGTCCCTGTTTGCAGATGACATGATTGTATATCTAGAAAACCCCATCGTCTCAGCCCAACGTCTCCTTAAGCTGATTAGCAACTTCAGCAAAGTCTCAGGATACAAAATCAATGTACAAAAATCACAAGCATTCTTGTACACCAATCACAGACAAACAGAGAGCCAAATCATGAGTGAACTCCCATTCACAATTGCTTCAAAGAGAATCAAATACCTAGGAATCCAACTTACAAGGGATGTGAAGGAGCTCTTCAAGGAGAACTACAAACCACTGCTCAATGAAATAAAAGAGGATACAAACAAATGGAAGAACATTCCATGCTCATGGGTTGGAAGAATCAATATCGTCAAAATGGCCATACTGCCCAAGGTAATTTATAGATTCAATTCCATCCGCATCAAGCTACCAGTGACTTTCTTCACAGAATTGGAAAAAACTACTTTAAAGTTCATATGGAACCAAAAAAGATCCCGCATCACCAAGTCAATCCTAAGCCAAAAGAACAAAGCTGGAGGCATCACGCTACCTGACTTCAAACTATACTACAAGGCTACAGTAACCAAAACAGCATGGTACTGGTACCACAACAGAGACATAGATCAATGGAACAGAACAGATCCCTCAGAAATGATGCCGCATATCTACAACTGTCTGATCTTTGACAAACCTGATAAAAACAAGAAATGCGGAAAGGATTCCCTATTTAATAAATAGTGCTGGGAAAACTGGCTAGCCATATGCAGAAAGCTGAGATTGGATCCCTTCCTTTCACCTTATACAAAAATTTATTCAAGATGGATTGAAGACTTAAATGTTAGACCTAAAACCATTAAAATCCTACAAGAAAACCTAGGCAATACCATTCAGGACATAGGCGTCGACAAGGGCTTCATGTCTAAAACACCAAAAGCAATGGCAACAAAAGCCAAAATTGACAAATGGGATCTAATTAAACTAAAGAGCTTCTGCACAGCAAAAGAAACTACCATCAGAGTGAACAGGCAACCTACAGAATGGGAGAAAATTTTTGCAACCTACTCATCTGACAAAGGGCTAATATCCAGAATCTACAATGAACTCTTTCTGTTTTCATATCTCCTATTGAGAGGCTCAATATAAAGAGTTAGAGGGGTGACTCATTCCTGAGAACTGCATATAATTGTAGGAGGGCATTCCTTCCTTCCTCTGAGGCTATCTTTCCTTATTGCTTTTGATAGTCTGTATCAGTGCTACAGGATTAATGATAGTCACCCAAAAGCTTCCCCTATTTCTGAACGCAGAACGTAATTAGTATATTATAATCATCATCAGATAAAAGAGTTTCTGGTACCATCAGCAACACAGCAATACATCCTTGTCCTTTCCTGATACACTGAAAGAATCACAGTGCAAAGATTAATACCTCACACTCCATTTCAGCATGGCCACTGGAGCCCACATAGCATTAACTTCAAGAACAATGACAGAAATGTCCATATACAAAGCACATCTCACTCTCTGTAGCAGTTCAAACTCCATAAATGTCAGCAAACTGCCTTCTGGGAAGACTCAATAACAATGAAAAAGTCTAAATTGCCACAAATCTATGCCCCAAAAGAGTTGCACATCTGCCACCAACAATTATTGAATACTTACAATTCTTGGTAAAGGATGCAATTCTCACACAAGGCTAATGGTGTCTAATTGAGTTGGTATGAACCAATAATTATCCTTTTTGTATAACCCTTTTGAGTGGAATTTTGGCTTCAGTAACTTATGAATGCAACGTAACTCATGAATGCAACGTAACTCACATCCGTTTGCAGAAAAGTCCTTTTAATGTAGTTGTGATCTCCCTATGTTGTTTCCTTAAAAACAGCAAGTTACACCAAAACTTGTCCTCTAGGTGGGATAGAATGGGTTTGCTTTCCTCTGCTTCCATCCATTATCCTTTCTTGCAAGAGTTCTTTAATAGAGGAAAGTAAGATGTGTCACAAATATGCTCTGAAAGCACTCAATACAGTAACATTCATTTTCTAGGTATTTTACTCAAAGTAATCTCATGTGTCTAAATATCTTTTAAATACTCAGATTCTGATTCCACTCCTTTCTCCTCAATGCATGCGTATGACCAAAGGGAGGAGAGGCACAAGGGGCCATGCTAGACTGCAAAAGGGCTTCATTTGGCCAGCCTGGGCCCCATGTTTACTGTGTCCTCTACCTTGTCATTTTCCTCCTCCTCTTTGAGCTTCTCTCTCCTTTCTTCCCTTTCCAGCCCTTTCCCTCCCTTTCCCTCCAATCCCCCTTCCCTTCCCTTCTCTACTCCTCCCCTTCCCATTCCCTCCCTCCCCATCCACTTCCCTCTCCTTTGCTCCTCTCTGCCTCACCTCTCCTCCCTCCATCCATCCCTCCCTCCTTCCCTCTCTCCTTCCTTCCCTCTGTCCTTCCCTTCCTTTCCTTCTTTCTCCTTCTTCCTCTTCCTTTTATTCTTTTTTCTTCTTCTCCTCCCCCTTCTCCTCTTCCTTCTCCTTCCCATTTTCCTTCTCTTTTCCCTTCTCCTTTTCCTTCTCTTTTCTCTTCTCCCTCTCCTCCTCACTCTTCCCCTGCCTTCTCTCCCCATCCTCCTCTTCCCTGCTTCCTTGCTCTTGATCCTCCTCCTCCTTCTCCTCCTGTTCCTTCTCCTCCTTTTCTTCCCTCTTATTCTCCTTCTTGCAATGGGCAAGCACTCCCTAATTGCAGGCATCTCTGGGTCCCCACTCTTCATCCTTAGCCTGAGTCATGCCTATGTGATAGCTGCCTGACTCCTGCAGGAATCTGAGTTTCTATCTCTGACTTAAATGACCGTATGTGGCTCTTATAAGACACAACTAAGAGGAGAAAGAAAAAAACAATGTTGGTGACATGGGAGCAACTGAGATGTGGAACTGGGTACAACACTTACATATATTTACTAAAGATATCATAGTGTACTCTCACTGTTTTGTTATGTACCTTCTGTTTTGTTATGTATACTCTCTCTGTTTTACACTGTATTTTGAAATTCACATGTTACCTTTTTTAAAGTCTCATGAAGGTGACATGAGTTATGTATTAACCGAACCCACAGAGGAAAAAAAAACAAAAACAAAATGAACACACACACACACGCACACACACACACACACACATAAAACCAGAATGAGATAACATCATGTATTCAAGTTGACATGTAAATTCTGTAAGGAGGAGATTCAGGATTGCAGCAGGCTTGAAAATGGGAACCGCACAATTTTCCTCTCTGAAGCACACTCCTAAATATAATTTTGACATCACCCAAAATGCATCAGCTGACAAAAACAGTATAGGTATGTGATCAATGTTGAAAGATTATAAAGAAAATAAAGACAAATACAGATTTTCTTTCAAAATATCAACATACTGGTTGTAGAGTCTTTTGGTCAAACTTGAAAGGAATAAAATTAAATAAATAATATAAATATAGTGAAAATGAATATGTGCGTGTGTTCACACACACACGTACACATACCATGCATGCACACATGGATAGGGAGTCATTTTGATTCAGGCAAAAAAAAAAGAAAACCTAAACTAAATGTTTAGGGAATATGTCATTAATCTTATCGTACACTCTCTAGCTGGAAGAATCCATGCCTTTCCCCAAAATTATCAGTATCTCAGGAGATACCAATAATGAAACTCCACGCTTTCTAGTGATGACAACCAAAAATGTCTCCAAATATTACCAAACGTCTCCTGAAGGCACAACTACCCCAGGTGGTTCCTAGCTCCATCCCATTCCATCACAATGTCCCCTTGAAACTCTTCCATATCTCCTACCAGTGTATTAAGAGCTCTGCAACCAATCTTTATCTAATTGCCAAAAGGAAAAACTCACCAATTACTGTCAACTATTCCCTATGAGTAGTAACAGATTTAAAGTTTTTTCTGTTCCCATCACACCGTTTCCAAGTCTTTGTAGAAGAAATCAGATATTATTGTCTAAATTCATTAACTTTCTATGCACCTTAGAATCATCCAAGGATTTGTTTAAAACTCCAAACTCCCGGTGACACCCCAGAAAATTAAATCAGAATCTCAGGGGTTGAGGGCACAGAGGCACTGTCTTTGAAGCTCCTCAGTTGATTCCAAAGCATGGAAACATTTGTAAACTGCTGGACTGGGTTTTGGGCCAAATCCAAGGATGAGCCATGACATTGGAAATAGGATGGCTATGTTGCATCCCTTAGAAAATTTCCACATCATCTTGGGTATATGACTTCATCCAACTCCATTTTTATCTATAATTTTGGGATATAAGGCTTACCTCATGTGACCACCATGAGACTTAAAGAGATGACATGAATTTCAAAATATAGTGAATAGAATCTATAACAAAACAGTGGTTTCTACAATAACTATA
This sequence comes from Symphalangus syndactylus, assembly GCF_028878055.3. Lineage (NCBI taxonomy): Eukaryota > Metazoa > Chordata > Mammalia > Primates > Hylobatidae > Symphalangus > Symphalangus syndactylus. Next base: position 11,303,097 of record NC_072448.2, read on the forward strand.
ATTTTTACTATTAATTATTCCTTTTCAATAATTATGTTGAGCTCATTCTTTCCATTACAATGATGTTTTCGATAATTGTCTAGAAAGCTGACTAAATAATTCAATCTAGGGATTATAAGGAGGATCATTATTTTAACCTATATTTTGGTAAACTGGAATATATATTCAAGTAATTATTTTTCAGAAGAGCTATTTATGTGGTATACTTTGTAAACCATAGCCTACCTGAGTGCACCTTTCTATTGCCATTATGCTTGAAGAAAATCTTGTTTTTGGGGGGGGCTGAATTGAATTATTGGCCTTGGAATCCTAACCTGTCAACACTCTGTAGATGTTACTTGATCTTTCACTGTTTGGTATTACAGAGAAGCTTGGAGTCAGCCCAGGAATACTTCCATCCCATGCCACATACTTTGTTTGCCATGGTGACTATAGATGTCATTTTACTTTTATTTAAACTCTGATGATACAGCACATTTTGGTTTGGATCTATTTTTGTTAAATTTTCCATAAACCCAAGTGAAATCCATCAGTCTGCAACTGTGTTGAGTTTTTTTTTTTTTTATCGTAGAAAAGTTTTCTTGTGTTATAACATTGAATATTATTTCTGCTCTGTTTGCTTTCATATCATCTTCAAGAACACTAATTTTAAGTTTATTCTTTACTTTGTCATTTGCATTTTTAATTTCTTTTCAAATTTATTCTATATGTCATTTTTTCATTCTCAGAATGTATCCCATGTCGTACATGTCAGAAAACTGATTATTTTTGAGTTTCAGCTCCATTCTTTACCAATTCCAAAGCAAACTTAAATTTGATCACTGAGCTTTAATTTTTTTAAGTCATGTCCATATTCATTTTATCCTGTTCTTTTCTAACACTGCATGGTTGTTGTTGTGTTTGCAATACTGGGAGAATAAAATAAATCTCAATATTCTGGAATCCAAATGTTTAAATTCCAATTTTAAAAATAACCCCAAATCCTTACAAGCCTTATTATGTACCAGGAAGATCTAGAACATTTTCTAAAATGATTCTTTAGGAAAAGCAGCTCTTACCCTTTAAATATTTCTCTTTTTCAAAGTTAAGATACAGACACATCTAGAGACTGCTGTATCTTACATGTAGTTCTCTGAAAAGCAATCTCTCGTTGTAACCATTTACACTTCTATAGATAACCCTTACCAAATTAGAAAAAAAAAAAATGAAGGCCTGTATTTATCCCTGCAGTGAAATAGGTTGGTGTTTCATACCAGATTAACCCATGCTGTGAAGAACAGAGACAGTGAAGCACTAAGTTAGAGAGCAAATCTCACCTAACAAAGTCTGAGAAAGGCAATGTTTTTCTTCAAGTGCAAGTCCACACTCCCATTTGTGAAGCTTTTGTCTCTTTTCCTTCCTGTGATCTGTCTCTATGGCATTCTTTCCTGTTATAAAATCAATTATTTTCCAACAAAATGTAGTGACAGGGGCCAAGTGACTTTTAGAGAGAAAGCACCTATAGGAAAATGGGCTGTTGGGCAAGCTGGTTAATGCATAGCTTTGCTTCTTCTCAAACCTTAGGCTTTTGCTTAAAAACTACCAATTCGGTTGCATTAATTTCATGATGATGGTTTCACAGGCACTGTGTTAAGTGCTCACACTGCATGAATTCTTTCCATCTGTATGACAACCACATAGGTAAGTGCTCATAATATCTCCATCTACAGATGAAGAAACAGAAGTACAAGGAAGTTAAGTAATTTTTCAGATAATACAATGGAAAATGATTTTATAACAGGAAAGAATGGAAAAGACCCAATGGAAAAGACTCCATAAATTTATTCACATGAAGGGTTATATTGGGTGTACTGATCAAACAGCAATTACTGATTGAATGCTTACCATATGTAAGGAAGGCACAGGTTCTGGAAAGTATTAGGCAATCTCTGCAAGCAGCTTACAGATTAAGAATAAGGCTCGCCTGAAGAAGGATGGAGCCTCCTCGCTGAAGAACATGGTTTTGCATGTCACCCCAGGTAATGGTAATGTGATTATCTAAGTGAGTATACAGACTGAAAAAGTCATATAGTGAATGGAGTGAATCACAGAGGACACAGACTAGAGGCAGGAATAAGACCCTGAGTCCCAGGAATAAGACTATTTCAGGGAAAAGGATAATTTCCATTTTATGGTTGCCTTCTTGCATCTGTCATTGGGTTGGATACTTTGCAAGTGTTGTTTTGCTTCATCATCTGAATATGTTTATGCAGATATAAGACAGGAGGAAGCATGTAGAGTCCAGTCCAGACTTGGCTTTGACATCCCACCTGTGTATCTGAAAAATTATCTAACTTCCCTGTACCTGCACTTATTCATCTGTAGATGGAGATATTATGAGCACCTACATCACGTGGTTGTCATACAGATGGAAATAATTCATGCAGTGTGAGCATTTAACACAGTGCCTGTGAAGCCATCACCATGAAATTAATGCAACTTAATTGGTAGTTTTTAAGCAAAAGCCTTAGCTTTGAGCAGAAGCAAAGCTAAGCATTAACCAGCTTGCCCAACAGCCCACTTCCTTATAGCTGCTTACTGTCAAAAAGTCAAATGTCCACTGTAATGAAGTCCTACATTTACTTAATTGTTTCTATAGATAACATCTCAACATTAAGAAACTTCAAGTTCTTCACTGGAGATATTTTCCAGATTCTGCTTTCCAATGGGTCCAGTGATGCCACCTGTCTGAAGACCCCCTCCAAAGAACTGACTCAATGCAAAAATGCAGTTTCTATAACCTTATAATTTCATGTCTAATTCTCTAATCACACCTTATTGGCAATTCCCAGCTCCTCAACCCTCTACCCATCTTAAAAACACCAAAAGTCCAAAACTCCTCATGGAGGTGAATTTGAGGTTCCCTCTAATCTCCTCACCTAGTTGCCCAATGACAATTAAACTCTTTCTCTATGGCAATTCCTGCTGTTTTGGTGCATTGGTCCATTACCATGCAATGGGAAATCAAACCTCATTTTTCTATAAGGCCTGGAAGTCAGAAAGGACCATGGATATTTGTCAAATAAAGCTATTTCTCCTGCATAAATAAGAAAATTTCATCTTGAAGGAGTCAAAGTTTGTGCTTTTGCTTTTAACTGGATTCCTGGGGGATTTATATCTATATTTAGTTTAAGTAGCACAGCCCTAGACATTAGAGGAAGTCAGTTTTTACAGACACAACAAAATCTGGGTACTTTTGCTTTTAACTGGATTCCTGGGGGCTTTATATCCACATTTAGTTTTAAGTAGCACAGCCCTAGACGTTACAGGAAGTCAGTTTTTACAGACACAGCACAATCTGGGTGCTTCTGCCAAATTTTCACAGCTATGGACTACAGAGTTGACATACAAATCTGCTGTTAAAAGCATTTTAGGCAGAGGGAACTATAAATTCAGAATATTGTATGTTTACAATTTCATGATACTTAACGTTTTCAATAAAGTATAAGTTTTAGTTATTTAAAATTTAGCATGTTTATGATATTTGAAAACCACATCCCACGACCATCTTCCCTCTAGAATTGGGTTTACCTGAAATAATAATTGCAATCTTCGTCATTTGGTCTCAGTGGATGGCTCATGAAATTTACCAGTGTTTAACAGTATCTGAAATCCCCATTATTTTCTGCCCAATTGTTTCCCCTTGATTCCTCTATTCTTGCTGAGGAACTGTCCTTGTTAATTTGCTCATTAAGGATATACGGGTAGTAAATTCCTAGTTTTTCTATATCTTTTTTTTTTTTTTTTTTTTTTGAGATGGAGTCTCGCTTTGTCGCCCAGGCTGGCGTGCAGCTGCGCAATCTCGGCTCACTGCAAGCTCCGCCTCCCGGGTTCATGCCATTCTCCTGCCTCAGCCTCTCTGAGTAGCTGGGACTACAGGCGCCCGTCACCACGCCCGGCTAATTTTTTGTATTTTTAGTAGAGACAGGGTTTCACCGTGGTCTCGATCTCCTGACCTCGTGATTCGCCCGCCTTGGCCTTCCAAAGTGCTGGGATACAAGCGTGAGCCACCGCGCCCGGCCTAGTTTTTCTATATCCTAAAGTGGTTTCCATAGCTTCATCTTGATCCAAAGTTAGCTGGGTATTGGATTTTCAATTGATGATTATTTTTCAGCACTTAGGCTATTTCTCCAAGACCCTTTAACTTCTCCTGATATGTATGTGAATCTACTAACAGACTAACAGTCTTTCTCTTGCAATCTGCTCTTTTTTAAATATCTTGGGGAGGTACTTCACTTTGTGTTCATTCTTAATATTATTTATTTTTATATCAATCTATAAATTTACTGATCATCTTATTTGGTACTCAAGTGATGTATTTCAATGTGAGAGCGCATATGTTTCTTTATTTTAAGAATATTTCCATCCATTTTCTTTCCAAGCATTGTTGCCTTGGTTTTCTCTCTCATCTTCTTTTTCTAACCCATGTCCATAAACATATCTCCTAATGACTCTTTATGTATTCATATTAATTTTTATTTCTTTGCACTTCGTCTATAGTATTTTTCAGCGTTCTCATTGATTGTAGAGTCTACACTTTACAGTATTGTATTTTACCTCCATTACCATGTTGGTCTGTTCTCATGCTGCTAATAAAGGCATACCCGAGACTGGGTAATTTATAAAGGAAAGATGTTTAATGGACTCAGTTCCACATGGCTGGGGAGGCTTCACAGTCATGGTGGAAGATGAAGAGCAAAGGGAGGTCTTTCATTGTGGGAAGCAAGAGAGTGTGTGCAGGGGAACTCCCATTTATAAAACCATCATATCTCATGAGACTTATTCACTACCATGAGCACACCATGGGACATACTTGCCCCCATGATTTAATTACCTCCCACCATGTTCCTCCAGGACATGTGGGGATTATTACAATTCAAGGTGAGGTTTGGGTGGGGACACAGAGCCAAACCATATTATTTACTGCATTTTTTTTGTTTCTGTAGTTGTGATTTTGCAATATCTATATTCAATTGCTTTTATTTGGTGCCTGCCTGTCTCTGTTTTACGATTTTCTTTGCTCTTTTCATGATTGCTGTTTCTTCTTGCATGTGTCTTCCTTTGCTTCTCCCTTGACGTCTCCAGAAGCATTATAGGTCCCGTTCCCTGGAGGCATTATAGGTCCTGTGCTGAAGGTGACTACTCCTCTAGAGAATGCTTGCTCCATTCTAAGGAATTTTGCTTACTGTCCATTTTAAAATCTAAAATTGTGGTTAATTTGGGACTGCATTTTCCACTTTTTGATTCTTGTTGCATGTGTTTTGGGATTTCGATCTTCAGGTGAGTAAGAGGCATCTCTCTGACTCTGTCTCTGTCTCTCTTTCTTCTTTGCACACACGTCTGTCTTCATATGTCAATTTCCTCATCCCCTTACCCTTCTCTGTGGTCTTATCCTCAGTGGTTGGAGCTCTCGCCCAGAGACGTGAGTCGCGTGGTCACAAGTTCATTCACTGAATCTGCAGCCTGCTCAGCTCAGTTCTTGGTGGAGATGTTGTGTCAGCTCCCTTTCTCCTCCCTAGGATCTCAGTTTCATAGATATGCCAGCTCTGAGCAATGGTCAGTAGCTATCTTCAAACTCTCTTATTTCAGGAAAGAAAGGGCTCTGTCTCCTGGACTTCTGGGGCACCTTCCATCATTTCCCAGGAATTACACTCTGGGTGTCTCCTGGCTCCTGGGCGTCTCCTGGCTCCTGGGCCTGGAGTGCAGCAGTTCCTACTACTGTGTTGAGTTCCTGTCTGGTTTCTATTCCTAAGAAGATGATTTCCTCATTTGGGAGTTTGACTATCACTGTTCCATTTTTACATATGATGTTTCATCTCTCGGTCCTATATGTTAGAAACAAATAGGATGTGGGATATGATGAGGTTTATCTTCAAATAGCCTAATCAATCCTTTATTCTTTAGTTCATAGTAACGCCCCAATCCCTTTTTCCTTTCTCTCTTTTTTCTTCCTTTCTGCCTTTATTACATGCCCAGATACTCCACAGTACCCGGTGTTACCAGTACCAGCTCACATTCCTTTCCTTATTTGGAAAGAAGACTAGCTGTCTAGCTCATTGTAGACACCTCTTCTCCTTCCCCTCTCTCCTTTACGTGCCCACCTTATTTAAAAACAAATGTTAAGCCAACGAGAATTAGTTTAGAGTGTACCATCTAACCCAGCCAATGGGGGAGACACACAGGGCAGGACTTGCACCAGGAATAAAGGCTTTTGTGCTCCTTTGTTCAGGTGTGCTCTCATGGCAACTGGCCAAGGAGAAGCACCCCAATGCACAGAAGTAACACTGTCTTGCTAAGGATCCTTTGTTTGAGTGTCCAATTTCCTTAGGATTTTCCGTGTTTTTCTCAACAAGGAGACATAAAGTATGAGCCTATAATTTCATCTACAATAAGACACAGAAGATGTGACCCCTCTGTTAAAGAGGCCAGAGGAGTGCACCTGAGAGAGGCGATTTAATTTGGAGCCCAGTATAAATGCGTGCTATATATGGGCATGTTTGTATATATAATAATAACATGTAAATATAGTTGAAATATTTTGGATACTGGATATTTTATTAGATACTTTACCAGAATCAGATTTCTAATCTGGAACCGTTTGTGACTATTTATTTATTTTGATTCAGAGTCTTGCTCTGTCACCCATGCTAGAGTGCAGTGGTGAGACTTGGCTCACTGCAACTTATGCCTCTCAGGTTCAAATGATTCTCGAGCCTCAGCCTCCCAAGTAGCTGGGATTACAGGTATGCACCACCACATCCAGCTAGTTTTTGTATTTTTGGTAGAGATGGGGTTTTGACATGTTGGTAAAGCTGGCCTCAAACTCCTGATCTCAAGTGATCCTCCTGTCTCTGCCTCCCACAGTAGTAGGATAACAGGCATCAGCCACCAGGCTTGGCCTATTCTTGACCATTTAATCTTCCTGTGATGGAGTTCTGATATGTTCAAATTGAGATGAATACATAATAAGGATTACATTTCCTAATATGCTACTACCTTAGAAGCTTAGGGACAGGACAAGCTGTAAATAAATTAATACATAAATGAACTAGATAGAAAATAGACAATTATGTAGCTAAAAATATAACACATTTATCATTAGTGAGTGACTGAAGCCTGCTACAAAAAGGAAAACATTTTGAAGAACAAAGCTAAACCGTTCTATTGGTTACATTTCAAACACAGGAACTGTGAAAAAATAAAGCCACTGAAAATTGCTAGAAGTATGAAACAGCTACTTTTATATTACAGATAAGACTCATCTTTTATATGTGAGACAATATCACCTATTTAAATCTGCAGCTATTTTTGCATTTGTTTTGTCTGTGCAGGTGCTATATTTAAGGCAGATGTGTGATGAAGGGGATAACATCCACTCCAGTGGATTAGTTTAAGTGGATTCACTTCAAAGGTAGCCTTACCTTCCTCTAAGTTAAGAAATATTTACTGTTACTCTGCAGATGTCAAATGGAAAAGAAACGTTAGGGCTCTTGATTTAAAGAGAAACATATTTTATAGTGTTATAAAGTGTGCTTTACAAATTAAACTTATAGAAGCAAGAGTTTGCCTTTATTCTGGGAAGCCAGGCATTATCAAGACAACAATTTTCCTTGCCAAATTTACAGTTTCAGCATAAACTTAGAAGTGAAAAATAGACAAATATGATTCATATAACCAAAACAAATAGAAAACAGGAGAAATCATTTAACTTATTAAGAGAAATCTATTTAAGTTGCTGAAAAGACCACAAATCCTTGTTTTGCAGAGATTCTATCATTTTTCAGTCTATTTATTTTACATAGTGGCCCCAAGTACAATTTTTAGGTAAATGTGAGTTAGGGGTAGACATGTTTTTCTGCTTTAAGTATTATATTGCACCAGATAGATAAAGCTTAACAGTTTTATTAAACTGCAACTTTAAAAAACTGCATTTTACAAAAGCCAGTGTGTATGCAAATATTTCATGATGCCAACATATTTTTAAATTCAGATCTATATATCTGAGAAAGCAAAGCTTAATCCAGCCTTCCAGACTTTCACCTTGAGGGTGGGGTGGAGCAGTGTGTTTGGGGAGAAAGAGAACATTATTTATTTATTTATTGAGACAGGGTCTTCCTCCATCACGCAGGCTGGAGTGCAGTGGCACGATCACAGCCCCCTGCAGCCTCTAACTCCTGGGCTCAAGCAGTCCTCTCACATCAGCCTTTCAACTAGCTGGGACCACAGGCATGTGCCCCCAAACATGACTAATGTTTATTTATTTATTTTTTTGACAGAGATAGGGTCACTCTATGTTGCCCAGGATTGTGTTGAACTCTTGGGATCAAATGATCCTCCCATCTCAGCCTCCCAAAATGTTGGGATTACGGCGTGAGCTACTGGTTCCAGCTGGTCTTAAAACAAAATGTTTCAGTAAAAACATTCTATGGCAAGAGGTTTTAAAATCTGGCCATGGAAGTATCATTGTTTCTACTGAAAATGATAAGGTGATGTGACACTTCACTGCTGCCATCCTTTAGCTTATATCAATCAGGGCAAGTCAGCAACTCACTCTCCTAGGCAGAATAAAATGCATAATGAAAGCTAAGAAAATAGTTGTGATAACTCTAAGAAAGAATCCTTCCAGAAGGAGTGGGGCATGAGGATGGGGTGCTATGCAGTGGGCAATATGAGGGAGATGGCCTTGAAACCAGGCCTTGAAAGAGGAATACATGTTCAAGTTGCAAAGGTGATGGCCTGAAATTACACTAAAAATTAAATGAATGTTTATGCTACATGCTTTTATTTGAATAATTAATTTGAAAATATTAATAATTATTAGTCAATAATTATTAACTAATTAGTTATTAACTAATTATTAATTATAAGGTTAGGTTTAGAAATTTAATTGGTAGAATGACCATTCCACAAATTGAGCTTTATTTCAAGTACCTACTACAATTCTCACATTTTAGAGCACTTACTCTGTGCAAAGCAAAGTACCTTAACCAGAAAGAATGTAACAAACTGTTGAACCAATAAGTAAGAAAGATATTTTTTGTATTTTGTGAAATTTTAGGAGAAGAAATAAATGCTGTGAGAAATATATGAGCTGAACAATTACAGAGTAATTTGCATGGTGTCTACTTTAAATAAGTTACCAAAAAATGAGAAGGTACTCAGAGACGTCCATGGTGATATTGAGGATATGTTTATTTCAGAAACACGTAAAGATTAGTGGGATGTATGCTTTAGACTAAAAAGGGATAAGCAATAAACAAGCCATTAGACAAAATATATGAAACTATTGCTTTCAGATGTTACACAATGATCAAGACAGAAATGGGATCTCTTGTGTGTATGAGTCTGACAGTTGCTCTTTGAACCTGGAGAAGCATTCCAGGCTGTGAAAACAGAGGAAGGCAATCACCGAGTTGACAAAACAGAAATCGAAGTTTAGGGAAGCTGAGGTGGCAAGAGTTGCAGGACAGAGTTCCAGAGAACATAAAACTTCATAAAGGAAGACCTCTAAAACTCTGCACAGAGGCTTTTTATGTGTTTTCTAAAAACAAGGATACATATGTAGTTGATGAAATTCTGGCAGTCTGTTCATAAATCTTCAGGGATCTGAAAGCAGAACAATTACCAGGGCATAAACAGGGTAATGAAGTGTGAAAGTTTAAGTTGTTCAGAGCATAGAATTAAGAACTAGGGCCTTATTATGGACTGCAGTAGGACCACATCTTAGTATTAATACTAAACTAAACCTAGGGTAATAGTTACTCTAGCAATGCCCTGACAAAGCATAAAAACAATCCTTTAAGCCATCCATCTGATCCATAAGTAACTTAAATTTACCTCAGGTGAGAATTTAACCTCCTACAGGGAGATAACATTTAGACTCTAAGATAAATAACATGCATTATTTTCCACACCCAATTAAAAACTATATAGAAAGGCCAAAAATCAAGACAACGTGATACGTTTTCCATGATAGAAATAATAGAATGAGATTCAGAAATTAAAGTGATGGGATTAGAAGAAAAGGATTTTAAAAGAGTTGTTATACTCAAAATGGTCAAGGATTAAAAGAAAACATGATTATAATAAGCAGAAAAATTGGAAGACTGAGAAAGAACTGCATATATATATATATGTATATATATACTGGAGATGAAAAATAAAATATATGAAATAAAAATTTATTGCACAGGATTAATTGCAAGATGGAGAATAAAAGACATGTGAAGTAGAAGACACAGTAATTGAAATTATTAAGCTGACCACAGAGACAGAAGCATAAAACAAACGAGTAATTAACTGTGGAAAAATATGCAGCCTAATGTAAGTTCTATTTTAATTACAGAAGTAGAAAATTGTGAAATGGGAGAGAAAATTATTCAGAAAATAATGACTGGCATTTTCCCACATTTGATAAAAATTATAAAATTAAGATTGGATAAGGTTAACAAACTCCAAATTGAATAAATGTAATAAAATCACATAAAGAAAAATCATTAGCAAATTGACTAAACCTAGCAATACAGTGAAAAATCTAAAAGTGAGTTAGAAGAAAGAAGCACATTTAATGCAGATGAATAAAGACAACAATCACCTCAGATAACTTCTCAGAAACCATACCAGTCAGAAGACAATGGATTAGCATGTTTGAAACAATAAAAGAGGAGGGAGCCAAGATGGCCGAATAGGAACAGCTCCGGTCTAAAGCTCCCAGCCTGAGTGACACAGAAGACGGGTGATTTCTGCATTTCTGTTTGAGGTACTGGTTTCATCTCACTAGGGAGTGCCAAATAGTAGGTGCAGGACAGTCAGTGAAGTGCACTGGGCACCAACTGCAGCAGGGTGAGGCATTGCCTCACTCGGGAAGCACAAGGGGTCAGGGAGTTCCCTTTCCTAGTCAAAGAAAGGGGTAACAGACGGCACCTGGAATATCGGGTCAGTCCCGTCCTAAGACTGCGCTTTTCCACTGGGCCTGGAAAACGGCATGCTAGGAGATTGTATCCCGCACCTGGCTCAGAGGGTCCTATGCCCATGGAGTCCCACTGATTGCTAGCACAGCAGTCTGAGATCAAGCTGCAAGGCGGCAGCGAGGCTGGGGGAGGGGCCCCCGCCATTGCCCAGGCTTGCTTAGGTAAACAAACCAGCCAGGAAGCTTGAACTGAGTGGAGCCCACCACAGCTCAAGGAGGCCTGCCTGCCTCTGTAGGCTCCACCTCTGGGAGCAGGGCACAGATAAACAAAAAGTCAGCAGGAACCTCCACAGACTTAAATGTCCCTGTCTGACTGACAGCTTTGAAGAGAGTAGTGGTTCTCCCAGCACGCAGCTAGAGATCTGAGAACGGACAGACTGCCTCCTAAAATGGATCCCTCAACCCTGAGCAGCCTAACTGGGAGGCACACCCCCAGTAGGGACAGACTGACACCTCACTCGGCTGGGTACTCCTCTGAGACAAAACTTCCAGAGGAACTATCAGACAGCTGAATTTGTGGTCTCACGAAAATCCACTGTTCTGCAGCCACCGCTGCTGACACCCAGCCAAACAGGGTCTGGAGTGGACCTCTAGTAAACTCCAACTGACCTGCAGCTGAGGGTCCTGTCTGGTAGAAGGAAAACTAACAAGCAGAAAGGACATCCACAACAAAAAGCCATCTGTACATCACGATCATCAAAGACCAAAAGTAGATAAAACCACAAAGATGGGGAAAAAACAGAGCAGAAAAACTGGAAACTCTAAAAAGCAGAGCACCTCTCCTCCTCCAAAGGAACACAGTTCCTCACCAGCAATGGAACAAAGCTGGATGGAGGATAACTTTGACGAGTTGAGAGAAGGCTACAGACGATCAAACTAGTCTGACCTACGGGAGGAAATTCAAAACAATAGCAAAGAACTAAACTTTGAAAAAAAATTAGAAGAATGGATAACTAGAATAAACAATGGAGAGAAGGGCTTAAAGGAGCTGATGGAGCTGAAAGCCAAGTTTCGAGAACTACGCGAAGACTGCAGAAGCCTCAGTAGCAGATGTGATCAACTGGAAGAAAGAGTATCGCTGATGGAAAATGAAATGAATGAAATGAAGCGAGAAGGGAAGTTTAGAGAAAAAAGAATAAAAGGAAATGAACAAAGCCTCCAAGAAATTTGGGACTATGTGAAAAGACCAAACCTACGTCTGATTGGTGTACCTGAAAATGATGGGGAGAATGGAACCAAGTAGGAAAACACTCTGCAAGATATTATCCAGGAGAACTTCCCCAATCTAGCAAGGCAGGCCAACATTCAGATTTAGGAAATACAGAGAACGCCACAAAGATACTCCTCGAGAAGAGCAACTCCAAGGCACATAATCATCAGATTCACCAAAGTTGAAATGAAGGAAAAAGTATTAAGGGCAGCCAGAGAGAAAGGTTGGGTTACCCACAAAGGGAAGCCCATCAGACTAACAGCTGATCTCTCGGCAGAAACTCTACAAGCCAGAAGAGAATGGGGGCCGATATTCAACATTCTTAAACAAAAGAATTTTCAACCCAGAATTTCATATCCAGCCAACCTAAGCTTCATAAGTGAAGGAGAAATAAAATACTTTACAGACAAGCAAATGCTGAGTGATTTTCTCACCACCAGGGCTGCCCTAAAAGAGCTCCTGAAGGAAGCACTAAACATGGAAAGGAGCAACCAGTACCAGCCACTGCAAAAATATGCCAAATTGTAAAGACCATCGAGTCTAGGAAGAAACTGCATCAACTAATGAGCAAAATAACCAACTAACATCATAATGACAGGATCAGATTCACAAATAACAATATTAACGTTAAATGTAAATGGGCTAAATGCTCCAATTAAAATACACAGACTGGCAAACTGGATAAGGAGTCAGGACCCATCAGTGTGTTGTATTCAGGAAACCCATCTCACGTGCAAAGACACACATAGACTCAAAATAAAGGGATGGAGGAAGATTTATCAAGCAACTGGAAAACAAAAAAAGGCAGGGGTTGCAATCCTAGTCTCTGATAAAATAGACTTTAAACCAACAAAGATCAAAAGAGACAAAGAAGGCCATTACATAATGATAAAGGGATCAATTCAACAAGAAGAGCTAACTATCCTAAATATATATGCACCCAACACAGGAGCACCCAGATTCATAAAGCAAGTCCTGAGTGACCTACAAAGGGACTTAAACTCCCACACAATAATAATGGGAGATTTTAACACCCCACTGTCAACATTAGACAGATCAACGAGATAGAAAGTTAACAAGGATATCCAGGAATTGAACTCAGCTCTGCACGAAGTGGACCTAATAGACATCTACAGAACTCTCCACCTGAAATCAACAGAATATACACTTTTTTCAGCACCACACCACACCTATTCCAAAATTGACCACATAGTTGGAAGTATAGCTCTCCTTAGCAAATGTAAAAGAACAGAAATTATGTCAAACTGTCCCTCAGACCACAGTGCAATCAAACTAGAATTCAGGATTAAGAAACTCACTCAAAACTGCTCAACTACATGGACACTGAACAACCTGCTCCTGAATGACTATTGGTTACATAATGAAATGAAGGTAGAAATAAAGATGTTCTTTGAAACCAACGAGAACAAAGACACAACATACCAGAATCTCTGGGACACGTGGAAAGCAGTGTGTAGAGGGAAATTTATAGCACTAAATGCCCACAAGAGAAAGCAGAAAAGATCCAAAATTGACACCCTAACATCACAATTAAAAGAACTAGAAAAGCAAAAGCAAACACATACAAAAGCTAGCAGAAGGCTAGAAATAACTAAAATCAGAGCAGAACTGAGGGAAATAGAGACACAAAAAACCCTTCAAAAAACTTAATGAATCCAGGAGTTGGTTTTTTGGAAAAGATCAACAAAATTGATAGACCGCTAGTAAGACTAATAAAGAAGAAAAGAGAGAAGAATCAAATAGATGCAATAGAAAATGAAAAAGGGGATAGCACTACCAATCCCACAGAAATACAATCTACCATCAGAGAATACTACAAACACTTCTATGCAAATGAACTAGAAAATCTAGAAGAAATGGATAAATTCCTGGACAAATACACCCTCCCAAGACTAAACCAGGATGAAGTTGAATCTCCAAATAGACCAATAACAGGATCTGAAATTGTGGCAATAATCAATAGCTTACCAACGAAAAAGAGTCCAGGACCTGGTGGATTCACAGCCGAATTCTCCCAGAGGTACAAGGAGGAACTGGTACCATTCCTTCTGAAACTATTCCAATTGATAGAAAAAGAGGGAATCCTCCCTAACTCATTTTATGAGGCCAGCATTGTCCTGATACCAAAGCCTGGCAGAGACATAACCAAAAAATAGAATTTCAGACCAATATACTTGATGAACATTGATGCAAAAATCCTCAATAAAATACTGGCAAACCGAATCCAGCAGCACATCAAAAAGCTTACCCACCATGATCAAGTGGGCTTCATCCCTGGGATGCAAGGCTGATTCAACATATGCAAATCAAAAAATGTAATCCAGCATAGAAACAGAAACAAAGACAAAAACCACATGATTATCTAAATAGACGCAGAAAAGGCCTTTGACAAAATTAAACCACCTTCATGCTAAAAACTCTCAATAAATTAGGTATTGATGGGACGTATCTCAAAATAATAAGAGCTATCTATGACAAACCCACAGCCAATATCATACTGAATGGGCAAAAACTGGAAGCATTCCCTCTGAAAACTGGCACAAGACAGGGATGCCCTCTCTTACCGCTCCTATTCAACATAGTGCTGGAAGTTCTGGCCAGAGCAATCAGGCAGGAGAAGGAAATAAAATGTACTCAATTAGGAAAAGAGGAAGTCAAATTGTCCCTGTTTGCAGATGACATGATTGTATGTCTAGAAAACCCCATCGTCTCAGCCCAACATCTCCTTAAGCTGATTATCAACTTCAGCAAAGTCTCAGGATACAAGATCAATGTACAAAAATCACAAGCATTCTTGTACACCAATCACAGACACAGAGCCAAATCATGAGTGAACTCCCATTCACAATTGCTTCAAAAAGAATCAAATATCTAGGAATCCAACTTACAAGGGATGTGAAGGAGCTCTTCAAGGAGAACTACAAACCACTGCTCAATGAAATAAAAGAGGATACAAACAAATGGAAGAACATTCCATGCTCATGGGTTGGAAGAATCAATATCATCAAAATGGCCATACTGCCCAAGGTAATTTATGGATTCAATGCCATCCCCATCAAGCTACCAATGACTTTCTTCACAGAATTGGAAAAAACTACTTTAAAGTTCATATGGAACCAAAAAAGAGCCCGCATCACCAAGTCAATCCTAAGCCAAAAGAACAAAGCTGGAGGCATCACGCTATCTGACTTCAAACTATACTACAAGGCTACAGTAACCAAAACAGCATGGTACTGGTACCACAACAGAGACATAGATCAATGGAACAGAATAGAGCCCTCAGGAATGATGCCACATATCTACAACTATCTGATCTTTGACAAACCTGACAAAAACAAGAAATGGGGAAAGGATTCCCTATTTAATAAATGGTGCTGGGAAAACTGGCTAGCCATATGTGGAAAGCTGAAACTGGATCCTTTCCTTACACCTTATACAAAAATTAATTCAATATGGATTAAAGACTTAAATGTTAGACCTAAAACTATTAAAATCCTTCAAGAAAACCTAGGCAATACCATTCAGGACATAGGCGTGGGCAAGGGCTTCATGTCTAAAACACCAAAAGCAATGGCAACAAAAGCCAAAATTGACAAATGGGATCTAATTAAACTAAAGAGCTTCTGCACAGCAAAAGAAACTACCATCAGAGTGAACAGGCAACCTACAGAATGGGAGAAAATTTTTGCAACCTACTCATCTGACAAAGGGCTAATATCCAGAATCTACAATGAACTCAAACAAATTTACAAGAAAAAAAAAAACCTATCAAAAAGTGGGCAAACGACATGAACAGACACTTCTCAAAAGAAGACATTTATGCAGCCAAAAAACACAGAAGAAATGCTCATCATCACTGGCCATCAGAGAAATGCAAATCAAAACCACAGTGAGATACCATCTCACACCAGTTAGAATGGCCATCAATAAAAAATCAGGAAACAACACGTGCTGGAGAGGATGTGGAGAAATAGGAACACTTTTACACTGTTGGTAGGACTGTAAACTAGTTCAACTATTGTGGTAGTCAGTGTGGCGATTCCTCAGGGATCTAGAATTAGAAATACCATTTGACCAAGCCATCCCATTACTGGGTATATACCCTTAGGGCTATAAATCATGCTGCTATAAAGACACATGCACAGGTATGTTTATTGCATGACTATTCACAATAGCAAAGAGTTGGAACCAACCCAGATGTCCAACAACAATAGACTGGATTAAGAAAATGTGGCACATATACACCATGGAATACTATGCAGCCATAAAAAATGATGAGTTCATGTCCTTTGTAGGGACATGGGTGGAACTGGAAAACATCACTCTCAGTAAACTATCGCAAGGACAAAAACCAAACACCGCATGTTCTCACTCATAGGTGGAAATTGAACAATGAGCACTCATGGTCACAGGAATGGGAACATCACACTCTGGGGACTGTTGTGGGGTTGTGGGCGGTGGGAGGGACAGCATTAGAAGATATACCTAATGTTAAATGACGAGTTAATGGGTGCAGGAAATCCACATGGCATATGGATACATATGTAACAAACCTGCACACTGTGCACATGTACCCTAAAACCTAAAGTATAATAATAAATAAAAGAAACAATAAAAGAAAAAAGACTTGGAATTTTTTATCTAGCATAAAAATTATTGTAAAATAAATGTAAATATATGACTTTTTTTAGACCAACAAAACCAGAGAATATTTATGGCCAATTGAAATCTTTTACAAATAATATAGACATAATTTATCCACACATGTACAAATGGCATTTGATTGATATTTAGAATCAAATGAGGGACTGAGCACAGCTAGTAATAGTATAACAATATATGTGGGTAAATATTTAACCTATTCAGTGGTATAAACAGTGTAATAAATCTAAGTTTTAACTTAACAACTTATGCAAAAATTGACTCTAAATTTATAATAGACATTCCTAAAACCCAAAGCTAAAATTGTAAGAAAACTGCGACCTCAACTTAACAGAATGTTTTTTTAAGTTTTTTTTGAAAAACACAAACCATTAAAAGTTGACAAGGTGAATTTCAAATTCTAAATCTTCTGCTCTTCTAAAGACATCATGAGGAAAATGGAAAAAAGACTGTGAAGACAATAAATTCAACAAAACCTTAATTCAAACTACATAAAGAACTCTTATAACTTATAATAATGCAAAAACCAATTAAAATCATCAATACATATGAAAAGACATTTCACTGCACAATATACATAAATGGCAAAAACATGCTAAGAAATATTCAACATGATTAGCATTAAGGGCTAAAACCCGGAAAGTCAACCCTGTACATCCATCAGAATAGCTAAAATAGAAAGACCGGTAATATCAAATGATGATAAGAATGTAAAGGAGCTGGAACGCAGATACACTTGTGAAGGACCTGTTCGAGGAGAACTACAAACCTCTCCTCAATGAAATAAAAGAGAACACAAACAAATGGAAGAACATGCCATGCTCATGGATAGGAAGAATCAATATCATGAAAATGGCCAAATCACCCAAGGTAATTTATAGATTCAATGCCATCCCCATCAAGCTACCAATGACTTTCTTCACAGAGTTGGAAAAAACTATTTTAAAAATCATATGGCACCAAGAAAGAGCCCACATTGCCAAGACAATCCTAAGCCAAAAGAAGAAAGTTGGAGGCATCATGCTACCTCACTTCAAACTATACTACAAGGCAACGGTAACCAAAACAGCATGGTACTTGTACCAAAACAGAAGTATAGACCAATGGAACAGAACAGAACCCTCAGAAATAATACCACACATCTACAACCACCTGATCTTTGGCAAACCTGACAAAAACAGGAAATGAGGAAGGGATTCCCTATTTAATAAATGGTGCTGGGAAAACTGGCTAGCCATATGCAGAAAGCTGAAACTGGATCCCTTCGATACACCTTACACAAAAATTAATTCAAGATGGATTAAAGACTTACATGTTAGACCTAAAACCATGAAAACCCTAGAAGAAAACCTAGGCAATACCATTCAGGACATAGGCATGGGCAAGGACTTCATGTGTAAAACAGCAAAAGCAATGGCAACAAAAGCCAAAATTGACAAATGGGATCTAACTAAACTAAAGAGCTTCCACACAGCAGAAGAAAGTACCATCAGAGTGAACGGGCAACCTACAGAATGGGAGAACATTTTTGCAATCTACTCATCTGACAAAGGGCTAATATCCAGAATCTACAAAGAACTCAAAAATATTTACAAGAAAAAAAAAAAAAACCCCATCAACAAGTGGGTATGAACAGACACTTCTCAAAGGAGGACATTTATGCAGCCAACTGATGCATGAAAAAATGCTCATCATCACTGGCTATCAGAGAAACGTAAATCAAAACCACAATGAGATACCATCTCACACCAGTTAGATTGGCGATCATTAAAAAGTCAGGAAACCACAGATGCTGGAGAGGATGCAGAGAAATAGGAGCACTTTTACACTGTTGGTGAAACTGTAAACTAGTTCAACCATTATGGAATATCATGTGGCTATTACTCAAGGATCTAGAATTTGAAATACCATTTGACCCAGCCATCCCATTACTGAATATATACCCACAGGATTATAAATCATGCTGTTATAAAGACGCAGGCAAATGTATGTTTATTGTGGCACTATTCACAATAGCAAAGACTTGGAACCAACCCAAATGTCCATCAATGATAGACTGTATTAACAAAATGTGGCATATCTACACCATGGAATACTATGCAGTTCATGTCCTTTGTAGGGACATGGATGAAGCTGGAAACCATCATTCTGAGCAAACTATCACAAGGACAGAAAACCAAACACTGCATGTTCTCACTAATAGGTGGGAATTGAACAATGAGAGCACTTGGACACAGAAAGGGGAGCATCCCACACTGGGGCCTGTCATGGGGTGGAGGGAGGGGGTAGGAATAACATTAGGAGATATACCTAATGTAAATGATGAGTTAATGGGTGCACCACACAAACATGGCACATGTACACATATGTAACAAACCTGCACATTGTGCACATGTACCCTAGAACTTAAAGTAAAAATAAAAGTGCCAAATTATATCTCAAAAGAGGAAAAAAATTCATAGTGTATTTTTATAAGCTCTGTTGAAGATGGGTTTTTAGTCTTCTATTTTCTAACCTTACTCCTATTACAGATAACTTTAATACCACAGACATGTTTTATACATGTATTTATGTAAGTAAAACATACATTATGTATATTTGTGCTTTATGAATATAGGGAGGGTTTCTCTTCTCCAGAAAGAACCCTTTCTTTGTCCCTATGGGGTGATTTGCTTCACTCTGAGTATATTTTCTTTAGATTGGTGCTCTCCAGTAAAATTTGCTGGGATGATGGAAATATTCTCTCAAATGAAAAACCCAGTATCCACGTATGTCTAGAGAATGGGTTTTAAAATTGCATTTAATTTTGATTGAATTAAGTATTCATATATGGCTAGCTGCTACCACATTGGACAGCATAGTTCCGGAGGATTAATGAAGAAAATTATTAAATACAAGTATATGAAGAAGAGTCCTCTGTAAAATCCCTACTGGTAGCTAGTGAGATTCCTACAGAGGCACAGAACTGCAGTCATAGTTTTCAACCAAGGCCATTATTGCCTCCACTCCTTTCACCCTGGGGATATCTGGCAACCCCTGAAGACATTCTGGTTTGTTGCAGTGGGAGAGGTGCTTCATGTGCTAACAGTATCCGGGGAGTAGAATATCCAGGGATCAGAATAATAATTCCTGCACAAAATTATTCAGCTGCAGCCCAACAGTTCAACATTGAGAAAGTGCAGTGAAGATAGTCTAGCTGAACATGAAGCTTGGAATTTAAGCCTCTCCAGACATTTCTTTCCTTCCATTTTGGCAAGCAACAGGGCTGAGAACCTGGCTTCTTCTCATTATCTTTAAAAACTTATTGGAGCTACAACACTCAGCCATGGTGTATATTAGGTCTGATTCTTGAGACGTTTTGGAGTTCTGGTAAGCAAGAACACAAATAATACTTTGGATAGAATGTTTAATTTCCATTTTCACTTAGAGTATGAACAAACAGCTCATACAATGGCTGCATGTTTCTGAAAATCTATAATGCATGCCTCTCAAATTACGGTGCAACAATCGCCCTCCTGAAGTGGGAAAGAGTGACAGAAGAGTTTATTCAGCTTACTTTCTGGTTAAAAATATCATGAATGTTATTTGTATGCGAGTTTGGAGAATTGTCTCAGAAGATTAGAACTGGTAAGAAACTTTCTGAGGCTGTGCATGAAAAGTTTACTTTCTCTAGCTAGGTGTCTGATGAGGCTAGCTGTGGAAATGTGATAGGACAAGTTCACAAATATTTGCCCTATCAACTGACAGAAACTTAAAGACATAGAAAGAAAGGGGTCTAAGATCTCCGGGAGAAGTAAAGCAAAGCCTGGAGATCATAATACAGTGGAGTGGATTAAATTACAAAGACCAGCTTGCAACAATTCTGTTGGTGTCTGCACCTCTACTTTGTTTTTGTGATATCACCTTTGTCACTGAGAGCAATGCATCACATAAAGTATTTTGGGGAAAGTATTAGAAGAAATATCACAGAAAAAAAGTGGTTATAAAGAAGCTTGTGTCTCTGTTAGAAGAGTCAACCAAGGCCATCATTGCCTCCACTCCCTTCACCCTGGGGATATTTGGCAACTCCTGAAGATGTTCTGGTTTGTCGCAGTGGGAGAGGTGATTCATGTGCTAACACTATCAATGAGTAGAAAATCCAGGGATCAGAATAATAATTCCTGCACAAAGTTATTCAGCTGCAGCCCAACAGTTCAACATTGAGAAACTGCAGTGAAGATAGTCTAGCTGAACACGAAACTTGGAATTTAAGCCTCTCCAGACATTTCTTTCCTTCCATTTTGGCAAGCAACAGGGCTGAGAACCTGACTTCTTGTCATTATCTTTAAAATCATATTGGAGCTACAACACTCAGCCAAGGTATATATCAGGTCTGCCTCTTGAGAGGTTTTGGGGATCCACTCTTAACAGTGGATCCCCATTTTATATGGGGAGGGGTGCTTATTCATACCACTGGGGGATCTGAGAAAAATAATTTATATGGGGTGCAAATTAGTGTCAAATTTTTTTCTTATTAATGAAATTTAGTTGCCTGGAAACTAAAAGAAACTACAAATAGAATTTAAGTCACAAAAATGGTTAAATATTTTCAAAGAGAATGCATTTTCACCTATTAGTCACCTGGGTAGGTTTTCCTTTTCAACAGCACGGTGATCCTAAATATGATTAGCACCCTCAAATGTAGGAATGAAGATTATTTGATTTCTTCAGGTTGAATTTAATCACTTTTTATTTTTTATATTTTAAAAATTTTTAGAGACAGGCTCTCATTCTCTCACCCCAGGTGGCATGCAGTGCTGTGATCATAGCACACTGTAACCTCAAACTTCTGGGATCAAGAAATCCTCCCACCTCAGCCTCCTATCTGGGACTACAGGTATGCACCACAATACCTGTCCAAATATCTTTTAGCTGTGGATCAATACTCAACTGTGGATGAAAAGCCCCTAGAGCAAAACATCACAGTTGTCATTCATTATGCAACTCTGCTAAAAGTTGAAATGGGGCCTCAAGATGCCCAGAAATTTCACATTTCTGAAATGTACTAAGGAATCACCCAATTCCCTGGACAAATCAGTTGCTTAAGGTTTGCACCAGTGGAAAAACATCTCTTCCTTAAGCTACCTAGAAATCTCCAGGGAAGAGCAAAACCTAGAGAAGCCCAAAGGAGACAAACTGTTTAAAGATCTTGAGGCAAAAGAAAGACGACAAACGGAAAGGCTTTGTTTTAAGACAATTGTTCATATATTTCCCACCTCCTGCTTGGTAAGCTTTTGTTATTGTTGATAAAAAGATCCTTTGAGCCTTATGAGGAGAAATAGGGATTCTACAAAATAAAAGCAGAAAAAGGCACCAGCTGTAATTCTTTTCTCAACTGAGTCTTACAAGGAATTCCATTGAGAGTTGTAGCCAGCTAGACTTCCTTGGTCACCTGGGGACTTGGAGAAAATTCATGTCTTACAAGAGTATTGTTAAATGCAACAATCAGGAACCATCCTGTCTTATAAGAGGATTGTAAAATGCACCTATCAGTGTTCTTTAAAATGCACCAATCAGTGCTCTGTAAAATGCACCAATCAGCACTCTGTAAAATGCAGCAATCATTGTTCTGAAACCCGCACCAATTAGCAGAATTCTAAAAGTAGCAAATCACAGGAAGGATTGAAAAAAGGGCAAGATAAGACAGAAATTGAACATGGGATGGGATAGTAAGGTAATAAAAGCTGGTCACCCCAGCTAGCAGTGGCAACCCTCTTGGGTCCCCCTCAATGCTGTGGAAACTAGGTCATTTTGCTCTTCACAATAAACTTTGCTACCACTCACTCTTTAGCCTCATGCCATCCTTAAGAGATGTAATGCTCACCATGAAGGTTTGTGGCTTCATTCTTGAAGACAGCAAGACCATGAATCCACCAGCAGAAACCAACTCTGGACTCAACTTGGGGGCTCATCTGGGATATCACCATGTGGTGAGCACCATCGGATCCCATTCACTTGCTGTTCTGTCCTGTCTTTCCTTAGAATTTGGGGGCTAAACACCACGCATCTGTCAGCCAGTTAAAAGTGACTACTGCAGCCACTGGACTAAAGACCCAGGTATCAAGCTTTCTGGGAAAGGGCTCCTTAACAACCCATGACTCTTGGGAGTCAGGAGCATTGGTTTTCCTGTAACCAGCTTCCGCTTTCCCTGCACTTCTGGGCTGAGCCGAGGGTTGACAAACAAGCAAGCCATTGAGATCTAGGTCCCAACAAAAAGGTTGACCCTGCGGCCATGTGCAGAACTCTCAAACTTACATCATCAAAGCAAGAGCTGCCCATCTATTCTATCTATCCTGACACTTGCCTTCTGGGTTCTAGTGCCTGTCAGACAAACCTCCCCTGACCTCTCTTCTCTGAGGTTAATGACACTTCTAAAAACCACTTCCTGTCCCTGGTACTCTTCTAGTTTCTCCTATAAGAATAATTTTAATATAAATTTCAGGACTCTGTTCCCTTATTTAGGCACTTGGGCTTACCAATCAGAAAGACATAATATTTGCCCAAAGACCTGTTCTAAGGGGACTATCTGGAATTTTAGGATCCCTCTTCAGACTAGCAGGCCTAACAAAGGCTATTCCTGAAGCTGGGATATGGGGAGCCTCAGAAATTATAGACTCCAAAATTGGGGGCTATATCCTTTCTATTCATGTAATGAGAAGTGAGGAAAAAAAGCCGTCACCTTCCAAACCTGGAGATCCGTTCCCTCCCTCAGTGCACAGTCCTGCACTACATACTGAGGCATATCATCTTTACAGGACAAGGGTAAGGTGCCAATACCAACTAGAGAAAACACTTAAAACTCTTAACAGGTTTTCAAGAATGTGTCAGCAAGGAACACTAAATTGAAACTTTCTTGGTCCTGTTTGTGGTCTAAGAAGAAAGGCAAAGGTGCAGGATTTTCAGAATGTGTTGGTAAGGGCCACTAAATACATCCTTCCTTGGTTCTCTTTGTGGTCCAGGAGAAAAACAAATGTTTCCACTGCTGCTTCGGTGAGTGCAACTATTCCAAACAGCAGAGTTCAGGGACTGTTGCAGGTTCTTGGACAAGGGGAAAAAAAAGGCCAATATCATGGGCAGTTTTTCTTTCAGATGGAAAATCTCAGGCATCAACAAGCTCACCCTTGAAATTCATTGTGAGCCATTGGGACAAATTTGATCCACAAATACTGAAAAAGAAGTGGCTTATGTTTGTTTTCTGGCCCCATTACTTTTTCTGTGATGGGGAAAAATGGCCACCTGAGGGAAGTATAAATTACAATACTATCTTGCAGCTTGAACTTTTCTGTAAGAGGGAAGGCAAATGGAGTGAAATACTTTATGTCCAAGCTTTCTTTTCATTGAAGGATAATCAACAACTATGCAAAGCTTGCAAATTACATTCCACAGGAGGACCTCTCAGTTTACCTTCATATCCTAGCCTCCTTACAGCTCCACTTCCTTTTAATGATAAGCCTCCTCTAATTTCCCCACCCAGAAAAAAAACAAGCAAATAAATCTCCAAGTGACCACAAACCCCCTGGGCTATCAGTTATGCCCCCTTCAAGTTGTAGTGCGTAAATTTAACCATTGAAGGCCAGGAAAGTGGCTTCCTCCTGGACACTGGTGGGGCTTTCTCAGTGTTAATCTCATGCCCTGGATGGCTGTCCCCAAGGCCTGTTACTATCCCAGGAATCCTGGGATAGCCTGTAACCAGGTATTTCTCCCACCTCTTCAGTTGTAATTTGGAGAGTTTTCTCTTTTCACATTCCTTTCTTGTTATGTCTGAAAGTCCCACACCCTTATTAGGAAGACACATATTAGCCAAAGCTGGAACTATTATATATATGAATATGAACAGCAAATGACCTATTTCTTGTCCCCTGCTTGAGAAGGGAATCAACCCTGAAGTCTGGGCATTGGAAGGACAATTCTAAAGGCCAAAAATCCCCACCCAGTCCCAATCAGGCTGAAAGACCCCATCACTTTTCCTTATCAAAGGCAATATCCCTTAATGCCCAAAGTTCATAAGGGATTACAGGATGTCATTAGATATTTAAAAGTTCAAGTCTTATTAGGAAAATGCAGCAGTCCCTGCCACACCCCAATTCTAGCAGTACAAAAAACAAATGGTCACTGGAGAGTACTGCAAGATCTTAGACTGAAAAATGAGGCAATAATTCCTCTATATCCAGTTTTACCCAGCCTCTATATCCTGCTCTCTCAAATATCAGAGGAAGCAGAATGTTTCACTGTTCTGAACCTCAAGGATGCCTTTTTCTGCATTCTCCTGCACTCTGACTCCCTGTTCCCCTTTGCCTTTGGGAAGCCCAAAGCTCACCTCTTGACTTTCATGGACAGTCTTGCCTCAAGGTTTTAGGGATAGCCCTCATTGTTTGGTCAGGCACTGACCCGAGATCTAGGCCATTCCTCAAGTCCAGGCACTCTGTTCCTTCAGTATGTGGATGATTTAATTTTGGCTACAAGTTTGAAAGCCTCATGCTGACAGGCTACTCTAGATACCTTGAACTTTCTAGCTAATCAAGTGTATATGGCCTCTAAATTTAAGGTCTAGCTCCGCCTAAAACAAGTTAAATATCTAGGCCTAATTATAGCCAGAGGTACCAGGGCCCTCAGCAATGAATGAATACAGCTATACTGGCTTGTCCTTACGCTGAAACATTAAAACCATTGCATGGGTTCCTTGGGATCACCAGCTTTTGCTGACTATGCAAACC